>NC_063335.1:5743425-5791225 GCF_021869965.1 Rhincodon typus
TGATGCTGCTTGGCCTGCTGTGTTCATCCAGCTCTACACCTTGTTATCTCCTATTTACAAAATTTTAGATGTTGGATAATTGCATAATTTTAATTGCTTTATACTGTCAAGACCCATGCCTGTCATATCTAATCAGCATTGATTGTATAACTAAATTAAGATGCTAAATTCTCTATGCTTTTTGAAGTAGGTGTAATACTGTCCTTTTTATCTCTAGAATGAGGGTTCGTAAGGTGAATGGATGGTATTACACGTATTTCAAAAAGCATATTGGATTTAGCATCTTAATTTTAGTTGTACAATCCATGCTGATTAGATGTGATGTGCATGGGTCTTCAGAATAAAGCAATTATAATCATACAATAATCCAACATTTTAAAGTATTCCTAAGGTGAAAGGACAGTATTATTCCCACAATTTGCCACAGACTGATGCAAGTCAAATCTTTTTTCTGTTTGGTGAGGCCTTGAACAGAAAGTTACTTTGGAGGAATATTTGCCTGCTATACTGACTGCTCAGTGTGGGCTTTATTGATGCACTGTGTTTGCAATCAGGAATGTTTAGCATTAGAAAAGGGGAAAATAACCCTTCTCCACAATTAATACAAAATGTAAACAGTGACTTGAAAAATGGATGGGATGAAAGAGAATCTTAGAGCAGTTGCAACACAGAAGGTGGTCGCTTGGCTTACCTCGATGGTAGAAACGGGTGTGTGCTGCAGATAATGAAAATGCGTGGGAGTGTGTGGGAGTTTGGGGAAGTGAGGGAAGGAGTCATTGCTGTGTCTTGTTTTGGAAATTTTTGCAACCATTTTTTGAGAAGGGCTGCTTTGTGGTCAAAGTAGGTCCAAGTACGGGCCTAGGTGATTAGCAGGCCTGGTTAAGGAGGGTGAGCAGCAACAAGGCAAGAACTTTCTATTGTCCTTGGTCTGCTAGATGTTAAAGGAGCAGAGATGTTGGAGATCAGGTAGCAGTCAAATGTCCCTGGTGACTATATCTGCAGGAAGTGCGTCTGGCTGCAGTTTCCCTCAGACCACATGGATCAGTTGGAGTTGCGGTTGGATGCACTGAGGAACATACAGGAGGCAGAGAGTGTGATGGATAGAAGCTTCAGGGACGTGGTCACACGCGGGTTCAGTTAGATAGATGGGTGACTGCCAGGAGAGATGGGCAGGTAGTGCAGCAGTCTTCTGTGGCTATTTTCCACCCCCCCCACCTCAAACAAGTATACTGTTTTGGATACTGTTGGAGGGAATAGCCTATCAGGGAAAAATAGCAGGAGCAGCCAGGTCTTTGGCACCACAACTGGCTATGCTGTAAAGCGGGGAATGGCAAAGTCCAAGGGAGCAATTGTGATAGGGCACTGGTCTGGTAAGGGACACACACAGGCATTTCTGCGGCCACAAGCGAGATTGTAGGATGGCATGTTGCCTCCTGGGTACCAGGGTCAGGGACGTCTCGGAGCAGTTGCAGTAGAGTCTCAATAGCGAGCATGAGCGGCCATTTGTCCACATTGGTACCAATGACATAGCGAGGAAAATGGATGAGGTCCTGCAGAGTGAATATAAGGAGTTAGGCAGGAGGTTAAAAAGCAGGACCTCAAGGTTAGTAATCTCTGGATTACTCCCAGTGCCATGTGCTAATGAGAGTAGGAATAGGAGGAAAGGGCAGATGAATGTGTGGCTGAGGAGCTGGTGCGGGGGGCAGGGATTCAGATTGTTGGATCGTTGGGATCTCGGATAGAAGTGACCTGATCAAGTGGAACGGGTTGTGTCTGAACTGAACCCCCCTTATAGGGGTATTTACTAGAGCTGCTCAAGACGGTTTAAACTAGCCTAGCAGCATGGTGTGACCTTAAGCAGTAGTGAGACAAAAGGGAAGGTTGAGGCTAATACAGAGGTTAGAGAGAGTAAGTTAAGAAGACAAGGCAGGCAAGAGCGTGGCAGGGAACAAGGGAAGTCTGATGAATTAAACTGCATTTATTTCAATGCAAGAGGCCTGAAAGGTAAGGCAGATGAACTCAGGGCATGGATGGGAACATGGGACTGGGATATCACGCCTAGGACAAAAACGTTGCTGAGGGCGGGACAGGACTGGCAACTCAATGTTCCGGGGCACAGATGCTATAAGAAAGATAGAAGGAGAGGCAAGAGAGGAGGGGAATGGTGTTTTTTGATTAGGGAAGACACCATGGCAGTACTTAGGATATTTCTGAGGGATTGTCCAGTGAAGCTGTGTGGTAGAACCGAGAAATAGGAAGAGGGTCAGTTTTAAAATAGTTCTGGAAGAGGATTGTTGTGGTCCACAAGTTAAAGTTGTAAACTGGGGCAAGGTTAATTTTGATGGTATTAGACAGGAACTTTCAAAAGTTGCTTTGGGGAGGTTGTTCGCAGGTATGCAGGATGCCCGACAATTGGAAGGCTTTCAAAAGTGAGGTAACAAGAGTTCAGGGCCAACATGTTCCTGCTAGTGTGAAGGGCAGGGCTGGCAGGAGTAGGGAACACTGCATGACTGGAGATATTGAGGCTCTGGTCAAGAAAAAGGAGGAGGCATATGTCAAGTGAATCCCTTGAGTATAGGGGTGTAGAAGTGCAATTAGGAGGGCAAAAGGGGGACAGAAGATAACTTTGGCAGGTAGGATAAAGGAGAATCCAAAGACATTCTGCAAGTATATGGAGGGCATAAGAGTAATTAGGGAGAGAAAAGGGCCACTTAAAGATCAACAAAGCCATCTATGTGGAACCACACAAGACGGGTGAGATCCTAAACAAATACTTTTCATCAGTATTTACCATGGAGAAAGACATGGAAACTAGGGAACTTGGGGAAATAAATAGTGATGTCTTGAAAAGAGTCTAGATTACAGAAGAGGAGGTGCTGGAGGTCTTAAAACACATAAAGGTAGATAAATCCCTGGGACCTGATCAAGTATATCCCAGGACATTGTGGGAAGCCAGGGCAGAAATTGCAGGGCCCCTAGCAGAGATATTTGCGTCATCAATATTCACAGGTGAGGTGCCAGAAGATTGGAGGGTGGCTAATGTTGTGCCATTATTTAAGGAAGGCTGCAAGGAAAAGCCAGGGAACTACAGACCAGTGAGCCAATCATCAGCGGTGGGTAAGTTGTTGGGGGGAATACTGAGAGACGGGATCTACGTGTATTTGGAAAGGCAAGAACTGATTAGGGATAGCCAGCATGGCTTGGTGCATGGGAAATCGTCCCAAGTCTCAGAAATTTGAATGAGTTTTTGTTTGAAGGGGTGACCAAGAAGGTAGAAGAAAGCAGAGTGTCTTGTCTACATGAACTTTAGCAAGGCCTTCAGCAAAGGTCTGCGTGCTGGGCTTGTTTGTAAGGTTATATCAAATGGATATAGGGAGAGCTAGCCAATTGGATATGAAATTGGCTTGACGGTAGGAGATAGAGGGTTGTTGTTCAGACTGGAGGCCTATGACTACAGGTGTACCACAAGGATCAGTGCTGGATGTACTGTTGCTTGTCATTTATATAAACAATTTGGATGAGAACATAGGCATTGTTAGTAAGTTTATGGATGACACCAAAAATGGTGATGTAGCGGACAACAAAGAAGATTATCTAAGAGTACAAAAGGATCTTGACCAACTGGACCAGTGGGCTGAGGAATGCCAGATGGAGTTTAATTCATATAAATGCAAGGTGTTGCATTTTTGGTAACACAAACCAGGGCAGGACTTACACAGTTAATGGTAGGGCCCTGAGGAGTATTGTCAAACAGAGAGACCTAGGGGTGCAGGTACGTAGTTCCTTGAAAGTGCATCGCAGGTATACAGGGTAGTAAAGAAGGTGTTTGGCACGTTTGTCTTCATCAGTCAGAGCATTGAGTACAGGAGTTGGGACATCATGTTATGGCTGTACAAACACTAGTATGGCCACATTTGGAGTACTACGTACAATTGCGGTCACCCTGCGTAGGGAGGATGTTATTAAACTGGAAAGGGTGCAGAAAAGATTTTTTCGGATATTACTAAGACTGAAAGGTTCGAGTTATAAGGAGAGAGCTGGATAGACCGGGATCTTTTTTTTCCCGAGAGTGTGGGAGGCAGAGTGGTGACCTTATAGAGATTTATAAAATCATGAGGGGCATGGATAGGTGAATAGCAATGGTTTTTAACCCTGGTAGGGGAGTCCAAAACTAGAGGGCCCAGGTTTAAGGTGAGTGAGAAAAGATTTTAAAAAGTACCTGAGGGGCAGCATTTTCACACAGAGGGTGGTGCATATCAGGAATGAGCTGCCAGAGAAAGTGGTAGAGGTGGGTATAATTACACACTTAAAAGACATTTGGACAAGTATATGGGCAGGAAAGGTTTAGAGCGATATGGGCCAAAGACAGGTAAATGGGACAAGTTCAATTTAGCAAACCTGGTTCACATGAACGAGTTGGGCCAAAGTGTCTGTTTCCATACTGTATGACTGCAACTCTATAAACCTAATCAACTCAACAATCTAACTAGAATTGCTGTTTTGACACAAGTGAGAAAGTAATATTGCAGGCATGATTTGAAAATTAAGAAGCGAATGAATCCTGCTTGTTTAGGTTAAATACAATGTAAGGAGCTTTTCCAATCACCTCCTCGAGATTTGTCATATAGCAAAAATTGCGTGAACACACAAAGTTATGGACTGCGCACCTGTAATATTAACTCCTGACAGACATGGTATATGTAATCTGCTAAGAAACTAAGCTGTACAATGTTGCCTTGTCAGAGACGGGGATGGTGGGGGAGCTTTGCGTGTTCTAGACTGTTTTGGAGTGTTCATTTTGAATACGTTTTGATGCAATAACATTATTGTTGGTAGTCTATTTATGTTACTGAATCACAGGACAATTACAAAGAAGGAACCCATTCAGGCAATTGAGCCCAGGATGGCTGTCAGTAACAACTCAGCTGTTCAACTTCACTGATAGCTGGATCAAGGCATAAGGGAGGCTCTGAGCTGGGGTAGGCTTGATTGTAGTGCCAGGAGATGCCGGCGCATTTCTGAAGAAGGGTCTAGGCCCGAAACGACCGCCTTCCTGCTCCTCTGATGCTGCTTGGCCTGCTGTGTTCATCCAGCTCTACACCTTGTTATCTTTGTTCACCTTCACTGCCTTTTTCAAGCAGCTCTGCAAACATTTCTTTTCAGACCATTTTAGAAGGACACAATTGAATCAGTTTCCAACACACTTTCAGAAAGTGAATTCCAGGATATTGATCACTTGTGGTGTAAAAAAACGATTTTTCCGGTTCCTTTTCATTTATTTGTTATTCACTTTAAATCTCGTTCTCGACACATACACCAATGGGAACAGTTTCCCCCTATTGACTCTGTCTTCATGATTTTGAAAACTCCCGTCAAATCTCCTGTAAATCTTCTGTTCAAAATGGATCACCCCAGCTTCCCCAATCTATCCTCGTAACTGAAGTCCCTCAGCTCTGGATTATTAATGCACTTTGAGTTATTAATTTCTATTATCTGAATTCCTAAACAAAACAAATGCGAGCATCTAGTTTCCCCAGAAGCTTACATGCCTTAAATATGATTCATGTACAGTTCAGGAGAAAAGGAAATAAGCATGCATCTAAGTGCATGCTTAACATTCATAACGTGTAGCAAACTGCTTCACAGTCAACAGATTACTTTTGAAATGTAATCAGATATGCAACTGAACACAACAGCAGATTTAACTTAGGTAAGTTCCACAAACTGTGTAGTGAGAATAATGATCAGTTATTTTGTTGTTTTTTTGTGTGATGTTTGTTGAAGAATAAATCCTGGCCAGTAAGCTATACGAATCTCTTGCTTTTCAACAAGTACCACAGATTTCTGCACATCCCAATAAATAGGTGAATAGTATGTTGGTGTAACATCTTGATTGAAAGGTGACATTATTGCAATTCTAACTCTGTACTGAACTGAGGCTGAAATCCAGCTTTCAGATATAATAGGCCATGTGACTGCCATAAGTACCTATTGGCCCCTGTTTTTAAACATTACTTCTTCTTCTGTCATTGCTAAGAATGTTAGCGTTTCCAGTCTATCCAATGTTTCCCTGAGAGACATTGCAGAATATTTATTATTTTTTGGGTTTATTACAATTGAATGGCTTGCTCAGCTATGTCAGAGGGCAAAAATGAATCACCTCATATTGGTTTTGAAGCTTTCTGGTCACTTAATTGCCTATCCGCTGGTTTCCAAAACTACTTTATTGATTAAACTTGCTATGAATCTTTGCAAATTGTTGAATGACTTGTCTTTTTGGGACTTAGTGAGGGTATGAACGCAAAAAAGAAACACTTGCATCAATGCAGTTAGTGATTTTCATAACCTCAGGATATCTGATGAAATGATGGCCTGAATGGTCAACTTCTGTAGGATAATTCTAAGCATCATCCTCCACTAATTACTGCTCATATGCTTATTCTTTTATTGATAGCCAAAGGGGTTCCGTCGTTACTATAGCTCTCCGTTATTAATCCATGAACAATATGGGTGCATCAAAGAGGTGATGCCTATCGGTAAGTACCATTCTTCCCAGTATTGAGGCCAGGGTGTGTATTGTGAATTTGTGAGACTGATAACCTTCAGCTCCCTTGTCACTTTCAGTTTACTTTCTGTTCCAGCTTGTGGCAGTAAAATAGACCCGGTATATGAAGCCCTTCGGTTTGGAACTTCCCTGGCTCAAAGAACCAAGAAGTCAGGGTCTGGCAGTGCATCGGACTCCCCTCAGCGTAACTCTGTAAGTAATCCTTCTCAGCCACCATGTACCTTCGCTAACTCCAGTTGACTCAGTCCTCCCTTTTCATATGCTATCTAGGCTAAAAATAGATCCTTGTTCCTGTTTATAATTTCCCTGTTAACAGTAGAACTGATACAGTCGCAAAAAAGAGATGATTTTTGGAATGCATTTGTCTGGTAGTGCACTTTGCTCAGAAGTCATTAAAATACCCTGATACATAGTTGGCAGTTAAGGTTCTCTGTCAGAAACTCCGATCTAGAAAGCACATAATCTTAAAAGTTTTCTTTTTAATTTAATTTTTTCACTGCAAGATTGCCCAGGCTAAATTATGTTATACAGCTCGTATTTGCTTATGGTGGTAGAATAAAGAAGGCTGTGGATGCAGCATCATGGTGGTAGTATAAACAGGATTGTTCAATTAGGCAGGCAGCAACAACTGAAATTCAAATCAAATATATAGCACATTGGTTAAGAAAGACACCCAGTGATTGAAAATGATTCATGGTTATGGAATCAAGAATAGTTACAACACAGAAGGGGACACTTCAGCCCTTGATGCCTTTTCCAGCTCTCTGCAGGACCAACATAGCCTTATCCAATGCCTCCACCACTCAATCAGGCTCTGCAATCCCGAATCCTGGCCAGATGCTGCACAAAAATGTATCTTCTCACGCTGCCTTTCGCGTTTTTTAGCCGTTCACCTTAATTCGGTGTCCTCTGATTCTCAACCCCTCTGCCAATGGGCACAAGTTTCTCACAATCTGCTCTGTCTAGATCCCTCATGATTTGAATATATCTTACCAAATCTCCCTCCCTTCTTTTAAGGAGATGAGCTTGTCTTCTTCAATTTAACTACGTAACCTGTTTAACAGCCTTGGTGTAAGCATGGGCAAAACTACTGAAGTCGGGACATCAATTTGAATCAAATTGGCATCGAAGCCCTGGCAAAACATCAGTTAATGATAATCGGGGAATAGCTGCTGATTGGTGTCATACCTAATACGCAGGAAGCTGATTGTAGGAGGTGAAATCATCTCATTCCCAGGACATTGCTACAGAAGTTTTTCAGGGTAGTGTCCTAGGCCTAACCAACATCAGCTAATTTATCCATGACTTCTTCATCATTCAGTCAAATGTAGGCATGTATGCTGATTATTAGAGTGTTCAGTGCCATTCAAAACTTCTCCTCCTCTTGAATATAGAAGTAAATGACTTATTGCGTTGTGTAGGGCCTCGGTAAGACCTAACATGTGGAATTGTGTACAGTTTTGGTCAGTATAGGTATTTTTAAACAATGTGTTCAGACATGTTTTGGTACACATGTGGAGCAGGTGGGACTTGAACCCAGGCCTTCTGGTTCAAAGGTAGGATCACTAAACCACAAGTGGCCCTTCCTAAGGAAGGATATACTTGTTGTAGAGGGATTGTACAGAGGTCCACCAGATCAATCTCTGGATGGCTGATTTTCTAATAAAGGAAAGATCAAGGGAACTGTATCCTTTAGTGTTTTAAAGTGTGGGAGGTGATTTAACTGAAACTTACAAAATTCTTACAAGATCTGACAGGGTAGATTTATATAAAATATTGTTGTGGGTGGTCAGTCTAAAATCAGGGATCATAATCTCGGGATAAGGGGCAGGTTATTTAATACTGAGAGGAGGAGGTATTTCTTTACTCAGAGGGTGGTGAGCCTTTGAAATTCTGTACTTCAAAGTCTGTCATTGAGCATGTTCAAGACAGAAATCAATTGATAGATGGAAATCAATTTCTTCAAAATCGCTGGTCAAAATCCAGGAATTCCATCCCTAATGGTACAGTAGACAGACTGGAATCGTTCAAGAAGGCGTCTCATTGCCACCTTCTCAAATGCAACTAAGGATGGGCAATAAATGCTGGCCTAGCCAGTGATGCCCCCATCCCATGATTAAATACAAAAAGATTTCTGGAGGCTAATGACATCAGGGGATACTCACAATGTGGGAAAGTGGCATTGAGGGAGATATTCTACCATGATCTACGTAAATGGTGAAGGAGGCTCGAGTGGCTGAACGGCCTATTGCTGTTCTCGTGTTTCTAACAAAAATTATGTAAGTGACTAGCAAAGTAAGGCCTGATGTATTTGTACAAAATGCCTATTGATTAACTGTATTATCTATTCAATCATTCAATCAGTCTTTGCTTTACTCTGGTTACCTGTTCATTTCATATCATTTGGAGTGGCACGGTCACTCAATGGTTAGCACTGCTGCATCACAGCACCAGGAGTCCAGGTTCAATTCCAGCCTTAGGCAACTGACCGTTTGGAGTTTGCATGTTATCCCTGTATCTGCGTGGGTTTCCTCCCGTAGTCCAAGGGTTAGATGGATTGGCCATGCTCAATTGCCCACAATGTTCAGGGATGTGCAGGCTAGGTGGATTAGCTAATTAGAATTGCAGGGTTACAGAGCTAGAGTAGGGGGATGGCTCTGGGTGAGATGCACTTCAGATGGTTGGTGCAGACTCGATGGGCCAAATGGCCTGCTTTCATATGGTAGAGATTCTAATTGAAATATATTCTTGCCCCTTTATCTGACTGTTGGCACAGGTGCAATTCCAGTTTTCTCTACGTTGATTTCACATTTCTTGATTTTGTTTTAAACTAACATTATACTGGAGTTGTTGAAACCTCATCAATATGACCGGTCTTAATTTCCGTTCGTGAGACAGTTCTCTTCCTTTTTGTCTCAGGCTTCAGACCTGGCTGAAGTCCCAGAGGAAGGTGCTGATGCTTCACGTGGGCTATCAAGAGAGTATAGTGATAGTGGTAAGCATGAAACTAAATCTGCATTTCAACTTTTTGTGTTGGAATCACTGAGACCTGAAGCTTTCGTGTCTGAACAATCTACTCTTCAAAATGTGCTTCTGCTCCATTATCAGAATTTTGCTACAAAATTTTAAGCAACATCTGATTAATGCCTGTAATTGAACAAGATACATGAACATGGTTCTTTGTAACTTATCAGTTTTCACATTGTATTTATTGTTCTGTTTCACAGTTGGCTTTTTAAGCATTGTAAATGATTCATGTTGAAATCCATCCTTTTACAAATTAATGAGACGTGAAGTACAATGTTACATGCAGAGCAGAAAATGAAACCAGGGCATGAGTGATTTTTGGTTATCAGCAATAATGACATTTTCCTTTTCTTTTGTAGTCTTTGGCTCTCTAGAGAATGGGCTTGAAAACATCACAAGGGTAGAAAGGAAGCCTTCCAGTTCTCGGGTAAGAACCTGACAATCCTGATAAGACCATCTTGGAACCCATTTAACGATGCAACAGCTCTAACCACAAAGGCCATGGAAGAGGAGCTGGCATTGACTGCACTTAGGAGTGGAGTGGAAACCTGGGGTAGGGGAGACTAACGTTTCCTTTCAGTGTAAAGACATAAAGCTCAAATACTTAAATCAGCTGATCTCCTGAATCCGTACTTGGGACTGTTTCCTTTTTGATTCTGGATTTCCTTGACAAGACTGGCATCATTTCAGCAGGGAAAGTAGTTCTGAGGTTTCTTTAGATAAGAGGATCCCAGTTTCTGTATCTTTGATGTTCTTGCCTACCTGCATGAAATACATCTTTTTAAGTGGCATGGTATTTTTCTGTTGCAGGTTTCTGTGAGTGCCATAATTTAATTCAATTTTTACCCAAATATCCCACACACAAAGCAGTAGGGGGACAAAGACAGGTGAATGAACTTGGAGAAGGGTTGACCAACTACAATAAAGTTTGTAAATCATCATTAAGCCCTCTTGAAATGTAAAATGCCCCATTCATTAAGCCACAAAGACTGTGTATCGTAATTGTTGACTTTTTAATATCAGCACTGATGCCGATCTTAAGTAACAAAAGCTTCCTCAGCTGAAGGATAAGAATCCCCATCCTACAAGGCAGAAGAAAAATGCTCATCCACTTAGTTGAGACATATTTATCGCACATGCAAATTTCTATATTTAAAAGGGCAACAGTTGGCAAAATATAGTAAATAATAAAAAATACCTTGTAATTGACTCCCAGTGTCCCATTGAGCCAGTAGCTTATAAGTGCCTTCAGGTATAGCTTGTCCCTTAAGCCCATTAATGTTAAGATTGTTGAGATGCCACTTAGCATCAGAATAATGCATTACTTTTCTGTTCTTATAATAGTACAGGAGAAGAGCAGTTTTGTTTGCCTTCAGGCATACATATTAAGATGACAATGTAGTTGTTAATGAATCCTAGCATTCGACCTCAATCAGTTGAGCTGTACCAAATCTAGATAAAAGGACTGACTTTTCTTGATCTTGCGGAACTGGTTTGGAGGCAGGAATTGGAGGCTTTTCACATCTAATGACACATGTGACAGCCAAAACATGTGCTTCTATCTGTTTCTGTAGCTAGTTAATCAACCAGCAGGTGACTTATAAGCTTGAGCAGCAGAAACTAACCTCCGAGCAGCAGTAGATAGATAGATACTTTTGCCCACTAATAGACCAGTTAAGCCAAAGGTAATGGTGGTTTCGAGTCTTAGCAATGGCTGATGGCATTCCAGTCAATGATAGAACCCAGAATTGAACTGGAGGCAGCCTCTTGACTGTAGATCAGGGACCCAGCAGAGATGTCACAGTGTGGAGCTGGAGGAACACAGCAGGCCAGGGTCAACTTTCCTGCTCCACTGCCTGGCCTGCTGTGCTCCTCCAGCTCCACACTGTGTTATCTCTGACTCCAGCATCGACAGTTCTTACTATCTCTGACCCAGCAGAGATGTGATGGAGGCAGCTACAGGCCATTTTGTGGGAGAGTTCCTCCTCTACAATGGTGCTCTGACAGCCATGCATGAGATTTTATCTTTCACAATGCTACAGTCTCTGCCTGCCCCATCAAATACCTTCTTTCCCACTGGGTTGCTGGTCAGACATGCCCTTGGTTGTACCTCACACTTCCCTGACCGTCTACTAGATTTAATTGGAAGGAGTTTCCTGAGGTGGCTTTTCAGTTGGCACCTCTGGGAAGATTACAACTGATAGCCTGAATTCCAGGTTGGAAATGAAGAAATGGCTGTGGCAGGCTAACATTGGCATTCCAATCCAACCAGGAAAATCTGTACCATGGCAGGCAAAAACAACATATAAAAATGTTGCATCTTCCCTTTTACAATGATACTGCATCTAAATATTAGGAAGGCGTAAAGAAAATAAAACATTTAAATTTTTTAAAATATTTGCTCTAAGTCATGTTTCTCCTAATGCAGACATGCAGCCTTTGCGTAAGCACACACAGCTTTCATTTGAATTCAACTCCGTCTTGGACTCAGCTGTGCTGGTATACATTGTCCCGGTAGCAGAATTAACTCCACAGAGGCCAGTATCCCTTACTAAGTCAGGCAGCATCAGAGGACCAGCAAAGTTGACATTTCGGGTCAGGACCCTTCTTCAGAAATTTCTGACATTTCTGACATTTCTGAAGAAGAGTCCTAAGCCGAAATGTCAACTTTCCTGTTCCTCTGATGCTGCCTAGCCTGCTGTGTTCCTCCAGCTCCACACTGTTGTCTCTGACTCCAGCATTGGCAGTTCTTACTATTCCTTACAAGGTCACCCTTTATTTACACGTGGAAAGTCCTTGACACTGATCCAGCTCTCAGTGAACAGGATGTCTAACACTCCTATTCTTATCTGTCAGCCAGGGCTCCCTGATTGGGGCTGTTAATCTGGTCCAATCGGGGAACTTATATTCTCTGAAGTCTATCTGGCTGACATTGTTCTTATCACTACATCCTTCCCCCTCTGAGTCTGAGGACATAAGCCAGTTCTTTTTTTTTATAGTTCCTCCTGGGGTGTTTTAGCAGCGGGCCAGGTTCCTCCAACTTTGCCTCTGCTACAGGCAGCATCTAACACACAGTAACTCGCCTCTCACGCCCGGAGCATCTCCGAAGAAATTAATTCTCTTCTTCAGGTTACAAAGGCATCGAGGTACAAAGGCAACATCTGCCATATCGATTTCAGATTCCGAGGTATCTCCTGCACTTGATGGAGAGCCCACATGTTCCAGAACAGTCGGAAAAGCTATCGAGGAGCTGGGCACGTTTGGCACCTGCACAGTTTGCGGGTTTGCAGCTTTCATATGGTCCATGTGCTTGTTCAGAATCATCGCACCTACCCAAACTTTGTAATTCACCGGACCTGACCTCGTATCGACCTCGCTTCTTACCCATGCTGGGACAATCCCGTGGTTCCTGCACTAAACTTCATCCCCTGAAGTAAACTGTCTGTCTCACTTAGCCATATCTTGTAGCTGGCATTGGCGTTCCTGATGCTGTTTCACCCTCAGGTCTGGGAAGATCGGATTTAATGTGGTGCGGAGTCTTCTCCCCATCAGCAACACTGCTGGAGCTATCCCTGTAGTTGCATGAGGGGTGGTCCTATAATCAATTAGGAATTTGGTATCTGGTGAAGCTGTAGGCTGTTTCTTTAAGCCTGCCTTCAAATTTTGGACTGCTCTTTCTGCCAGATCATTGGATGATAGATGGTATGGAGCTCAATACTCAAATTTCCTGCTGGTAAACAATGGCCTGTTACTTGTGACCAACAATTCCAGGAGTCAGCGTATTGCAAAAGGTGGCTGCACTTCTTCTATCATCCTCTCCATGTTTGACAAATGAACTCTAAACATGTCCAGCCACTTTCAGTGGGCATCCACAATGACTAAGAACATTGAGTCTATGAAAGGATCTGCATAGTTGATGTGTAATTGAGTTGAGGGTTTATCCGCCCATTCCCATGAATGTGGGGGAGCTGCTAGAGGTAATTTCTGTCCTTAGTGCTCTGGGCACAGCCCCACCAACACGGCTATGTCTGCATCCACTGCTGGCCACCAGACATAACGTCTCACCAACATTTTCATTTTAGAAACCCCCTGGATGACCTAGTGGAGTTCAGCCAGTATCTGATAGCAACCTTTGCTTGGGACAATCACTTTTGGTCCCCATAATAATATGCCGTCCTGCACTGTGATCTGGTCTCTCTGGGTCCAAAGTGGTTTCAGTTCTGGTTGTGATGGTCCTTTGGTTTCCCCCATCACCACTAGCTGGTTCAGTTTTGCCAGGACCAGATCTTTCTGTATCCACAGTCTGATATTGTCAGCTGTGACTGGAAGTGTGCCCAGAAAATTTAAAACCATGACGGACTCTTCCAATGGCAGTACACTTCCAGCGTACCTGCCAGCAGGCGGTGGCTCAATGTATCCGCAATTGCCACTTGGCCTCCCGGATGGTGTGCCAACTTGTATGTACTTAGTATTAAAGCCCACCACTGAATTTGGCCTGAAGTTATGGGTGGCACTGCCTTATTATCTTTAAGCATATCTAGCCAGGTCTGTGGTCTGTTATTATTGCAAATGTACATTTATAAAGGTATCGGTGGAACTTCCTGACTCCAAATATGACCACTAAATCTCCTTCTCTATCTGGGCATATGCTTTAGCCAAAGTTCTGGTTGTGTATGTTATTGGGCGTTCCTCTCCATTGGGCCACCAATGAGCTGATACTACCCAAGACCATACAGGGAGGCATTGCATGTCACTACCAGATCTCACATGGGATCACAGTGTGCCAACACCTTAGAGGGTGATAGCTGTTTCTTCACTTCCCTGAAAGCTATGGCTTGGCTATGCGACCCTTTCCAAGGCTGACCCTTTCAGAGTTGATACAACGGTGCCAGGATGTAGGCCAGGTTATGTATGAACTTTCCATAATAATTCACCAGCCCAAGGAAAGACCTAAGCTCCAATACAGACATGGGAGCCAGGACAACTTTGCTCGCGCTCACTTTATCTTCCAACAGGTGCAACCCGGTCTTGTCAACTCTGTAACCCAAGTAGGTCACTTGGGTTTCTGGAACACCTATTCTAAGGCATACACCCACCTGGGAGAAACAAGTTATCTAAGTGCTCCTTATTGGTCTTTCCTGTTATTAGCACGTCATCTAAATAAATGAGGACCTGGGGTAGACCTTCTCAAATGTTTTCCATCACCTGCTGAAAATTTGCATAGGCTGATGATACCCCAAATGGTGGTCTCTTATATTAGTACAAACCGTATGGGTATTAATTGTAGCAAACTCTGGGAACCCTCATCTAACTGCAATTGCACGTATGTATGCCTCATGTCCAGCTTCATGAAGGATAGTGCCCCTGCCAGCTTTGTTTATAAATCCTCAATGCGAGGGTTTGGTATTTATCCAGCTGCGAAAAGTGGTTTAACGTTTGTTTAAAATCCCCACAAAGGCGAACTGACCCATCATTCTTCTGTACAACCGGTGCTGCCCATTCCGCAAACTGTACTGGTTTGAGGATTCCTTCGCTTTCCAGCTTCCTGATTCCTGCCTCAACTTTTGCCCATGAGGCAAATGATAATGGGCAGGCCTTGCAGAATCGTGGAATTGCTTCCTGGTCAACATGCAAGGTGACCTTGGTTCCTTTGATAGTCCCTGGACCTTCCTGAAAAACTTCCAGCTATTTTATTAGTACTCCATTCAGGCAGCCATTCTCTAATCAAAAAATGTTGACCCAATCTACGTTAATCTTTATCAACGAATTTCACCCCAACAAGCTTGGGCCCAAGCCTTTTACTACAATCAGTGCTAACTCCACCAGCTACTTCTCGTAGAAACCAGAACTGAAGTTGTACCCTTAACCTGTAAAGGTTCCGCAGTGTAGGTTCTCAGTCTAGCCGAGGTCTTGCACCAGGGTAAGGGTTGGAGTTCGGAGCGAATTTTGTTTGAGGCTGATCACTGAAAGGGCTGCACCAGTATTGACCTCTAATCAAAGCAGATGACCGTTTTAATCAGATTTTATTTTGATTGGTTTTGATTCAGATGTTGCTAGGCAATTTAACGGTTTCAAACCAGATGTAGGTAGACTTTCCAAAGTGTACACTCTCCTGGATACCAGCCAATGAGTTCTCTTATTCAATTTAGGTCTAGTGGAACTGTTTTATTGTCTCGAGTCTGCATACTGGCAGCAACTACAATGGCTTGCCGGCCCAGATCTTGAAGAAACTTTTGGCTCAGGATTGGCTTTGTTTTGAAGTTTCACTGTGGGTTGACCAAGGGTCTCTCTATTCCAGTTGTGTCCTGAGTGAAGCTATGCAGTTGCCTTCACTCAAGTGGTGTTCTTCAAGTTCAGTCAGTCTGGCGAGGGTGTCCACTTTCTCTGGAATCCCCTGCAACTCAATCCTCCACGTGCCACATTTTCTAATGATAGAGCGAATTGTAGTGCCTGTTTGAAGTCCGGTTGGGCTTCAGCTAGTAGGCACTTTTACATGATTACTTCATTAATCCCACTTACCAAACTGTGTCTGGGCATCTCATTGAAGCTTAAACCAAAGTCACATGCCTCTGCCACATGCCTGATACAGATTTCCCTGGTTCTCGAATTGCCAAGTAAAACCAATAGCATCTAAGAATTAAAGGAGGCTTGGGATCATAATATTTCTTTAACTAAATTCATCAACTCTTGAAAGGTTTTAGTATCTGGTGGCTCAGGAAAAGTCAGAATCCCAATAACCAAAAAAGCTGCAGGTCACAAGCTGTCAGGAGAATTACTCATTGCTTTTCATCTGCCCCAATGTCATTTGCCTGGAAAAAATAACACATTCTTTCCACATACTGGGTTCAGTCTTCAATGGCAGGATCGAAGGAGCCAAGCTTCCCAAATAACAGTATGATGCCAGAAATGCTTACCCCAACTTAAAGATGACTGTTGCGAGCAAATTTCTTTAGGAGTTTGCTTTTCTCTTGTCACCTGAAATAACTCTGCAGAGGCCGGTATCCCATCACCAAGTCACCCTTTATTTACATATGGAGAGTCCTTGACACTGATCCAGCTCCTTCAGAGCCAGCTCTGAGTGAGTAGAATATCTGAGACCCCTGCTCTTATCTGTCAGTTAGGGGTCTCTGATTGGACCAGATTAACAGCCCCAATCAGGGAACTCATATTCTATGAGGCTGATCTTGCTACAATCACTTAGGTAGCAATGAAGAAACAGTGTGTGTTGTTAGTGTCTGAGATGTTGGATCTCTTGTGCTCCTTCTACTCACCATTTGTTCATTATGTCATGGATTTTACTCTGTACAACCACCTTTAACAACTTATGCAAGTGCTGCTATTCTCTTTAGTAATGGTTTCCAGGCTGCAAAAGATTTCCACTTGCACTCAATTAGGTCCTATATTTCATGGTCATTTTCAACAAACCACTCTAAATGTTTCCTGATAGAGACCTTCTCATGGTGCTTGTTACGGTGGGATTTGGGGTCAAAACACATACTCATCAATCACTCAAAACCACTTCTGCTGTACATAATGTGTTGGCTGTGTGCCTTACACTGGATTCCTGAAGCATCTGCTCTGCTAGCAGCTCACTCAGAGCAGGATACTCACAGGAGAACAGAGTAATTGTTTAGAGATGTCCTTGAAGTGATCAGTCATCCATCCTGACACGTGAAATTCTTTTGACCTGAGACTGTTCAAAGTGAAGAGGGGCCATTCAGGAATGGAGCAAACACATGAAGAAACTTTGACAGGAATGCGCAGTATCAAAGTTGAGAAATCAGAGGGAGCACACAAATCTCTGAGCACCTTATCTAGCCAACCTTTCAATCATCATTTGTCCTGACAGAGTCTGCAGATCAGAAATAGGACTGATGAACCATCTCGGAACACATCGAACTGTTGTGAAAGGAAGTCATTCTTAATCCCAAGGGACTTTCTCAGTGGAAGATAATTAGAATTCACAGCAGAGTATCTCGGGTCTGTATTGTAAGACAGTAGACGTGGTTTAGTTTGAAATGAGAAGCCTCTCAGTGTGCAATTTGCTATTGTCAAGAGATTAGTTTTGTCTGTTATTTGCAACATTCAGGTAGGAGTCATTGACCAGATCTGCAAATGTGTTTATGAATAAAATATGTTTTGATACCATATGGGAGAATATCAAGCACTAACAGATCATACTTACCGAGGAACCAAAAGACAGTTTTTAAAAAAAAATACCGAAAGGAGAGGTTTGGTCCAGCAACATCTTAAAAAGAGAAAAAGCAAATTTAAAATTCGAGCTTTTCAACTTTTAGAGTTAGCAATGGAAAGTAGGACACACCCATGACCATGATTTAAGTTTCCGAGGCAAATATTTCTTCAAGAGATGAATTTCAAACTTAGTGATAAGCCCAATAAAACCTGGAAAAGTGAATGTTAACACACTGGTGTTCTGGTTTTCTTTCAATTTGACATGGAGACTAAAGCTGTCCATATCAATGAGAGGCATACACCAAGAGGGCTCATTTGGCCCCTATATCACACTGAGACTGCTTTAGGCAACATTGAGTTCAGTTGCAGATGAAGCTAAAATTCTGTTATATGTTCACACAATGTGTAATGCTATGGCTTTAATCTGCAAAAAATAATCTGGAAGAAACAATCATTCCTGACTACAAAATTTGATTTGATTTTCGTACTACCTTCTGTAGAAATTTAGAAAAACATAAGATGTGATAATCTATTTCACATTCTTGCTGGATTATTTCACTGGCATTCAATTTAGAGCTGTTTTTCACTCCGTTTATTTCTGATTCATCACCATTGACATCTGGAAAATGATCATGCAAATGCAGTACTTGCTCTGACTTCACAGATAGTAGTCTCAAATATAGTTGCCTCAAAACATACTCACCAAACAGGGCAAATTTCTGCCTTTTAAGTAAGTGCGCTGGCACTTTCTAAAATTTAACCTATTTTACCAATCAATCTGTTCAGAGATGTTATTACACATCCCGAAGCAGATGGGACTTGAATCTGGGCCTCCCAGACCAGGGTATGGACACTACCACTGCACCAGAGGGCCCAGCTACATTGGGCACTTCCGCTGGTCTTCACTAATAGGATTCATCTGTGCTGGATGCCTATCCTATCATTGTTATGCTGTAATTTGAGATCTGAATCTTAAATAGTTCTGTTTTTCCATAACTCTGGTACCTCGCTACCGGCAGTTATGTTGGTGGGCAATTACACTGAAGTCCCTGAATCCAATGCCTTGCAATTCCATAATGCAATCAAAAGAAGTTAAAATAATAACTGTTGCAGGTATCCAGTGAGAATAGTGAAATTGTTTTACCTTTGGATCCCGTAACCTGAAAACATTTTCAATTAAGAATCCTCACATTACAGAAGATCTCCTTAATTTTAAATTTACCTCATCTTGGGCATTGAACTAGATTTGTCTTGCAGTAGAAGACCCTCTGAGATGATTGCATATTTATCTATACTCAGATGATTTGAAGAATAGCTGTATAATTTCTAGTGGGCTTTCCCTTGTTTGCTGTTTTAATGCAGGAGCACAAAGATCAATGCAGTCCTTGAGGAAAATGGAGGGAGGCAACTTTTCAAAAAAACAGTATATGAAATATTAATTCTCAAAGCATTTACAGGTCTCACAGAGCCTATGAAAAATTCAGTGGAAAGTGTTGCATTAATTGCGTAGGCTTGAAATTTTGTACACTTTTCTGCCTGATTGCAATTCCCTGATCCCTTCTCGGGGGCCTTCTGCCATTTCCTTCACTTGAATGCTTCCTTCAAAAATATCTTTACAAAGCTTCTGTTCCTAATTTCCAACAATTCCAGTTACTGTAATGGTCTGAACGGCCAATGGATAATTAAATGAGGTAATTCCAAAATTGTAAGCAGCCATGTCGATATATTGAAGCTCAGTGACAGAGCAGAACAGGGACCTGAGCTTTTGATGGCCTTTTCTTTTAAAGCAAGAATAACCCAAAAGCAGGAACTTCCTGGGGTTAGGCCACTGATTAAATTCATGGCTAAACTTCTGTATGTGTGAAGAAATTGTTTGTGGCCCTAGAGGAAGGACCCTCATAATGTAGTACTTTATTCAGAGAATGGAGGTTTGGATTCAATTTATTTGAAGATTTTTACTGTCATATAAAGTGTAACTTTTATTGTAAAGATAATGAAAGGAATCTCTTTATTTATTGTCCAGGTTTCTCAGGGACACAGGAAGCTGATGAGAATTTAGCATCTTAAGAACATAACATAAAAGCACCTAAACCTCTAGATTTTTCTTGTGACTTAATCTTCCACACTCCAGATCATAGAGACTGAGCATATATCTGCAGATGCCCATCAGGACACTGCAGAAATCCTGACATGCACATCTACATGGGAATTAACCTCTACTTAGACTCCCAATGGACACTCCCTCTGCTCCCTTTAAATTCTGGAAATGTCTTTGACTCTGAGCTGCATTACCTACCTTGATATCTATCCTGTTCATTATAATGTAGTCTAACACTTGGATAACCACACATCCCAATCTCAATCATCCTCCAATTACCTCTGATCTCCCAAATATTCCCCAAACACCAAACAACTGTTCTGACTCCCAAACCAGACTGCTCTCCGTGCCAAATCAACTATAACCCACTCCATCCCAAATGGTTTATCCTCCCAACTACCACACACCCGCCTCACTCACCCGATTCACACATCTGCCTCTCATCCACCACCCACTTACCAACCTATCTTACCCACCTACTCGTTCATCCTCTCACCCATTCGTTAACATTCAAAAATTTGACCTTTGATCTTACCATACGGTATACGTCCTGTATCCCCTCAATACCATTCTGCTGTTTGAGTTCCTGGAGAGATGGTGTGCTGCACATTTCTGTGAATGCCAGGATTGGTAGACCCAAATAAAAATGCACAGCAACATTGGATCATGAATTTATGAGCAGAACAGCAGTTCCCTTGTCATTGACGCTGCTAAGAAAATCCTGGCCATGATCTACAATATTTTGCAGGACCTCTTCTGATGCTGCAAAATATGCTGTGTTATCAGCATTCTTCGAGTTTGTTCTTCTATTATCCTCAAGTATATCTAACTCTGAATATTTGTTCCCTGTACAGATTGAGTAATTTTTGGATACAGGATAGGACCCTTGTTGTATTCCTCTCTTCAGTTGAAACATTTGCCTCTTCTAGTCTGCTCATTATTTGCTCCAAATATGGCTCTGGTTACATGTCACATTTTTACTATCAATGTCACAATTCAGCAGCACATTAGTTAACTTTTGGTGATGAACACAATCAAACACTTTATCCATTGCCCTATGTGCGTATAGATGTTCTTGTTTACTTCTCGATATTTATCGAAGATTGTTCATGGGTTAAATATTCCTTCTCTCGTTCCTTCACTATCTAGGCTATGTTTCACCAGTTTCTGCTTCAGATGTGTTTTTCTTTCAATTATAATTTTCAAGATCACTTTAATGAGTTGACTCTTTCAGCTTGGAGTTCTATACCGATTGCATTTTATTGTTTTAGGTTTCTTGTGTATCTTAGCAAACAATGTCTCAAGTCAATTAACGTATATCCTTTAGTATATATTCAATCACAAATTTCTGTTATCACTTCTATTTCTGTTTCTCCAAGGCTTTCTAGATGTTCTGTAGATGTCCTGGACAATAAATAAAGATCTGTGGAAGAAAACAGAGTCCTTTTGAAATGTGGATGCTAAGGCATATGCTTAAAGTGCCATGTATAGACCATAAGTGAAGTGAAGAGGTGCTTGAAATATCAAGAGCAAAAGGAATTCTGAAAGAGTGGCATCCAGAAAAGAAGCTGTCAACATTTCAGCCATTTTGATCAGAGCTGAAAAGCTACAGAGATCTCTACTGGAGGATAAAGTTGAGGGCATCAGAAGAAGGAGTAGACCTAGATGTAATTGGATGATGGACTTCAGTGGTTGCAGGTGAACTACTGTAGAAATGGGGGGAATGATGCACAACAGGATAGCCTGTCAGCTCAATGACACCAGATCCTTTGGTAGGAGTAGTTATAAGCAGCGGAGAAAAAAATCTGATAATTTCATATTAATTGTATTTAATTATTTGTAAGCCATGGACAGTGAATGGGCATTCACTCTCTATAAGTAGACAGAGACTGATACTGTAGTTCGGAGTCAACTGCTTGTAATGCATCATTTTGTAAATAAACATAAAAATGTGTAAAAGTTGGCTCCAGTTCTATCCTTCCCTGTCTGGGTTTCTGGCATAGAATAACCTCTGGGTTTGTTTTCCCGAGTCTGCTGATTGTATCGGCACTGTGAATATGTCATTCAGAATGAGCAGTGACTCTGCTTTGCAGCCTTGACTGGTTCCCCAAAGGTACAGGGCACCATTGAGTGTCCACATGTACCAACTCAGGCAACCCCAGAACAACCTAAAGTATTTATCAATGGCAACGGCTTTCACTCCCCCAAAATGAGTGACCACAAAAAATGTCTTCACATGGTTTTGCATAAGGTTCCTGCACAACTGCCATGATGCTTCCATGTTGTGGCAGTTCAACATCTCTGATCTCTTCAATCCTAACAGCAGAAATGAAAGCTGGCTACTAGGTGACCAGGGCTACCCACTCCAAACTTGGCATGGCACCATCAGAAAGTGGTCAACTGAAGTGCTACAGTGGACATTAGATTCTACAGAATGGTTGTGGCACTACAACACTGCACAGAAGTGAGGCTTGGACCTGCAGGAGGAAGAATGCAAGAGCTCCAATCCTCTGCTGACAACTTGAGAAGAGGGGGTGGGGGGAAGAAGAAGAGACTGATTCCCTTATTAATGCTCAGTTCACTTACCTTACAACAGTTTGCCAATAGTGCCAGAAAGTGCATCTGTCACTCTTGCCCCACTCCTTTACCCCTCAACAGCCCCTGACAAAAAGCAGTCCTTCAACCAAACAGACACTCTTTGGATATTGACCTGATGATTCACGGTTTCACATTCAGGTGAGAAGGCTACTTTGCGGCCAGCACTTGAGAAGGACAAAGCAGGAAAATGGTGAGAAAAAGTGAAATTTATGTGAGCTAAGTAAAGAAACAAAACCTATCAAAACAACACTGTGATACACCCATGTGGATACACTTGTTGAACTACTAATTATCACTTTTGTTTCTTCTCCTTCTATATGTCTCAACTTCTATGACTTCAACAAAGGTAGAAGCAACATACTTAGATCTCTGCACTTATTGCTAAGATCCTTGTGTCTAATGTCCTTTTGATTTGGAGTCTTGTGAGCCCCATCGATGACTGCTCCACCTGCAGCAGCTTAGGGACATACTTTGCTCCCAGGACGCAGAGCAGCATGTGGGACAGAAATGGAAATGCTTTCAGGGTTGTACCCCATTCCATGATTGTTTAACATCTTTCTCGTGGTCCAGATACATGTCACCTTAGCATTGTGCTCGAGATCACTTTGGTGTAGATCATTGTGGCTCTATAAGACCATGGCTAAGATACCTGCGAAGATTTTTGTGATGGACAATATGCCAGCATCCCAACTCTGCACAAATGATGAAGGCATGCTTGAATTCATTTGGTTGGCTGTATGATGGTCTTTGCACTTGGAGCTAGTTGGCAGGATAGCTGGTTTGTTATACAGAGTGATGCCAACAGTGTGGGTTCAATTCCCACATCAGCTGAGATACTACGAAGGACTCTCTTTCTCAAACTCTCCCCTGGCCTAAGGTGCGGTGACCCCCTCAGACCTACCACCTGTGATATCTCTGCAATGAGAGTGCAGGTCTGTAGTCTGGTAAGACAATGATGACTTTACCTTTTTTCTTTAGATCTGTTCATTGGCTGTCCTAGTCATAAAAGAAGGCATCGTCTCCGTGGTCTCTGATATCACACCCGCATGCTAAAATTGATTGCTTCAATCTCTCTGCAATAATGGTGGCCAAATTCGAAGGTCTGTCAGTGTATTGCACATTTTCTCCTGCTCTTTGATGATTCATCTCTTCATCAATGGCCCTTTGAGTACATCACAACCACATCGAGTTGAGCAGGGCTTGGAGATATTGTGCCACTTGACATGAACTCTACATTGTCGCCCATTGTCTGCTCTTACTGACTTGTAAAGTGTAAATAACCAGGAGAAAACCCAACAACCTACCTAACTGATGTCACTTGAAGTGCAAGTCCCTGAGCAGATACATGTTCAGAAGAAGTCCTGTGATGGTGGACCTTCAGAAAGATTAATCTCCTCTGAGGTCTCTGAGTCTACAGTGCCCATTATCTACTGTTGTGCAGGTGAAAGCTCTATCCAGGTAAAAAAGTATGATTGAGAACAACAAGTTTGAATATTATGCATTTTTTTTCACAAATGCTCTCTGACCTGAGTATTTCCAGCATTATTTTCTATTTCAGATTTCCAGAGTTTGCAGCATTTTGCATTCCTGTGAGTATATCGTGCAAGTTGCCATCAAAAAATGATTATAACTTACTCCCTGTTATTTTCTTCAGATGAAGATCCGTGGCACGAACAAGCATTCAGGCTTTAAATTTTGTTTTTACTCATTGATGGAATACAGGAATCACTAGCTGGGTCAGCCCTAGAGAAGTTGGTGGTGACTTGACTTCTTGAACCACGGTAGTCTGTGTGGTTAGGGACATCCACAGTGTTATGAGAAAGGGACTTCCAGGATTTTGACCCAGCAGCAATGGAGGAACAGTGATATAGTTCCATCAGGATGGTATGTGATACTTGTCCTTGCCGTAATGAAGTAGACCTTTGAGTTGATATGCTGTTCCCAAAACTGTACTTTGAGAGATCTCACAAATCTGCAATCCATGGTATCCCATCTCCTAATTCAAAAGCATGGAAAACCAGGGCTTGGGAGTTTGCATTTCACTGTGAGTGGGAGAGTGATAGAGGGAAATCAGTCCTTTTATTACACATCTCAAAGGATAAAAATAGTCCAGCAAGGCATCACTTAGCACAAAGCTCTTGATATCGTAAGTTGGTTCCTGCACCTGCCTGTGACTAATTGTGCATCATAGTCATTGAACACATATGGTGTGAAGAGGAAGTAGCATTGGGAGAGCAGTGTTACAGTAATCCATCTGCCAGCAATGGCTCAGTTGGCTGTACTCTTATTACTGACTCAGAAGGCTGCAGGTTCAAGTCCCACTTCAGCTGAGACTCTGTTGGAGTGTAGATATTAGAGGAGCTGCCTTTTATCCTCTCTGACATATGTAAAAGCCCACACAGCACTATTTTAAAGAAGGTGGGGTGCTAGCCACTGTATCCCAGCCAAAAGTTACCCATCAGTTAACATCACAGGAACATCTGGTCACTATAGCATTGTCATTTGTAGGCATTTGCTGTGAATATACAAACATATAATTCTCGAGCAGGAAAAGGCCATTCAGTCTTCTGATCCTGAACTACCATTTAATAAGATCATGGCCAATTCGATGGTGGCCTGAATTCTACCATTCTGTCCACCTCTTCTTATCCTTTAACCTTCTTGTCAATAATCCACTGAACTGCGCCTGCCTCCACTGCTTTCTGGAGAAAAGAATTCTACAGATCAATGAGCATCCTTTTTTTAAACTGTATCTCCCATTTCTAGTCTCTCCTACAAGGAGAAACATCTCTGCTTGCACCCCATCAATTCCTATTGGGATTCTTACATGTATCTTTCAAATTACTTCTCAATCTTTTAAACTCCAATGGATGCAAGTCCAACCTGTCTAAATGCTTGATGCTAAGATAGACCCCTCATCATAGGAATCAGTCGAATGAACCTTCTCTGAATTGTTTCCAGTGCTATTATATCCTTACTTGTGTAGAGATAAAAATTGTACATAGTTCTCCAGGTATAGTCTTACAAACACCCGAGGCAACTTTAATAAAATTTTCCTTTTATAGCATGTTCTATTACACCATTTGGTTTCTAAATCACCTGTTGCACCTTCAATGTAGCTTTTTCATGTGATTCATGTCCCAGGATGCTTAGATCCCTTTGTACCACCAAGTTTTGCAGTTTTCCTCCATTTAAATAATATGCTGGTTTTCCATTCTTCTTGCCCAAGTGGATAAGTTCATATGTTCCTATTAACCATCATTTGCCACCTGTCTTTTGCTACTCACTTAACCTATCAATATCCCTTTGTAAGACACTTTGTTCCCTTAACAATTTTCTTTACTACCCATCTTTGTGTTGTCTGCAAATGTAGTTATCATGTACTCAGTCCCTTCATCTGTTCTTATATGCACATACGTATATATAATAAATATTTGAGGATCCAGCACTGATCCTTGTGGCTCTCCACTAGTTACAGCTTACCAACTTAAAAATATGTCTCTGCTTTTTGTTAGGCAACGAATCCTCTATCTATGATAATATGTTGCCATCCCCCTGCCCCCACACCATGGAACATAGAACAGTACAGGCCCTTCGACCCACGATGTTGTGCCGAACTTTTACCCTAAACCTAAGGTCTATCTCACCTCCACCCCTACCTTTTACTATAATCCATATGCCTATCTAATAGCCGCTTAAATGCCCCTAATGAGGCCGACTCCACTACCCTCTCCGGCAATGCATTCCACGCCCTGACCACTCTCTGAGTAAAGAACCTTCCTCTGATGTCTCCCCTATATCTACTATATCTACCTCCACTCACTTTAAAACTATGCCCCCTCGTAATAGCTACCTCCACCCTAGGAAAATGTCTCTGGCTATCCACTCTATCTATACCTCTGATCATTTTGTACACCTCTATCAAGTGCCATGTGCTTTCATTTTACATAGTAATTTTTGATGTGCAACCTTACTCGGTTGATTCCAGAGTTGGGAGGGTTGGATTATGAGGAGAGACTGAGGAGACTGGGATTATACTCGTTGGAACTCAGAAGAATGAGGGGAGATCTTATAGAAACATATAAGATTATGAAGGGAATAGATAAGGTGGAGGCAGGGAGGTTGTTTCTGCCAGCAGGTGAAACTAGGACTAGAGGGCATTGCCTCAAAATAAAGGGAAGCAGATGTAAGACTGAGGTCAGGAGAAACTTCTTCACCCAAAGGGTTGTGAATCTGTGGAATTCCCTGCCCAGTGAAGCGGTTGAAGCTACCTTGCTGAATGTTTTTAAGGCAAGGCTAGATAAATTTTTGAACAGTAAAGGAATTAAGGGTTATGGTGAGTGGGCGGGAAAGTGGAGCTGAGTCTCAAAAAGATCAGCCATGATCTTATTAAATGGTGGGGCAGGCTCGAGGAGCCAGATGGCCTACTCCTGCTCCTAGTTCTTATGTTCTTATCAAACATCTTTTGGAAGTCCACATCCACAATATCTAATGGTTCCCTTTGTTGACTGTGCCTAGCTGTATTTAGATTTATAGCCCCCTGCTGTAACTTTTATAGTAAAAGATTCTAGCATTTTCCCTTTGACACATTTTGGGGGGTGGTATAGTGGTTAGCACTGCTGCCTCACAGCACAAGAGACCCAGGTTCAATCCCACTCTCAGGCAACTATCTGTGCAGAGTTTGCACATTCTCCCTGTATCTGCATGGGTTTCCTCCAGATGCTTCAGTTTCCTCCCACAGTCCAAAAATTTGTAGGTTAGGTGGATTAGCCATACTAAATTGTCTATAGTGTTCAGGGATGTGTAGCTTTGGTGGGTTAGAGGGGGATGGGTCTGGGTGGGATGCTCTGAGGATTAGTGTGGGCTTGTTGGGCCGAAGGGCCTGTTCCCACACTGTAGGGATTCTATGACATGTTAAGTTAGCTGGCTTGTACTTACCTATTTTCTGGGTTTTTTTTGCTTTCTTGAACAGAGGCGTTGATTTTTCCAGTCTAAGGGTAATTAATATGATACCTTTCCCAAATCAAGGGAATTTTGATCAAATTAAAATGATGAATCTATTATCTCCAGTGCCACTTCTTTTAGGATGCTAAGATAAGTCTATCCAGTCCTGATTGCTTGTCAGCCTTTATTTCCAATAGTTTTCTCAGTATCCTTTCCCTGTTGATAATAATTGCTTTCAGTTTGTCTTTCCCTGTTACCACTTGACTTATAAGTATTTGTGGAATGTTATTTGTATCTTTTCTAGAGAAGAACAAAATATCTGTGGAATGCTTCCAGCATTTCCCTATATCCCATGACTTCACTAGGCTCTTTCTCTAGTTGACCTATGATTTTGTTAGTTACTTTTCCTTTTTAAATAATTGTAGAAACTCTCATTACATGTTTTTATTCTTTGAGCTAGCCTTATATCTTACTCTAATTTCTCCCTTCTCATGAATTTTTTTCAGTCATCTTTTGCTGGTTTTAAAATTCTGTCCAATCTTCTGACCTACACTAATCATTACATCGCAGAAACATAAAAACTAGGAGCAGGAGTAAAACCATTCAACCCTTCAAGCCAGCTCTGCTCTTCAAAATGATCAGGGCTGATTCTCTATCTCAATGCTATATTCCAACTTTTTCCCCACATCCCTTAATGCCTTTAAAATCTGAAGAAAAGTCTATTTCTTTCTTGATCAGATTACTGCATTATGCACTGTTTTTCAATTTGGTGCTATTTTTAATTACCTTAGTTAGCTATAGATATGCATTTATCTTACAGAGTCTTTCTTTCTTACTGGTATACACCATTGGTGAATGTCATGAAATATCTCCTCAAATGTCAGCTACTGCATTACTACTAACGTAACCCGTAGCCTATTTTGCTAATTCATCTTAACCTGTTATCTGTTAATTGCCTTTAAGTTTAAAATACAAGTCTTTGACCCTCTCATCTCTTTTTTGAATGCTTAACTGAATGTGAAATTCCATTATGTAATGTTCCCTGCAACCTAGAGTCTCCTTTACTATGAGGTGCAAACTGTATGCAGATTAGCTGCTGCACCTCCAATATTACAGCAGTGACTGCGTACATAGGAATATAAGTAGGCCATTCAGCCCCTCAAGCCTGTTTTTCCATTCAATGAGATCATGGCAGATCTGTGGCCTAGCTCCATATAACTGTCTTTGGCCCATATCCCTTAGATATATTTTCGTTAAGCAAAGGTATTATCTCAGATTTAAAATTAACAACTGTTCCAGCATCCACTGCCATTTGAGGAAGACAGTAACAAATACCTACCACCCTTTGTGTGTAGAACTGCTTCCTGACATCTCTCCTGAATGGTCTGCCCCTAATTTATAGACTGTACCCCCTAGTTATAGAATCCCCAACCAGCGGAAATAGTTTATCTTTATTCACCTTGTATTTTCCTACTGATATCTTGAAGACTTCAATCAGATCACCCCTTAACCTCCTAAATTCTAGAAAAAACAGATCTGCTATGTATTGAGGAAGGGTCACTGGACCTGAAACGTTAACTCTGATTATTTCTTCACAGACCTGCTGAGCTTTTCCAGCAACTTCTGTTTTTGTTCCTAATTTGCATTATCTCTCCTCATAACTTAGCCACTGAAGTCCAGGTATCAATCTTGTAAACCCCTGTTGTACTCCCTCCAAAGCTACTGTATCTGTACTAAGGTGTGGTGCCGAGATCTGCTCCCAGTATTCCAACTGGGATCTAACCAGGGTTTTGTAAAGCTGGAGCGTAACTTCTGCATCCCTTGTACTCCAGTCCTGTAGATATAAAGGCCAGCATTCCATTAGCTGCCTTGATTATTTTGCTGCAGCAGTTCATCAGAGATATCATCTGTGGCCAGTCATGCCTAATGTTGTCTACCGTTAACACTGTAAAGGATGCAGACTGTGCTTCCCCAACCAGCCTACCTAAGTGAAGCAGTCACACAGACTGATGACAACAAACCTGATCAGAACAGGTAGGAGGAGCTTGAAACAAAAAGGACTCAACACGAGCCTTACAGATAAAAGTGGGAAGGTATGGCAGGGAATTAAACGTAAACGGCATGGTTGTTAGGCATGCCAACATAATCTTGGGGAATGGAGTTCACAATGAGGAGGCAGAGGGCAGAGCTATAGTGATGGGAATAAGGAAGAGGCGAAGCTGCCTATTGAGACCGAGGAACACAATGGGATCATGACACATGATGGTGAAGGTGAAGCAGTCGATGAATGGAATAATGGGCAGTGCAAGGCTAGGGTTGGATATGGAGACTTGGAGGTGTGTGGGCTTTGGGAAGCTCGGTAAGGTTGAGGAAATTAGGGAATGGAGTCTCTGTTAAAGGGGTGGCTCAAAGCTTGGCAGAGGGGACACAAGCAGAAAGAAGAAGGCGGAGGAAAGGTGTGGGTTAAAGGAAGCTGATTTTGGAGAAAGAAATCAAAAGAAAAATGTACATACACCTTTCTTCTCCTCAGTCAGGTCAATATAGTGCCCATGCTGAGATTGCACAGTAGAAATGGCAGGGCCTGAAGTCTATTTCCGAGTGTTCCTGTGTGGCTCAAGCACTCAGATATATGAGGTGAAACAGAAAACAAGAAAATGAATTGCGCAAGCACTGTGTTGAGGATGTACACTGAGTAAAGCACTCTCTGTGGCAAAACAATTAATAGGCTCTAGCCACTTTTAACACTGACACTGCAACCAGATTCCATAGTGCATTGAGCTCTAAGCTGAAGAACAACTCTCACACAACATTAATGCAGGTGCTGAGGTGTGCAACAGCTTCATTGATCTCCACACCTGAATGTTGTGAACATGGGAATAAAGCTGCAATAATTCCAACGTTTGTGTACAAACTATATTAAACATGCCGTTGATCCCAAGGAAGCAGAGCGTAATGAAGGTCACTAAGAGTCAGAGTGAGTTACATGCTACGTTCATGAAATGCACGATAATGCTCAAAACTAAACGTTTCTTGCATGTGACTGACTCAAGAAGAGGGTAACTGGTCATCCGTAATGCAGGATGAGCCTTACTGTAACTGGGGTGGCAGGGCAGGCTTTTGCTTAAGAGAGAGCAGCCTGATTACGCTGAACCATTAGGTTGACCAGGGAAAGTTCTCAAAAGGAAGCCAATCATCTCTTTCCTGCTAAAAGAAAGTGCTGAAGAAACTCAGCAGGTCTGGCAGCATCTGTGGAAAGAAAACAGAGTTCATGTTTCGGGCCCAGTGACCCTTATTCAAAAGTTTCAGTTCTGAAGAAGGGTCACTGGACTCAAAATGTTCCTTTCCACAGATGCTGCCAGACCTGCTGAATTCCTTCGGCAATTTCTGTTTTTATTTGTTTCAGATCCTCATCGTCCACGGTCCTATGTTTTATCTCTTTCCCACTATTTGTTCACAGATCCTTACCTCAACGCAATATGTTTGACAGCTAAACCCAGCAGCTGCACTGACTTTACTGCACGAAAGAGGAGGAGAAGGAGATCAAAATGAAAGAATGCCTAGTGACAATAGCACCAGAGACTCAAGTTCAAGGCACTCCAGCTATGGGTGCATCAGCAGAGACTAAAGAAGGGACCCCATGTGTATCCATCAAGCAGCATGCTGCACATTTGCAACTTCCTGCAGGAAGATCTTCAGCTGTGCAGCTTATGGGGGAAGTACTGTGCCCATGGAGCTGAAGATCACAGCAGGACTGAACTTCCTCACTGCCAGATCCTTTCAAACCACGATCGGGGATGTGTGTTTAATCTCTCGATCAGCCGCGCATAAGTGCACTTGAGTTTACAGACACCCTTCTCAGGAAAGCACGTCTGTTTTGTCCAATTCTCCATGGACTCGGAGAGCAAGATGCCCAATGCCTCAGGTTTGCAGCATCATGGGTCCATTGGCCAATGACTGCATACTTGGCTCTCAGAGTTTTCTGGCATCATCCTAGCAAGAAGAAAAATGGATCTCACTCCCTCAAAGTCTAGCTAGCTTGTGACCATAAGCAACAATTCTTGAAGCTGTGTGCCTCTATCCCGGGCATTATCATGAGACTTCTATATTCTACAAAGTTTCAGGTGCCATGAATTTACATTCCTCCACATCATCTTCATAATGGGCTCATGGATGATGAGGGGTACCTGCAGAAGACACGGCTTAGTGTACAGTGTGATACTGATGATGTTATCTAATCATCCATGAGGGCGATCATTGAACAGTCAGTTGGTTTTCTGAAGATGTGCTTTCATTTTCTGCTCTGCTGAGATAGATCACTCCAATATTGCCAGACCTGTCTTCAGGATAGAGATTGTTTTCTGTGTCTTGTGCAACCTAGCTCAACAATAGAGTGAAGACGTAGTAGAGGGGGTGATGGACCAGCCACATGTCTCCTCAGACGAGGAAGAAGGGAAGTCTGATGGAGATACCGAGAGAGATGGACCTGAATGATGCTGCTATTGAAGAAGCTAGGGCAGTAGTGAGATGTGAAACAAAAGCCGAAAATGCTGGAGAAACTCAACAAGTGTGACAGCACCTGTGGAGAGAAGCGTCCAGTGACCCTTCTTCAGATGCTGCCAGAGCTGCTTAGGTTCTCCAGCAATTTTCTCTTTTTCTTTCAGATTTCTAGCATCCACAGTTCTTTGTTTTTAGTGTAGTAGTGAGACGTGGCAGACAGGTTTCCTTGGGCCTACTAGCAGATATATTTGAGACCAAATGGCTTTGGTCTAATATGACTGGGCATTCAGAGTTAAGAGCCCATTGTGACTGAGAGACATTGCTACCCTAATATTTTAGACTTTGTTCTACTTTGTTTGGCATTCAGTGAAAGTTATTTTGTTAGCTTTGCTATACTGACTGCCTGCTCAGTTTCCAGGTCACAGCATCAGGATGAAGTTATGTTGAAATACAGGAGAGGTGCACGAGTATTCCCCAAACATCAGTGAGCAAGGAATAGTCATCATTTGCAGAGATATAGAGGGCAGTACGTGATCCGGAAGTTGGTGTTTTCCCAAGGTCATGCACCCCCACCCAGAGAGCAGCAGAGAGTGACAGCCTCTGTGCTCAGGGTACAGCTCCCCATGTGACTGTCTACAGTGATCGATGTCGTTCGCAGTTGGCTGTATGATCAACACAACCAATCAGAAGCTGCAATAAGATAGAGACTGGACTGATGTAGGGCAACGTGCTTTGGGAACAGTGTTGGTTCCTCGTGACATTGGTTCGCATGCACCCAAAATGATTTCATGATTCTTTAATCTTTCTTTCCCTATCACTACGTTTGGGGGCTAGCTCAACAACCGCATCTGCACATAAGGTAGCCTGTTGTGCTGGCTTGCCTAAGGTGACTTAGATGGACATCCCATAGTGGTCAGAGGCTTAAAGGGCTCTCACTACAGGAGGTGTCCTACACAGAAGATGGGGAGGCGATGGCCTAGTGGTATTATCGCTAGACTGTTAATCCAGAGATCTAGATTACATTCTGGGGACCTGGGTTCGAATCCTGCCACAGCAGATGTTGGAAATTGAATTCAACAAAATATCTGGAATTAAGAATCTAATGATGACCATGAATCCATTGTCAATTGTCGGTAAAAACCCATCTGGGTCACTCATGCCCTTTGGGGAAGGAAACCGCCTTCCTTACCTGATCTGGCCTACATTTGACTCCAGACCCACAGCAATGTGGTTGACTCTCAACTGCCCTCTGGGCAATAAATGCTGCCTGGTTAGTGATACCTTCAGCTTGTGAATGAATAAAGGAGAAGCAACCTCCTGAGTCTGAGCTGATGGAGGGCAGACTGAGCGGAAGGGTCCTAAAGCGATAAACCCCTGGGTAGCTAACTGTCACTCCTCCTTCTTGGCAGTGTGCAATGGTACCTCCATCTACCCTTGACAGCATGGGGCACCTGTAACAAGGTCAAAAACCCTCAGCTACCTCCAGCCAGCGATTGTTTGTATCTGTGGCTAGAGTGATGGAGTGAAGGTCCATACGCACATCCAACACATACTGACTGTTAGGTTGGAGCTGGCTCTCCACAGCAGCTATTCCCTGTTCTTTGGAGGCAGCATCAACATATCAGACGGAACTTAGTAGCCTCTTCGTCACTTTGTTCTGGTCTGTGCAAGCTCTCTGATACTATGCCAGATCTTCTCTGCCTGCATTTGGCTAACCGCAGCTCTTCAGCGGCTGAATCCAGAGGCTGATCTTCTGCAGCCAGCTCAGCAGGGACCTGTTATCCAGCATCCCTCTAAGGAACAGAAATCTTGGCTGTAACTTCCTGCATGAGCTGTGGGCCCCTGTCAGGCTGTGCTGACCAGAATATGATTACGAACCTTCCTGAGATTACTACTGAAGTGAATGTCTCTGTGTTAGTGAAGGGTGGGGAGGAAGATGCATTATTTGCGGGTGCTGACTCTTCCTCCTCTTTCGTGTTGCAAGACTAGTTACTGAAGCTATACCTGGGGGATGGGGCTCTTTCTTTCTCCTGGATTAGGACTGGGATCTAGAGGCTGCACAGAAAAATAAAGATTACTTAATATTGTGAGTTGCCTCAGTCCCCTTGATGTGTTTAAGACTTTGCTGTTTAGTTGTACATCGAACATCCAATCTCCTCTTTAGTAAAGCTACGGTACCTTTTGCCTCATGTCAGTTCCACCGCCTACATCTCGAAGAGAATCAGGAGTCTTATGTCAGGAATACCCCAACTGTCTAGGTGTATTGGTACTTACTACATATGTTCTTCTCCTGCAGTAGAAGATGCATTGAGACATTAACATTGGGTACAGAAGAACTTATCCTGTAGTCATAGATGAGTATTAAGATGTCAATCCCCAGAGCTATGATTGCATATTTGTTGGTAAAAAGAAAGTGGTACAGGGAATGTGAGAAGGGTTCTGAATTAGCAGTGTCTCTGTCCAGTCAATTGTGAGAGTAAGCAAAAGACAAAGCATTATATATGATGTGTGTGCCTGAGATACCTCTGAGATGTTCTGACCAAAGCCACCTTTTGTAGTTTTTTTTATAAAACCCTTGCAGTGTGGAAACAGGCCATTCAGCCCAACAAGTGCACCCTGCCCCTCCGAAGAGCATCCCACCCAGACCCATTTCCCTATCCCTGCATGTGTCCTTGTTTCATGCAAGATTTTGGTGAAAATGTATCAGATGAGTATGTTGTCCTATTTGGCTTGAAAGCTCGATGACCTGATAGTGTGTGAGTGTTATAGCTGTTTTTATGTATTAACTGTGAATCCTAATAGAGGTGTGAGAGCCACTATCACTGAAGTGACAGTAGTGTAACATTGGCAACCCTAATTAATTGCATCACGACAACAGATCAGAACTTTGAAGTAAACTTTGGACATAAACTTTTAACTCCAAATTATGTGTTTTTAAAAGAACTGTAGAAGTACATTCAGTTACTGTCCATCAAAGCCCAGTCTGGGACCCATGGAATGTCACACCTGTATTGTTTCAGGGAAACTACCATCAGAGAGAAATGTAACAGGAGGAGATAACAAGGTGCTAACTAACTCTACTATCTAAGCAGAAAAGCCACCTCTTGCAGAATTTTTAGTTTTGACCTTCAAGATATGTCGGAAAAAAGGAGTTTAAAAAATGGCTGTAATATTAGCCTATATGTGTGAGAGGCCTGATGTCCTACCATGTGGACTAGTGTGCTGTGAGGATCGTTTAAAAGTCCCTGTACTACAAATAAAGCTAAAAAAGACTCTGTCATAATGAGATAGTAGGAACTGCAGATGCTGGAGAATCTAAGATAACAAGGTGTAGAGCTGGATGAACACAGCAGGGCAAGCAGCATCAGAGGAGCAGGAAGGCTGCCGTTTCAGGCCTAGACCCTTCTTCTAGGCCCGAAACGTCAGCTTCCTGTTCCTCTGATGCTGCTTGGCCTGCTGTGTTCATCCAGCTCTACACCTTGTTATCTCTGTCATTTTGAGTGTTGGAAGCAAACTAGGCAGCAAGCCAGTGAAAAGGAAACATAACAACAGAAGGACTTACTCACTCTGAGTGTTAGAAACCAGCTAGCCAGCCAACACTATCAAACAAATCAAGACAGAACAGTTTTAATCAACATACAAATCCATGAAGAAGCTTGACAACAATCACAACATTCAACTATCCACTCCTTCAAACAATTCAGAGACTGATCCATAGATCCTTTTAAAACTTTTATCTGTTTGGACTTGCCTCATTTCTTACCTGTATGTATGTGTGTTATGTTATTTCTTCTTACGTGTAATAAATAATACATTCACCTGATTTTGTTTATTCAAAAAGCCTGGTTAAATTGTCTGTCTTCAAAACACAAGATTATTTGGGTCTAGGAAAAAGCTATCCACAAGGGAAGGGATCCTTTTAAAATTCATTTTGTTGTGACCAACTGAGGGAACAACAAAGGAGAGCCAGTTCACCCCTCCTCACCTAGGAGCTTACGGGTTTGAACTGTCCCAATGGAAACCATAACAAATTGGGGAGCTTCACCTGGGTATGAGTCATAGCAAATGAGGCATTTGCAGTGCACATGAGTTCTCTGCGGTGACAAACTCATAATGTGAACTTGCACTCATTGCAGAATGAAACATTGAGTAGACAGTAGCACTTACCCTGGTAGACCATTCATCCTCTTGCAGCATTGGATCTAGGATCCTTAGCCGTTTTTGGGTATTATAGAGTCACAGAGTCACAGCACGGAAACAGACCCTTCGGTCCAACCAGTCCTTGCTGAACATAATCCTGAATTAAACTAGTCCCACTTGCCTGTACTTGGCCCATATTCTTCCAAACATTTCCTATTCATGTACTTATCCAAATATCTTTTAAACGGTAACTGTACCCACATTGACAACTTGTTAACCTACGTAACAATCTCCTGTAGCCATGATGTTCTATCCATTGGATGATGAATTTATTTGGACAGCAAGGAGGCTTTTGATAAAGTTCCACATAAGAAGTTAATGGGCAAAATTGAAGGATTGCGAGGTAACATACTGGGCATCGATTGACAATTGGTTGAAGCACAGGAGACAGAGTGTGAATAAATGGCCTTTTCCAGCTGGCAGACAGTGATAGTGGGGTACTGCAAGGATCAGTGCTTAGGCCAGCTATTTATGATAAATACAAATCACCTGCATGAGGGAACAAAGTGCAATATTTGCACGTTTGCTGTTGACACTAAACTGATGGGGTTGTGAGGAGGCTTCAAGGTGACTTAGATAAATTGAGTGAGTAGACAAACACATGGCAAATGCAGTACAAATGTGAAGGCTGAATGGGAAGTTAGGCACTTTGGTGTGAAAAACAGAAAGGCAGAATGCCACTTAAGTGGTGATACATTAGGAAATGTGGATGTACAAGGCTGTCGTTGTACACCAGTCAATGAAAATAAGCAGGCAGATGCAGCAAGCAAATAGGAAGGTAAATGGTATACTGGCCTTCATTGCAAGAGGACTTGAGTTCAGAAGTAGGGATGGCTTGCTGCAGTTTTATGGGGCCTTGCTGAGACCACGCCTGGAGTATTGTGAATGCCCATCGGTTGAAGATTTAAGAAGTTTGGGATCTTCCATTTGAGTTCTCAGATGAAGTTTGCAACAAAGATGATCCGTTAAATGCCAATACACATGGTCAGAATCAGGTCTAAATATTTTTGAGATAGTAGGAACTGCCGATGCTGGAGAATCTGAGATAACAAGGTGTAGAGCTGGATGAACACATTTTCTGAAGAAGGGTCTAGACCCGAAACATCAGCTTTCCTGCTCCTCTGATGCTGCCTGGCCTGCTGTGTTCATCCAGCTCTACACCTTGTTATCTCTAAATACTTTTGAGGGCTCTTTTGGAGATTTTCTCAAGGACCACTTTTTGGTTTTGGGGGCTCCTTTTCATTCTCACTAACTCCTTCATGAAATGATACAGCCTTGTAATAGTACCTTTCGTATCTGTGTTGATTTTCTTAGCGTTTCCTTCTTTAGAAGAATAAAATGGCACAAGTATCAAAGCAGCATTTGTTAACCACTTCTAACGGGGTGTTAATTAGTGTGATCGGAGATATAACACCTTGCCCGATGGCTACAGTTTTCTTGATACTCACAGTCAGATAGAACAAGCTAGAGGAGATTGGGAGATTGTCCCTGAGTCTTTGCTGAGTGGCCTTGTGGGCAACAAGCACAGCATCATCAGCATTAAGGATGCACTATGCTTTTGATTTCATTTTCAATCTTGATAAATTGTAGAGTCTGATAGCAGTGTAGCCTGAAAATCAGAAGCAAATTGATGCCCACAAGCAGAAAGCCTGCTAACTCTTTTCATCCATGCACCAGGTGCATTACGTTGATCTGTAGAACTCACAAGAGTGAAGGGATAAAAAAGAGGTAAAGAAGAAAGTGTAGTGTAGGTATTGATAATGGGTCCAGAGTGATTCTTGCATTATAAATGAACATGTGCTGGAGAAAGGGCCTCTGCCATTGCAAGAGGGAGTTCTCAGTTGGACACTTGACAAGTATTAAAGCGCACTTACAGTTCATAGCTTGAATAGAAAAGAGAATGAAAGAAAGGCCACAGATCAGTCTCCCAATTTGACTGTCAATAAAACTCAAGGCTAAGTGAATAAGGGAGCCAAAACAAAATAAATTAGATTGTAGAAGAGAGTTGGAGTGTTTTCTGAGCTATCAGTTACATGGTAACCAGCTTTACTAGCAATTGCTGAAAATGCCTGTGTCATTGGGACTAAGTTGAGACAAGTCATGAGGGGCTTTGAACAGCCACTGGGTGATAGTTATTACACTGAATTCTCTAACGGCTGGAAGATTGATTTTGAAAATCCTTTCAATTATTTTGGTCAAGTTTTAATGTGGGTGTAGATCAATCACCATAAAAAGTTGCATTTCCAAAGGGCCAAAGAAACCGTCCAAAGAGACTGGAAATGCAGAAGGAAGAGAATGGAAGCTGAACAAATGTGTCTATAGTCTCAATAAAGCTTCCAGGGTGTAGTCTGTTTAGTAATGCTTCTCACGTAATTGGTTTTACAATATTTCTTGGGGGTGAAAAAGAGAAATGATTTGAAAAAATATAAAGAGTTCTTGAAAGTGCTTTAGCTGTGGAAGCATCGTTTATTGTGAAACAGTTCTTATAAAGATTCTACTTATCAATTATTTTAAGTGTGAGTCCGTTCAATTGAAATTGAAGATAACATACCCATTGAATGTTATGTAGATAATCATTTGTTACAGGATGGGCAAACTGTACAAAAAGTAACTGATGAATGGCTTATGAATTATTGAATTTGCTGGTTTGAAACAAATTCTGGAGACAAAAAAGTTTGATTATTTTGCAAACTAGAAATGGGTGTACAAAGAACTTGTTCATGCCTGTAGAGGAGGGGAATTTCACAGTGCTAGTTTGCATAGATGTTTTTTCAAAATTTGTTTTGAAATTTCAAATATACGTGTTAGCATTAACTTTAATGTTGAAATAAGGGAAAAAATATGTTCATTATATATGTATTGTGTTTAACTGTATGCCCATTAACTGGGGATTCAATTGTAAAACACTTGGGGGCCCTTTAATGGTGTTTGAGCCCCATCTGCTCCAGACATGTGTATTAACATCTCTGAACAGGTTGATTGGGGGGGAAAAGTAGTTGTACCCCTCTAAATAGATACTGAATTAAACTTCAATAAAAATAGAAATTGCCTGGAGAAACTCAGCAGGCCTGGCAGCATCTGTGGAGAGAAAGCAGAGTTAACATTTTGTGTTCAGTGAGCCTTCTTCAGAACTGGTTTCTGTTTTTGTTTCAGATTTGCAGCATCTGAGTTCTTTGACTTAATTCAACTGTATTTGTTGGGATAGGTGGAACTCACCAGTGAGCTACAACTTCAAATAAGTGCTTATGAAATTATATAAAAATTGTTATCAGTTATATTCCTTATGACTTTATTTTCTGGAATACGGCACCTATGAATCTAACTCAGCAGCAGTGAATGCTATCTCTTTAACCCAAAAGGGCTTGTTGCCTGAGTGATCGGAGAATTGAAATTGTCTTGTTTGACAAAAATGGGTATTGAGTGAAGTATTGAAATCAAAGGAAAGTTGGTAGGATAACGTATAAGTAAGGATCTGAAACTACAGGCAAAATGAAGGTGTCGAAGTCAAACAGTGTGATTGCTCAAGACACCTTTTTTCTTCTGACTTACTTGCATTTCTCATTTTATTTGATAGCTGAAAGCACCTGAAAACAAAGACACCTTGCAGCATTTCAATTACGTTGCTTTGTACAGATTCATACCACAAGAGAATGATGATCTGGAAATGCAGTAAGTAATATTGTTACTTGCTTGACCTCAGATTCATGTATCAAAGTGTTCTTGCAATTTTCCAGACACAAGGAGAATAGCTCACAGCAACAGTAATGCATAATGTTATAATCTGATCTAACAATCTGTGTCTTTACTCTGGCAAACTATGCATGATTCTTTTTGTGTGTTTGAATTCAACAACTGCATTTATGGCATGCTAATCTGAGGCATTAAATTATTCAGCTTACTCTCCACGATAGATGCTAACTATACAGATACGGAAGGCAGTTCCTGGTGTCAGTTTAAAGAATAATTGTAGTTCTCTAAGATGTATTGATTCCAAACACATTATTCCTTTGTTCTTTAGATTGCTAAAACACTGTTCACAATCTTATTTCCTTCTGACTAGTTCGCCATAGAGAATGTTTTGTTAAAGTCGAGCCTGCAGATGAAGAGATAGCAGTAGCACAGACACAATGCCTTTAATAGCCTCCTTCTGTGCTGTAATGTCTACGATTCTATGACTTGTCAAAACAAAAGCAACATGCAATGAGAGGTGTGTTGTGAAATTTAATTTGACCTTAAAAAGAAGAGGTGGAGGCGGAACAGAAGTACGAGGGAGGTTTGACATATTTTCCTCTCTGTATTTATTGCCCTGCCACGTTGCTTTGTTTTTTCTGTGTGAGACTCAGCAGGATAAGCTGGGAGTGAGGTCTGTGTTGTGTTGGTGAACCAGGTGGTGTAGTAATGAGGTATTCATTTAACTCAACTCTATATAAATAGGCACACATAAAAGCTACACCAGTAGCTTTAAGCCACATTTGTCTTTTAAGCTGGAAAAACAGGGTGGATTTTACAAAAAGCAAGCTCCTTTAAGGGAGCCATGTCTCACAGGAGTACATTTAAAAAGGTATAAGCATTTGACCCATAAGTTTACTTTCATGGAGCCTCAACTTTGTAAAATTAGCCCACTCACACCTATCCATACATAAACCAAGAAAACAGGGCATCTGTCCAGAAAGACTTTATCCTTTCAGATGCCAACTGATCCGTTGTGTAATTTCCAGTGCTTTGTTTTATGTTTGGATTTCCAGGACTTGTAATTTCCCTTTTTCACTCTTTAATTTTTTTGCTAATGGAAGTGATCAGAGGCTGTGATTAATTAAACGTAAAACCATATAAGGACTTCAGACAGGTGCATTGGAATTCCAGGTTTGACACTGGCATTTTTTTTTGAGGAGTAACAGCAGCACATTGATGGCCAATCTCAGGGTAATCAGGTGATTGAGTGGAAGGCTAGCACTACCCAGTACATTATTCTTCCTGTTCCACACAAATTTTTATCCACCCATTACCTATTTGTATCTCTTTGCAGACACTTTGTGTCCTCCTCATAACTTGCTGTCCTCCCTATTTTTGTATCATCAGTGAATTTGGCTACAATACATACTGTCCCTTCACCCAAGTCATCAATGTAGATTATAAATAGTTAGGCCCCAGTACTGATCCCTGTGCACTTCCCTTGTTACAGGTGCCCATCTGAAAATTATCCATTTATCCTGACTCTCTGTTTCTCCTTAGCCAATCCTCCATCCATGCTATATATCATTCGCAACACAATAAACTCTAACCTTTTGCAGCAATCTCTTATTCAGCACCTTGTCGAATTTGCAGATCCAAATGCACTACGTCTGTTTGTATCTCTTTATCTACTCTAGTTGTTACATCCTGAAAGAATTCCAGCAAACCATGAACCTCAATTTTGCTTTTACAAGATCATGTTTGTTCTGCCTAATTGTAAGGTGTTTTCTTAAATCTCCAGTCATGACCTCTTTAATAATGGATTCTAACAGTTTCCCAATGATAGCTGTTAGGCTAACTGGCTCATTGTTTCTTGCTTTTTGTCTTTCTCCTTTCCAGGATAATTGTGTGGCATATTTTTCCAATCTTCTGTGGCTTTTCCAGAATTTATGGACTTTTGAAAAAATACAACCACTGCCCTACAACCACCTCTTTTAACAATCTTGGATGCAGACCATCAGGCCCAGGGAATTTGTCAGGTTTTCACCCCATTATTTTTTTTTTTCTCTAATGATTCCTCCCTTTGTCTCTTGATTTCCTACTTTATATTCTACTATTTTTCTGAGGCTTTTTGTATTTTCTGCTTTGAAGACAAATGCAAGATATTTGTTCAAAGTCTCTGCCATTTCCTTGTTTTCCATTAATAATTACCAGTCTCACCGTCTAAAGGACCAATCATTTAAGCTATTCTTTACCTTTTTATAGACTTACGGAAGCTTTTACTGTCTGTTTTTACATTTCCTGCTAGTTTTCTTACAATAATTTCTCCTTTTTTTCAGTTACCTTTGCTGGTTGCAACATTTTCCCCAATCTTCTGGGCTACGACTCATCTTTGATCATTCCTTTTAATTTGATGTTGAATGCATGTGTTCCTGACATGATTAACAGGGTGTGAGAAGTCAAGGGGAGAGTATTTTGTAAACTAGATGGGACAATTGCAACCTGCTACTCACTCCTATCATTTTTTAAAAATGTACTAAACATCATACATCAGCACCCATTTCCTGGCTACAAAATCCTACTTATTCTTGCCACATATTTTGTCACATTTGCTATGACCCATGGAGACCAATATCATAAATGAACTGATCTTCCTGAATAACCATAATGAAAGATCCTAATCAACCAAATTTTACTTTTTAAACCATTACTGTAATAATCAAACCAAAATCGACATAAACATGAAGCAACAGGCAAATTTTATCCAGTAGAAACAATAGATTGCACATTAGATGGATGTAGCAACAAGGGTACATCTCGAGATGTTCTTAGCCAGCCCTCTGAGCACATCTATGACACCACAAGTGTTTGCAAAATCCTTCCTAGCTCTTCCTTCCTCCAGTAGAATCACATCATGTAGGATGTGATTGCCTGGTAGCCTCTGATAGCTGCTTTATGCATTGAGTTCCATGGATATGTTCATCACCACCCAAGGCACGCCTCAGTAAAACTTCTTTCAGTCAGTTATGACAGAGCTGATGGTTTGGCTTTCCCAGAGTCAACTTCATCCAACCAGTCAGTGACACCATATGCACGGTACGTTGTGGTAAAAGCCATCCAGTACCAAACCTAAACTATAGAAGATATATCCTTTATTAATGTCTTAATGAAACATTATAGCATGCTGTCCACAGGATTGCAATCTTTAAAGGCAAAATCCACAGTCAATTCCCCAGCTTCCAATCGGTCCACATTTCCCCATTTTGTTCATTTATAACATCGAGTGACTATCAAAAAGTATTTCCTCCAGTCTTTGGAGAATCCTGATCTGGCTACCAGCAGTAAGGCCCATATAATCAAAATGTCCTTTTAGCCTCACCAGGATAACTCTTTAGAACAGTATGGGATCCATCTCTCCAACCAGAAACCTCCCTCCCACATGAGCTGCAGACTTTTGTCTCTGAGAAACTTTTCTCTTTCTCTGTGTGTGTCTGTGTGTGTGTGTGTGTGTGTGTATTTGTGTATTTATGTATTTGTGATAGAGAGAGACCAAAAATCTGTCAACTGTTAATTCAGCAGTTCTTGGCATTGTCTCTGAACATTTTGCACCTTACTCCCAGTACGTGGTCCCTCTGTTCCCATGCTAGCCAAGCACAAAGACTTGTTGTCTAGCAGAAATCTTAACTGATCACTCTTGACATTACTTTGTTTAACCCGACATTAAAGAGACAATCCAAAGCATTATAATCTGACAATACATTGCATTTGCAGCAATATTCAAACTAGAGCTACGACATTTGGGGGTGAAGTCAGGGACTGTTTTTCACACAGAGGACATTAATAATTTTCTCCTTCAGAAGTCTGTGAATGCAAGAACAATTGAAGTTTACAGGACTAAGCCAGGAAGAATTGTTCAACTAATGTATCAAAGGATATGAAGCAAAGGTGAGAAAGTGGCCTTGATGTGTAGATCCGCCATAGGCAAATTGAAAGACTTGAAGAAATTAAAGTCTTACTCCTGTTACAAATATTTTAAGCTAGTTTCCAAATAGCAGCAGATCCAGTCTTGCTGAAATGAACAATGCTGCTTCAGGGCCTTGGAGCCTCCTAGAGAAGTCCAGCCTCATCAAGAGGAGAGTCTAGCCATTAGTTAGAACTGCTCCTGACAGCTTTGTGTGACAGCAGCACATATCAGGTACACATACCAGGAACTGGAACTCAATTGCGTGGGTACATTGCCTACCAGCTTTGGTTCCTAATATATATTCGATTATATGGGAACCTGTACATCAAGAGCATTGTTTCATAAAAAGAGGCATTCTATGTCTTTATCAAATACAGTAAAATAGTACCAGTTCTCAACCTTCAGTTTACCAATTTAATCTGAACAAGACCAGCCAGTTTCATCTCCACTCTTTCCAGATTACCAGGAGGTCTGATTTTGCCTTTTCAAAATTTCTCTTGGCACTACTTCAAACTATTGCAGTTTGAGTTCCAGAGACAGTGCTTTGAGGAGGCTGCAAGGTTTCATTCTAAGATGTATGGCACTATATCCAATCCTATGATGTAACTGGCCTGCTCTCCTGAATGTGATTTATAATGGAAACTTTACTTGTATCTGTGAATGTTCCATTGCTCATCAGAAAGTAATACTGAACAAATAGATGGATGTACTGCACTGCAGTCTGCTTCACTACCCTGGTTTAGGACAGAGTTACAGAAAGCACTAACCTCTTCAGTGCTTCAGTAAATTTGAGATGTTGAACATAACTAGTCAGCATTACTGATTTTCTCATCAGTGTGATAACAGTAAGGAGCCTTACACACTTCTGGCTGCACCTAAAGGAAGAACTTCTATTTATATTTTTATAAATTGTACACATTCTCACTGGAAAAGAGATGATTGTGAAAGTGTATGATTGTGGTTGTTAGTACTCTATAGGAAGTAGATGATATAGCTGTTGATGAGTTATTTTACCAGTCCAGTGCAATGGAACTAGATGGCACAGTCCATGCTTTAAGGAACAGAGAAAATGGGGTTGGGGGTTGGCCGGGGTGGCGGGGGGGGGGGGGGGGGGGGGTGGTGGTAGCCGGTAAATTCAAAACTAATCTGTGGAAACTGTGGATTGGATATTACCTGCCCCTTGCCCGGTTGTTTTCAGCAAAGATTAGGGGGTTCACATAAAATAGCGAGGGTGCACAGCCAACTACCACCCTACCTGAAACCATCCCCATAATATGGAGGGTGGGCAGATGCCAAAATTGGCAGCCAACCCAAAATATGTAAATAAATAATTCAGAGTTAATTGGAATGGTTAAAAGCTCAGCTGACTCCAGTGTTACCCGCTGTATGCCATAATATGGTTGATGTGGGCAACCTCTTTAAAAAGTTTTAACATTGTGGAATGGAGGAACATATTATCTTCATGAGGAACCTTTGCACATTTTTTTATTCACTTTGGCCAACATTTATTGCCTATACGAAATTGACCTTGAGAGGTGGTGATCTGTCTTCTTAAACTACTGCGATCCATGTGATGGAGGTTGAGTTGTAATGCCCCTCAGGAGGGAATTCCAGGATGTTGACCCAGTGACAGTGATGGAACAGAGATATATTTCCAAATCAGAATAGTAATTGGCTTGGAGGGGAAATTGCAGGCGGTGGTGATTCCATGTATCTGCTGCCCTTGCCCATCTAGTTGGATGTGGTCTTGTGTTTGGAAACTGCAGTCTAAGAAGCGTTGCTGAATTCCTGCATTGCAAATTGTAGATAGTACACTGAGTGCTGGTGATGGAGGGAGTGGATGCTTGTGGATGTGGTGCCAATCAACCAGGCTGCTTTTCTCAGGTTTCTTGCATGTTGTTGGAGCTGCATCCATCCAGGGCAAGTGGGAAATGTATTCCATCAGACTCCTGACTTGTGCCTTGTAGATTGTGGACAGGCTTTGGGGAGTCAGGAGGTGAGTTACTAGCCACAGTATTCCTCGCCTCTGACCTGCTCTTGCAGCCACTGTGTTTACATGGTGAATCCAGTTGAATTTCTGGTCAATAGTAACCCTTAGGATGTTGATAGTGGGGGTTTCAGTGATGATAACACCATTGGGTGGCACAGTGTTTAGCACTGCTGCCTCACAGCCCTAGGGATCCGGGTTCAATTCTACCCTTGGGCAACTGTCTGTGTGGAGTTTGCATGTTCTTTCCATGTCTACGTGGGTTTCCTCCAGGTGCTCTGGTTTCCTCCCACAGTCCAAAGATGTGTAGGTTAGGTGGATTGGCCATGCTAAGCTTATAGGTTAGGTGCATTAGCCACAGGAAATGTTGAGCTACAGGGATAGGTTAGGGAGATGGGTCTGTGTGGGATGCTGTGGTGTGGACTTGTTAGGTCAAATGGCCTGTTGCGACACTGTAGGGATTCTGTTAATATCAAGGGGCAATAATTAGATGATCTGTAATTGGAGATGATGTGGAGGTGCCGGTGTTGGACTGGGATGGACAAAGTCAGAAATCACACAACACCAGGTTATGGTCCAACAGGTTGGTTTGAAAACACAAGCTTTCAGAGCCTCAGTCCTTCTTCAGGTGTTAGTGAGAGGGTAGTAATACGTCTCTCACTAACACCTGAAGAAGGACTGAGGCTCCAAAAGCTTGTGTTTTCAAATAAACGGTGTTGTGTGATTTCTGACTTGATTAGAGATGGGTCATGCTCAGCAGGTCTGGCAGTATCTGTGAAGAAAAAAATCAGAGTTAACATTTCAGGACTGGTGACTCTTCCTCACCAGACCCGAAACGTTAACTCTGATTCTTTCTTCACAGATGCTGCCAGACCTGCTGAGCTTTTCCAGCAACTTCTGTTTTTGTTCCTGATTTACAGCATCCACAGTTCTTTCGGTTTTTATGGAGGTGGTCGTTGCTTGACATCTGTGTGGTGCTAATATTACTTGGGGAGAGCCTTTCCAAAACACGGTCGCCACTCCTTACTTCCTCGCACCCTCTGCACATAGACTTTAAAACCCACCCCTCACTCCCCTCATCACCCCCTCACCCAACACCCTCCTGAAGGTCATCAAACATCACCACCCAATGCGCTTTACATAACTGGGCCAGGGGTCCGGGGGGCTTTTATCCAGAGACTGATTGCCCCCACTGGTGTTCTGGTGTTGCCAGGAGGTAGAATGGGCTGGCATCTCCAGAGGGTGGGGCTTTTACCCACAGAGTGGTAGAAGTCCCACTCTGCACCCCCACAGCTCACTATATCTGTAGGGCCAGCTTGTTCTGAGTACATCGACTGGTTGCTGACTTATGGGACGATGCTTCTGAGAGACTGTGGACGCAGTTAGTATTGATTCATTCAAAAGCAAACTCGGTAAGAATTGATTCACATTTTGGGAAAGTAAGAATTTCATGGGTGTCAAATATCTGGAGCTGGTTACATCCCAACTCCAGTGAATTCAGGTGAAGAGGAACTGTATGACCACCAGGCAAAGGAGAAAAAAGAGAGGCAGTACAGGAACATCCTGCAAGATTGATACCTAGAAAGTCTGCTTCAGTGTTGACTACCAGTGATGATGCCTTTTGGCAGTATAATAAGAAATAAATTCATGGCAGTGTAGGAGACTTGGATGCATAAGAGAGAGCGGGGGGTAGTGCGGGAAATTTGATAAAGTTTTGGAGTAGATTTGTAGGTCGGGTTGTGGGCGTTGTGGTTGGTTGGCTCGCCGAGCTGGTTCGTTGTTCTGCAGACGTTTCGTTACCCTGCTGGGTAACATCATCAGTGCAGCCTCCGATGAAGCGCCATTGTGTTTTCCCATCTGTTATTTATAATTTGATAGTTCGGGAAATAGATTGGTACATCTGCTGATAGTATCTTTCCTTTGCTAACACATGCTGACACCAATTATTGTTGCTTCACTATTAGCCAAACTAACTCTACTCAATCTCCGATAATAGATAACAAGGTGTAGAGCTGGATGAACACAGCAGGCCAAGCAGCATCAGACGAGCACGAA
>NC_063335.1:5796225-5823589 GCF_021869965.1 Rhincodon typus
TCTGCAGTTCCTACTATCTCTGATTCGATTTTAACGCCACCAGGTATCTGCTCTGATTTATGTGTCAGGAATTTAATCTTTATAATTTCTAGGAGAAAGTGAGGAGAATTAGAAGTAGCATAGAAATAAGTTGAGTTGAGCTCATAATAAAAAGCAAGCGCGTGGAAATATGCTAGTCACAGCTCAATAGTGAGATTCTGAGCTCACCATTGAATGCTTAAGAAAAACAAAACAACTTTTTTGGATATTGAGATTCTGATTTTTTTTTTCATTCACACCACATTTGCCCAATGTTCCTGCCATTGCCCATGTCAATCCAAGAAGGGGCAGTTCTGCCCATTAGCATTAACTCACTGGGTTCTAATTCATGTGAATTAATGTCCAGCAATTTGACTGCTCTGGCAGAATTCCTTTTCTTGGGAGCTTCGATGCAAGTGAATGCAGTTGAAATCACAGCAAAATAATTCTTATAGCCTGGAAATTAGTTCATTTTTCAGAAAAAATGCAGGATTCTTCCCTGAAATTAGGGTTTCAAGAGAAGTTGAGACTAGATTCAGGCTGTAGCTAAGTCTGGAGCTGCTTTTTATAATATCCCTTTTTTTTTAATTTAAATAAGCCTGCATACCCAAAATCACTGGGATTCAGGATCCCAAAGCATTTGATATGCAATTAATTATTTTGTGAGTGTAGTCAATTGTTGCTATTTCACTAATTGCACACAGCAATATCACACAACAGTACAGTAAACTGGACATTTGTTACTGGTTGTGATTGTTGAGGAAGAAATGTTTCCCAGGATATGAAAATAATTCCCCTTCCCCTCTACATGTGATACCATGAAACACTCGCTGTCTGACAAGTGAGCATCAGCCAAGGTTAGATGACCAAGTATTGGACTAGGGCCTGAATTGGACTTGAGCAATAATGTTAGTAACTGAGCCAAGTGCTATTGCAATATGACTCCAGGGTGACACTATGCCTTTAATAATCTTAAGAATCAAAATGTAGTATGGCTTGAAAGCAATGTATTGATTTCACAGAGGGTATATGAGGAAGGATGAACCATACAATCTGCCTTTTCTTTCAGAGGCATAGCACCACCAATAGAATAAGTAGGGGTGTAATTTTATGAATTGATTAAAATTGAGGAAAAAATTTAAACAAAAGTTGTTCAATTTCCTCTGTTTATTGGTAAGCAACACAATAGCTGCAACAGTCATTCTCATGCCACAGGCAACAACAAATAAATTCACTGAATCAAATAAACCTAATTATACTCTCCCCAGTAAATTATTTCCAGTAGGGTTAGAATGTGCTCATGTGTAAGGCCTGTATGTGACAATGTCAATCCATGCAGTAGCAGCACATAATGGGGCAGTATGCTAAAGTACAGAATCATTACTTCCCCATTTGTCTGCGCCCATTACCAACTCTGTGGAGAATTGCTGAGCAATCAGCATTTTATAACTTAGGGCCTATAAACAAATCACTGAAGAACAAAGTTGATAAAGAACAGGTTATGATTTATTACACTATCTGAGAGAAAAAGAGCTGGATTTTTACTGCTGTGTTGAAAAAGTAGTCAGGCCAACTCTTGGCGCTGTAAAGCTGAGATGGGAAAAAGTAGCCCATGAGATGTGCTTTTGCTCTGGGTGGCAGAGTTCAATGAGAGCAGGGACTGCCCAAGTCAGGGGATAGACTGTGCGGGAAGCCTGCCTCAGTGTATCAGCATTATATTAAAGGTTAATTAAAAAAACCTTGAACCATTCAAGATATGGTGGGGACGGAGGGAGCAAGAGATTAAGATGGGAATTATGGAGTATATGAATCTATATAAAAGGAACATAAAAGCAGAATGTAAGAGCTTCTGTAAGTATGTAAAAGAAAAAAAGATTAATGAAGAGAGATGTAGGCCATTTGCAGTCTGAAATGTTGATGATGGACAACAAGAAAATGGTAGAGCAATGAAACAACAAGTTTAGTACTGACTTCAAGAAGACAAAAATAACTTTTGAGAAATGCTAGGGAAGCAGGTGTCTGTTAGAAAGGAGGAGTTGAATGCGATTTGTATTAGTAAAAAAAAAAAGTTCAAGAAATTAATAAGGCTGAAAGTTGATAAATACCCGCAGTCAGGTAATTTGTATCCCAGGTCACTAAAGGAAGTGGCCATGGATTTGTTGGTTGTCATCACTCAAGATTTTGAAGATTTTGGAACACAAATGGCTGATTGGAGAGTGGAAAATGTTACCTCAATATTTTAAAAAAGGAGGGATGGAAAGACAGAGAAATATAAACCAATTAGTCTAATGGCAGGAGTAGAAAGAATATTGGAGTCCATTATAAAGGATGTGATAATAGAACACTTAGAAAATACCAACTAGCTTAAACAAAATCAGCACAAGTTTATGAAAATTGTTTTTGACAAACCTACTGAAGTTATTTGTGGACTTGACTCATACAAAAGATGAGGGAGAACTAGTGCATGTGGTATATTTGGAATTTCAGTCAGCTTTTAATAAAGTCTCATATAAGACGTTAGTGTACAAAATCAAAGCCCATGGGATTAGCGTTAATATACTGGCATGGATTGCTATGATGTGGAGATGCCAGTGTTGGACTGGGGTGGACAAGGTCAAAAATCACAACGCCTGAGGAAGCAGCTGAGCTCCAAAAGCTTGCGTTTTCAAATAAACCTGTGATTTTTGGCATGGATTGAGCATTGGTTACTGACAGTTAATGAGTCTTTTTTGAGTGGAAGATGATGATATGGTGTCCTGCAGGCATCAATGCTTGAGCCCAGTTTTTAGCATTAGATCTCAACAAATAGAATGAGGAAATCAAGTGTAAGATTTCCAAGTTTCTAACTACAGTAGGTCCCTGATTTACAAACATCTGACTTATGAATACTCAGACTTACACGTAATTCCATGCACGGGTGTAATTTTAAAGATCCAACATACAAACATTTCCAGTACTTACGATAACAAGGTGTGGAGCTGGATGAACACAGCAGGCCAAGCAGCATCAGAGGAACAGGAAAGCTGACGTTTCAGGCCTAGACCCTTCATCAGAAATGGGGGAGGGGAAGGGGGTTCTGAAATAAATAGGGAGAGAGGGGGAGGTGGATAGAAGATGGATAGAGGAGAAGATAGGTGGAGAGGAGAGAGTTGCGGTGGGAGAGAAATCCACTGAGGTTTTTCCGGAGGGAGGAGGGTAACTTCTTCAGGGTAGGCGAATGCTTACTTTGTATTATCCCGCATTGTGTTCCTATTTACATACAAATCAACTTGCGAATAGATTTGGAAATAGAAACCATTCGCAACCAGGGGACTGCCTGGACACAAAACTAGGTGGGATTGTGGGTGGTAAGGAGATTGTAAACAGCCTTCAAGGCAATTTGGACAAGTTGAATGAATGAGTAAATGCATGGCAGATGGAGAGTAATGTAGATAAGTGTGAAGTAGTCCATTTCAATAGCAAAAACAGACTGGCAGCGTATTACTTAAATAGTGATAAATTGGGAAATGTTGATGCACAAGGGGACCTAGATATCATTGTATGCCCATCACTGAAGGTAAGCATTTAGGTGCAGCAAGTATGTTTGAAAGCAAATGATATGTTGGCCTTCATTGTAAGAAGGCTTGAGTACGAGAGCAAGGAAGTCTTACTCCAGCTCTACAGGGCCTGGGTGAGATCACGCCATGGAATGCAATTTAGGTCTTCTTACATAAGAAAACTTCTACTTTCCTTGGAGGGGTTGCAGTAAGGTTCACCAAACTAATTCCTGGGATTGCAGGTTTGTTGTACAAGGAGAAACTGGATCGACTGGACAGGTGATCATGATCTCAAGCCATTTCAACTGGAGATGAGAAGAAATTTCTTCACTCAGAAGGTGTGAACCCCCGGAATTCTCTATCATAGAAGGCTACAGGGACCATATCACTGGCTTAAATGGGAAACAAAAATGGACAGAACCCAGTCCATTTTGTGTACCCCTCCCTGTTCATCGCTGGTGAGATAATGTCACAACACAGTGTACCGCTGAGGAGTCTACTGAGTTGTCATTATTGGCTCAAAGTTATACCTGTGACATTTTACCCTGATCTTTCTGCAGCAGTGGAAAAATGTGAAGCTATCCACTTTATTGTTTGTTTCTTTTGTCCATTTCCCAGGGCAAAATTGCTGATCGTGTTGGATATTTTCCTGCAACGTTTGTTCAGAAAGTGCTGGTGGGTGAGAAGGTCTTCAGATGCACCAAACCATTCACAGGCTGTAAAGAAGAAGGACAGATAAATGTGAAAGAAAATCAGGTCACTTTATTTTCAAAGTTATTAATAGAAAATAAACCTCATGTAATAACATTTCCAAGTTATATCTTATTTGGAACTAATTGTAAAATACGGATGCAGAAAAAGGTAGAGTAGGAAAAAATTTCTGAATTGGGAAAGGCTGGTCTAACTTGATTGACATCTAATTTGATAAACCTGAACCGGAAGCAGCTACTTGAAGGTAAATCAGAGAAATCCGGAGGGTTCAGAACAAATGTGTTGCCACAAAGATAAAATGACTGCCCATTCTAGAGTGCTCTGGATGTCAAGGAGGATACAGAGACCAATATGATGCTTAAGGTATGGCAGAAATGGCAGCTCAGCGTTCCTGGAGCTGAATTTTATGCTGGAAGTGAACCCACTCCTCTTGGCCGACTAGCCCCACAGCTGTTTAAACACCAGCAGCTCTCTTGCCCCAGCAGCATGGTCAAGAGTGCTAGCCACTGCTGAGACTACAGTGTGTCCCTGCAGAAGGTGGGCTGCGATGGAGCCAGACTTAGATGCAAAGCTGTGGCCTCACCAGGGCCAAACTGGCAAGACCTGGCCAGGGGAAGGAGGGGGCATGGGCTTCCCCAGCATGAATTAAATCCCAATGGTAACTGGAAGAGACCCTTAACTTTCCATCAGTTATCTTAATTCTTTCACAGAATCTGGATGCTATTGGTTAAGCCAGAATTTATTGTCCGTCCTGAACTGGTGACTTAAAAGGTATCACTTAACCCATGTCTGAGTGGAACAATTGACACCGCCCCTCAGTGCTGGTAACATTGCAATGGGAATAGGATTGGCCTAGTACGTGGCACTAGTATGATACCTCATTTCATGGACACCCCCCCTCACAACACCCAGTTGTCATCCTGCTCTTAGAGGGCTACAAAATAACAATCCTCATTATAGGGTTTTCTGATGGGATTATGGGGGATAAATAAGTTCAAAGAGAACAATATTCGTGAGGGAACACAATTATATCTGCAAAAAGGAATTATATGCTGGAAGCCATACGAGTCGAACTGAGGAACAAGAACAGGGTGATTAAACGAGGACAGAGAGCCAGGGCGAAGATGGTGGGCCAAATAGCCTCTTTGTGCACAGTAACAATTCTGTAATTCTGTGGTAGCAATTGAAATCCAACAGTTAGGGGAACAGACAGGTCTTTCTGTAGTTGCAGATATGCTCATGGGATAGTATGTTGTCTTCCTGTTGCCAGATCTGAACATCAGTGACTGGCTGCAGGATATTCTAAAGGGAAGACTGAATATTGTACTGATGCCAACAATACAGATAGAAAGAAGGGTGAGGCTCAACAGGCAGATTTTAGGAAGTTGTAAACAAATTAATAGGCGTGACCTCAACAGCAGTAATCTCCAAATTATTCCCAGTGCATGTGTTAGTCAATACAAAGATATAGGAATATTTATTATAGAATTGTAGAGTCATAGAGGTGTACGGCACAAAAACACACAACTTGTCCTAACTCGTCCATGCTGACCATCCTAAATTAATCTAATCCCATTTGCCAGCATTTGGACTGTATCCCACTAAACCCTTCCTATTGAGGGAGGCGATGGCCTAGTGGTATTATTGCTGGACTGTTAATCCAGAGGCCCAGCTAATGGTCTAGGTTTGAATCCTACCTTGGTAGAATTTGTATTCAATAAATATCTGAAATTAAGAATCCAATCATGACCATGAATCTATTGTCAATTGTCAGGAAAAACCTATCTGGTTCACTAATGTCCTTTAGGGAAGGAAACTGCCATCCTTACCTGGTTTGGCCTACATGTGACTCAGACCCACAGTAATGTGGTTGATTGTGAACTGCCCTCTGGACAATTAAGGATGGGCAATGAATGCTGCCTAGTCAGTGATGCCCTCTTCCTGTTAATGAATAAAAATAAATTCATGTACCTGGTCAAATGCCTTTTAAATGTTGTAATTGTACTCCCCTTTACCACTGCCTTTGGCAGCTTGTTTCACACATGCACCACCCTCTGTGTGCAAAAAGTTGCCCCTCAGGTCCATTTTAAATCTTTCCCCATCACCTTAAACCTATGCCCTCGAGGTTTGGGCTCCCGTACCCTCCCACCCTCTCCATGCCCCTCATGATTTTATAAACTTCTGTAAGGTCACCCTCGGACACTCCAGGGAAAATAGTCCCAGTTCATTCAACCCCTCCGTACACATTTACTGAACAGCTGGTGCAGAAGTCAGTGGAGGGTGGGAAGGAAGACTTTCAATTTCTAGACATTGGGACCATTCCTAAGAAAGGTGCAATCTGTAGCAGCTGAAGGGCTGTACCTAGAATAAGTTTGGCTAGGTAGAATGGATATCAATAGGACAACACTTTGAAGGTAGTGATCATAATTTAGTTAGTGTAGCTGTGCAAAAGGACAAAGATAGACCAGGAACAGAAGTTCTCACTTTAGGAAAGACCAGCTTTATAAAGATAGAGTGAGATTTAGCAAAGATGAACAGGGAATAAATCATAATGATCATTAAAATTAGAGAGTGGAAGCTTTCAAGTAGACAATAATGAGGGTTCAGAACGAATACAATCTCACAAAGAAGAGCACCCCAGCTGCCAAGTATACAGGGGGTAGACTATTGTAATAGAGGAGAGTTCTATCAGGTACCATGAGTTTAATACAGCAGAAAGCCTGCAGGAGTATAGAAAGTCCAAGTTAAAGCAAAAAGGACATTAGGTCAGCAAAGAGAAAACATGAAAATATTGGCAAATAAAATTGTGAGAATCCTAAAGTTATTTTGTAAATACATAAAGCACAAGAGAATAACTAATGGAAGAGTAGAAAAGGGTAACTTGTACTTGGACAAATGTGTTGAACACCTGGACTGAGGTGAGAGTCACTGACCTTTACACCAAAGCAGCATTTGATGAAGTGTAGGATCAAGGAGACCTAGAAAAAGTCATTGGGAATAAGGCGGGAAAACTCTCCATTTGGTTGGAGTCATACCTAGCAGAACGGAGAATGGTTGTGGTTGTTGGAAGTTAATCATCTCTATCCCAGGACATCTCATACAGGAGGTCCACAGAGTAGTATCCTAGGCCCAATCACCCTTAGCTGCTTCACCAATGATTTCTCACCATCGATACATCAGAAATGGGGATGTTCACTGTGCAAATATCAATGTTCAGCACCATTCATGAGTCTTCAAATACTGAAACAATCCATGTCCACATGCAAGTCCTGGAAAACAGTCCTGGAGATTTGGGCTAATGAGTGGCAAGTGACTCTCAGTTGCACATATTCCAGGCATTACCCTTTGACTTTGAATGGATTACCGTCACTGGATGCCTCACTATCAACATTCTGGGGGTTACCATTGACCAGAAGCTGAACTTGGCCAATGATATAAATACTATGGCTACAAGAGCAGGTCAGAGGCTAGAGTTTTGCAGCAGCTGGACCTCCAACTGTCTTCCCAAAGCCTGTCCACAAGGCACAAGTCAGGAGTGTGATGGAATAACTCCCCACTTGCCTGGATGGTACAGGGCCAACAACATCATCCAGGACAAAGCAGCTCACTCGATTGGCAGTGCAGTAACTCACCAAGTTTCCTTTGACAGCATCTTCCAAACCAAAAACCATCAAGAAGGACAAGGACTGAGGGCATGGGAACCCAAGTGACTTGATTGTATATTTTGAGGGGCTAAGGAGGAAAGTTGATGAGGGTAGCACATTTGATGTCATCAACATAAATTTCATAAGCCTTTCATAAGGTTCCAAGTCATTAACTAGTCCGAAAAGTAAACAATGGATGGAATGTAGCAAGTTAGATCCAAATTTGCTCACTAACGAGAACCAAAACATCAGCGGGTGTTCTTGTGAATGGAAAGTTGTTTCTAGTGGGGTTTTACAGGGCTAAACAGGTGATCCTGGATTTTTGTAGACGTCCATGATTTAAACCTAAATACAGTGAGCATAGTTAAAAGTTTGCAGATGATACAAAAATTGTCTTTGATAATGAGGAATGAACCTGTAAACTGCAGGAACAGATAAGTGGACTGGTCAGGTGAGCGGAATTCAGTTTGGAGAAGTGCGTACGAATGCATTTAGGGACGACAAATAAGGTAAAGAAATATGCAATAAATAGTAGGATACTGAGAAGTGTAGAGGAACAAAGGGACCTTGGAGTTCATGTCCACAGTTGCCTGAAAGTAGCAGAGCAAGTAAATAAGCTGATCAATAAGGCAGACAGAATATGTGCCTTTATTAGCTAGGGCATATATAGTAAGAGCAGGGGCGTTATGCTCTAACTATTTATCTAGAGGACTGAGTACATTTCTGGTCATTGTATTACAAGAAAATTTGTGATCCACTAAAGAGGAATCAGAGGAGATTAACAAGGATGTTACCAGGATTGGATAATCATAGTTGTGAGGGAATATTGGACAAATTTCAAGTCATTTTGTAGAAGGATTAGAGGAGAGCTGAGGGGTAATTTTCTCATCTAGATGATGGTGGGTCTGAGTGTCACTGCTTAAAAGGGTAGTAGAGACAGAAACCCTCAATACATTTTAAAGAACTTGGATATGCAGTTGAAGTGTTGTATACTAGAAAACTAAGTAAGAAAGTGGCGTTAGACTGCATAACTCTTTTCTGGCCAGCGCAAACATAATGAACCAAATGGTAAAAACCGAAAGAACTGCGGATGCTGTAAATCAGGAACAAAAACAGAAGTTGGTTGAAAGCTCTACAGGTCTGGCAGCATCTGTGAAGGAAGAACAGGGAAAATAAAAGAACAGTTCTGAGGAAGGGTCACTGGACCCGAAAGGTTAACTTTGATATCTTCTTCACAGATGCTTCCATTTATGAACAGCAACTTCAGTTTATGAACGAAATGATGTCTTTTATTCAAATATTTCTATGATTCTATATAATTAAATACCTAAAACCTTAGAGGTCAATCGTGGTGCCTTTAGGGCATGGTAGGTCTGATACAGAAAGAATACATACATGTGACCTGCCATTTGGACCCTCGCATGTCTATTTTACATCTTTGAAGCTGAGAACTAAATGTAGCAGAATCCTTTGGTAGAGTGTATTAGATATACTAATCCAAAATTCCATTCAAAAGAAAAACACATCTGTGGACTGTTAACTCCTGTGATGAGTCTTTAGAAATTTCACTGCATTTAAGGCACAATATAAATACAAATTGTTGTTTTCCACTCAATCTGCAACTCACAGCCATTTATACTTGGTCATGAGGTCCTTAATATTGTTAAACCTTTAATTTTGTACCTTTTAAAAATTTGAACATTATATTTGCGCCATACCATCGTTGAACCATAAGCACCACACGACTGTTATTGCTAAAATTCAGGCAGGTAATGTTTGACATAGATGATCACTTAGAGGTGGCTATTCAAACCTATCCTCTCAGTTTAGAGCCTCATCCATCATGGCAGCATATCAAGAAATCAGGAGCAAACTAAAAATGGCATAATCCCGAAAACATTTGGAACGATTTCCTAGCGTGCTCCCAACAGAACCATTGCGTACATTTGAAAATCAACTGCATTAAGCCATAGAACAGCCATACTTTTCAAATAAAACAATAGCAGTTTAAACCTCTGAAAAGCTCCATGGTTAATACAGATTGTTATGGTTCGTGCTGGTGGTAATATTGGACAAGTCAGATCCCAGAATGAAATCTGGTTTGATAAATTGTAAGTTTTAGTTTCTTTTTGTTTATCTTGGTTGCCAGTCAATTAGCATATTCACACAAGCTTGCCAATGCACTTTTTCTGTTACCTGCAGAAGAGAGTCAAATGGAACAGATTTGTATAAATTCACTCCACCAGGTTGCTGTACGAGCTGTGTGGTTCAAAATAACTCGTCTTTGTCAGGATGTGGAGGTGCCAGTGTTGGACTAGGGTGGACAAGGTCAAAAATCACATGACACCAGGTTATTGTTGAACAAGTTTATTTGAAGACACAAGCTTTCAGAGTCTCACTCCCTCTTCAGGTGTCAGTGAGAGAGGTGGCATCAGACACAGAATTTATTTGCAAAAGATCAAAGGGTCATAAAACTGTTGCAAAATGTGTTGAACAAACTTAAAATGGCTGTTAAATCTTTAATCAGTTAGAAAGGATTAATATGCAAATCCCAGAATTTCTTTCAAGTTACTGCCCTGAGATAACTAAAGATCTTATCAGTATACCAGAGGTGACATCTCAGGTGAGACAATGCATGTTAGGTGTGAGGCCTTGTTTAGAATCTGGCTGTGTACCAACTTGGAGTCAGATTGGTTTTATTTCCAAAGTAGGAATTTGTAAAAAGCCGCATTGACTGTCTACAGATTGTGCACTTTTTGAACAAAATGAAATACGTCTGCAATTGCAAATCTGCAAATGCAAACTCACCCCACAGATTTATATGTGTGTGTGTGTGTGTGTGGGGAGGAGCGGGGTTGGGGGGCAGTTGGGGGTGGGGTGAAGAGAGAGAAAGAGTGTGTCTATGTGTGTGCGTGTGTGTGGGTGGGAGGGAGAGAAAGTGCATCCGTGTGTGAGAGAGAGAGAAAGAGTGAGTGTGTGTGTGTGTGTGTGTGTGTGAGAGAGGAAGAGAGAGAGAGTGCGTGAGTGTCTGTGTGTGTGAGAGAGAGAGTACATGAGTGTTGTGAGTGTGTGAGTGCATTTGTGTGAGTGTGTGTATGTATTGCATGTGTGCGAGAGTGTATAGTGTGATTGGGTCACCTGTAGTGCGACATGGACCCAAGATCCCTGTACAGGCCATCCTCATGGGTGCCAAGTGTAGCTATCAGCCTCTGCTCGGCGATTGTGCATTGTTTTGTATCCCAAACTCCGCCTTGGAGGATATTTTCCCAAAGATTCAAGGCTGAATGACCTTGACAGCTGAAGTGTTCCTGCACTGGGAGGGATCATTCCTGTCTGGCAATAGTTACGTGATGTCTATTCATCCGTTGTTGTAGTGTCTGCATGGTTTTGCCAATATTCCGTGCCTCAGGGCATCATTGCCTGCAACGTACGAGACAGACAACGTTGGCCGAGTCACATGACTAGCTGCCGTGCACGTGGTGGGTGGTGTTCCCACATGTGATGGTAGTGTCCATGTCGATGATCTGACGTGTCTTGCAGAGGTCGCTATGGCAGGGTTGTTATGGTGTTGTGTTCGATTTTGTAATGAAGGCTGGGTAGTTTGCTGTGAACGATGGTCTGTTTAAGGTTTGGTGGTTGTTTGAAGGTGAGAAGTAGGGCGTAGGGAAGATCTTGGCAAGTGTTCATTGTTATCGTACACACAATCTCACACGCATGCACACAAACTCTCTCTCAAGCATGCACACACGCGCGTACACACATCTCTCTCTCATGCACACACACCTTCTCTCTCTCCCTCCCCCCAACGCAGACAGACACACCTACACACACACACACACACAGACTCTCTCTCACTCCCACACGTCCATACATGCGCGCACTCTCTCCGTCGCTCCTGCACACGCGCGCACTCTCTCCCTCGCTCCCGCACGCACTCACACTCTCTGTTTTGCTCCCACACGTGCACACATGTGCACACATGTGCACATCTATGGGGTGAATTTGCATTTGCAGATTTGTAATCACAGATACATTCTATTTTATTCAAAAAGCACACAATCTGTAGACAATGTGGCATTTTACAAATTCCTACTTTGGAAATGAAACCAATCTGACTCCAAGTTGGTACACAGCCAGATTCTAAACAGGGCCTCACACCTAACATGCATTGTCTCACCTGAAATGTCACCTCTGGTATACTGATAAAATCAAGGTTTGTTCAGCACATTCGCATCAGTTCTATGACCTTTTGATCTTTTGCTTATAAATTCTGCGTCTGATGCCAGCTCTCTCTCTGACACCTGAAGAAGGAGCAAGACTCTGAAAACTTGTGTCTTCAAATAAACCTGTTCAACTATAACCTGGTGTTGTGTGATTTTTGACCTCATCTTTTTCAGATCAGGCGATTAGCCTTTGGTATTGTAACATGCCCAAACTGGAGTTAAGATATGTAGATTTGATTTGCATTAAGCCATCTGTCACACATACATTTACATTCTTACAGCTGATGTAAATTAGGATTTGGAGTATTGTTGATGGTTCTAATGTTGTCACATGAATCTCCTGCAACTTGCTGTTTAACACTTCCTCCTATTTGCAGATCTGTGTGGATAAGGGTGAAGAAACAAATGGATTCATTAAAGTGTGCAGTGGAAAGAAGAAGGGTTTTGTGCCACTTGACATCCTTGTCAATATCTGATGTTACATCGGATCTATGTAGTGAAGGTGATATTACTTCCTGTGGTACTTGCCATCCTTGTCTCACATTATCAGCAAAGATGAACTGTCTTGTGGTCCTTTATAGACAGTCAGACTGCCATAAAGAGTGTGTTGAATCTATGAAGGAGTTCAGAATTGCTTCATGAAACCCAGACGTGCTAAAAATCTTAGCATTACTCTCCCAAACTGGAGAGAATGATATCTGCAGTTGTATGAAGGGTTTGCTAATAGCCTATCCCTATAAAACTTGACAATGGCGAGGACAGTTTAAATGTCTTTATTGTCCATTTACACTTTATTGGCATCCAAATAGAAAGTAGCTAATCCAATGCAGGGATTTTTTTTAAAGAAAACTCTGTGTGTATTCATGAAGTATGTGTTGTACTGTGCATTTTTCAAAGAACAGCTGTTCCTGCATCACATTGGCTGGTCATGTTATCCTGCAACCAATGTACAGTTCTGTGGCTGAAGTGAGATCTCGTTCAACCGCAAAATTATTTGCCTTCCTGGTGTTTGAACGGCTCACAGTATCACAAATCTGCCTGAAACACATTTACCTGGAAATCCAGCAGCACCATAATTATCGTCAATTTTAGTTGAGCAAAGAGAAATCTGCCTGTCATCTGAGTGGGAATTATATTTTCCTTAATGCTATACATATATAATATTAATAAAGACTTGTATGAATTGGTGTTAAAAATGATCATTTGTCGCATCTTGCAGTTTTTGAAGATGGTGCGATCTACATTGATGGCAGTATAACCAGAAAAAGAAACTGGTGATCACTTATGTAATAAATTAGGCACCGCAGGACAGAGAGTATCTTTGTTTTGTTATTGAAACTGATCTGCTGGACATTTTGGTATGGTTGGTCAAATGTTAATAGCAGGCCATTCAGTCCATCCAAGCAGCATCCACCCTGACCCTATACCCTGCATTTCCCATGGCTAATCTACCTAGCCTGCACATCCCAGGAGACTACGGACAATTTACCATGGCCAGTCCACCTGAGCTGCACATCTTCATCTTTGGACTGTGGGAGGAAACCGGAGCATCTGGAGGAAACCCACACAGGCACAGGGACAATGTGCAAACTCTACACAGACAGTCATCTGAGGGTGGAACCGAACTCAGGTCCCTAGTGCTGTGAGGCAGCAGTACTAACCACTGATCCACTGTGCCGTGTCATCTATTATGAAGTAGACATAAATGAGCAAAGTGCTTTACATTTTCAGTTTCTTGTGGAACTTATTTCTGGGTTGATATAAATAAAATGCTGATTGCGTACAGACCATTACAAAATCTACACAGCAGAAATAACTTGCCGTCAGATGATGAGTATTTGATTTCAGCCGCATTGCAAAATGGAGTATGTGGAAGTTAAACACATTCTCGTAAGGGATCTGAGAAAATTGGTGCAAATCGCTAGAGTGTTCCCATTTTGCTCCCAGCGGTCAGCTTCTGAGTGACAATAATAAAGGTAAAGGGACAGACTGCTCAACTACCCTCTTGACTTAAATGAAGCCAAATCAAAGACCAGATGAAAAAGATTTTCAAATGTACTTAAAAAGTAACAGCTTCTTTTCAACTGAAACTACTAAAATGCTGTTCAAAATCTCATCGAGGTGCTACTAAATAAATATTTGGCAGACCGTGGATCCAGTGTGATGCTTTTTTTCACATTAGGGGTCAAACTAGTCGTGTGTTTTACACAACCAAATCCATTTTAAGATTTGTGAGCCATTTTGTTGGGTGTGAAACCAGTCTTTAAATCTCGCTAATGGGCAATTGCAAAGTCTTATTTCTGGAGTTACGATTTCTAATATGGAAAGAAAATATGTGGGAAACGATATTAAAAGGCTTAAGATTAAAGGAAAAAAACTAAAATTAATTAAATTTATTAATTTCAATAATTGTTAGGAAATAAGAGAATGAAGAGAGAAAAAGTTGTGTAGAATTCAAGTGTTTATATTTTTATTTGTAGATGTGTTTTCTGATTATTTTTGTAGGATGAATGTAATAACTCCTGACTGTTTAGTAGCTTTAATTGTATAAGTTACTGTATGCTTCATCATTCACAATGTTTGGTTTGGAACTGGCCAACCTAGGAGATAGTCATTTCTCTAGAACTATTCAGATGTTTCAGGATTAATAAAAATACACTTACCCAAAATCAAACAATGTATTAATCAATAAAAAGTAAATGTTTATTATTAAACTGTAATGCAACAATTATGCTTTTTGATTACTTTGTGCTAGACCAAACAAAGAGTTTCTCATTTTTTTGTGTGTGTGAACTCAAATCTAATAAATGATGGTGAATTTACCACCCTGGTGCTATAGCAATGAGAGTGTCCTACAGATCGCACTTAGGGAAGTTTTGTGAAATAAAAAGGAGAGGAAACAAAATAACTTTTGCAACCATCACAGCCACCATCCCCCAGTCCCCCAAACCCCTGCATACCCTGAAAAAAAAAGTTTATATGTTGAATAAATATTAATTACTGACCTTTCTTTGAAGCATTTCACCATCCACATTGCCATTCTCATTAATGTTGTTGCTGACGTACAATGTGTTCATAATCTGGTGAAATACAGTTAATTTAAATGCCATTCCATGTAAATAATTATTTGAACAGCCTTGTTACTGTTGCTGTCCATCCGTCTGTTGTATTCTACCCTAGGAGCAATTCAAACCCGTCTCACATGGAAGATTTTTAGCCACTAGTTTAGGGATAGCAGTTCTCATTGCCTTTCTCACTGTACTTCACTTCAGAGCACTTTCTCTGACCAAAGTGACAGTTGACACATGTGTCTATTGGGTACAAATACTCTTACTGGAAATCAATCCTGTATGCAGTGTTAGTGATCCAATCTCCACTTACGCACAGTAAGGCCTGATTCCTGTGTATTTAAGGCCAATTTATAAAATAAAAACTCTAGTGCATAATAATTATAGTGTTTGCCCGTGTACTAACATGACACCTTACTGTGTGCATATTGGTTAGAACGCTGGTCATAATTCAATTTGTGACATATTCTTTCAACATTTCTTGAAGTAATGATAAGGCATAATGTGGATTGAATTAATAGATGTGGACTTCTGTTACTGTACTGGAGAAATCCAGCTAGCTGGCCATGATTTTGCAGCAACTGGTCAGTTAACAAAATTGAGGCACAGGGCATTTCCAGTCTTGGCGCAAGGGTATGCTATCAGGTACCAACCTCAGCATCACTGGATGCAAAGGCAGATGCTGGCACTATTTTTTAGGAACCTGCCAAACCTGCATTCAGTTCTGCTTCTGCACTCCAAATGGCAGAAAGCATTCCTCCAGAATGAAAACCCTTCAATCTGAAGGCGAACCCTTGTGTAATCCAGAAACCCAGGAGCTGGTCATTGTTCAATACAGTGGAAGGCTTGCAGAATCAGGGGTGACCAAGATGCCTTCAGGTTCTCCGCCAGCCTTAGACAGAAGGTGAGCACTTCTCATCCCATGGGATAGCAAGAAGACACTCTTCAGTTTGACTAAGCAAACATGGAGATAGCAGTGGAGGGGAAATTACCTGCTAGCCCCATGCCCAATCAATGCCACTTTGCTGTAAATGGGTGGCTCATCTTCTTCATTCTGTCAGAATGTGACCTTCATACAACTTGCGTTATCAGAGCTTGTACAGAACCACTGTATACGGTGCAGGTTTGATGAACGTGGGAGAGCGTATGTCACCAACAAAGATGCTGCATGTCAGCAACAGTGTGCTATGTAACTTTGCTTTTGTTTAATTCACTGTGATGTGGGCATCACTGCCTAGGCAAACATTTATTGCTCATCCCTGACAGCACTGTTAAGCTGATGATGAGCTGCTTCTTAAACCACTGCTGTCATTATGGTGTAAGAACACCAAGGTGCTCCTGGGGAACATCTATTTTGACCCGATGACAGTGAAGGTCTGTTGGTATTGTTCCAAGTCAGGATGGTTTGCAACTTGGGTAAGAACTTACGGCTGGTGATGTCCTATGTACCCGTTTCCCTTCTCTATGGCTGAAGTCAAAGATCTGGAAGGTCATGGAAGAGTTATTTTGTAGATGGTATACATTGCTGCCACCACATATTGGTGGTGTAGTCAGTGAATGTTGAAGATTGCAGATGAGATGCCAGTCAAATGGGCTGCTTCCTTTCAATACTGTCAAATTTCTTGAATTTTGTTACAGCAGCAGACATCCAGGCAAGTAGACAATCTTCCATTACAATCCTGTTTTGTGCCTTGAAAATGGTGGACAGGCACTGGGGAGTGAGGAGCTGAGTTACTTGCTACAAGAATTACTAGCCCCTGGCATGCTTTTGTAGTTGCAATATTTATCTGGCTTGTCCAGTTCAGTCTGTGATCAATGATAACTCCCAGAAAGTTGATAGTGGGGGGTTGAGCAATGCCCTTGAGTGTCAAGGGGCAATGGTTATGTTCTTGATTATTGGAGATGGTCATTGTTTGGCACATGTGCGGTGTGATTGGTACTGGCCACTTATCAGCTCAAGCCTAGATGTTGTCTATGTCTTGCTTCATTTAGGCATGGACTGCATCAGTATCTCAGGAGTTGTAAGTAGTACCAGATATTATGTAACCATCAGCGAACATCCCCACTTCTGACCTTATGATGGAGGGAAGGTCATTGATGAAGCAGCTGAAGATGGTTGGGTCTAGGACATTACCCCGAGGAATCTATTGAGCATTCATGTGGATGTGCCAATAGTGTCTGAATCTCTCAGCCAGGAGTCCTGGGCTCAAGTCCCAATTGCTCCAGAGGTATGTAATAACATATCTGAACAGGTTGATTAGAAATTATCTACCATCAGGAACTCCTGCAATGTTGTCTTTTGGCTAGAATGATTGAGCTCCAACAAACATAATCATTTTTCTTTGTGTTGGGTATGACTCCCCCTCTGATTCCCATTAACTCCAGTTTTACTAGGGTTCCTTGATGTGGTCAGAGAATCATAGAATCCTTACAGTGCAGAAACCATTAAGTCCATTGAGTCCTTGCTGACCCTCCAAAGACCATCCCACCCAGACCCATCCACTACCCTATTCCCATAAACCTTGCATTTCCAATTGCCAATCCACCTCACCTGCACATCTGGGATGAAACCAGAGTACCCAGGGGAAACCCACGCAGACACAGGGAGAATATGTAAACTCCATAAACAGGGACACCCAAGGCTGGAATCTAATCCAGGTCTATGATGCTGTGAGGCAGCAGTGCTAACCACTGAGCCACTGTGCCACCCCAATGCTGCTGTGACTTTAAGGGCCATCACTTTCAACTCACCTCTAGAGTTCAGCTGTTTTGTCCATGGCTTTGCAGTTTATTTGAGATTCTTTCATCCTGTTTCCTTCTGATAACGATTGGCCACTAACACTCAGAGCAAGAGAGTCCTTGACCTGCAACACAGGGGTGACTATTGGGTGGTTCTACAATTTTCATAATATGTTAGTTCTTGAACCCAACCTGTATAAATGAGTACTGCAGTCCACTGCCACATGTGAGCACTTCAGCTAACCACGATACCTTCTTCCACTAGCACCCACAGGCCAGGGCTGAACCTCCTTTTCTCACCTGTTCTTCTTTGTTCTTAAAAGAGGAGGGTGCAAAACATAGCTCTCGCCAAAGTGCTATCTTTTCTCCCATCATGTTCACAGTCTGAAATAGATCACAGGAGATCAGAAGATTATGACTCAGTTTGTAGAGCATTTTCTCCCTTTTCGGTACATCCTTTTGAAGCTTCCTTGACAACTCATCAGGTGTGGTTCATCCACAATCTTCCTTTCTCTCTCTCGCTCTCTCTCTCTCTCTCTCTCTCTCTCTCCCCTCCCCCACTACCAACTCCTCTGAATTTACTGGCCACTGAATTTACATCCATAGTTATTTTGGCTGCAGCAGTCCTCTTTTGAAAAAAAAAATGACGTTGGAAATAATAGTGTAATATAGCTATAGGAGATTCAAGGTTATGATTTATGGTCATGACAACTTCAATGTCCATCACCAAGAATGGCTCAGTAGCATCATGACTGGCCAAGCTCTGACTTTGGGAGCCACAGTCTCCATTGAACCATTGATTGGAGAATGAATGAGGTCCTAAGCAAGCAGGCTGTATTTTTCTCAGCGCCACAAAGGGTGAGATTGAGACAGGACGGAGGAAGAGATGGCTCCTGGGGATGGGTGGAGAGGCTTCATAAATATCTTTTGTAAACTCCAAATTCAATAAAAAAATTTTTGGTCCCACCATTTGCATGGAATGGGGACCCACCTCCAAATTTTCTACCCTATGGTGACATCCGCCTTCTTTATGGGGGTCACTGGGTAGCAGGGTACATGTGTGGCCATTCTTTTTCTCAGGGTCAACAGTGGGCGGAGCTTGCTCCCATTGTTCAGAATGGAGACAACTCGTCCATCAAGCTGCATTAGCCCTTCATACCCAATGTCTTATTGGTAAGGTAAAACAGTTGCAGCAAAGGAAGGAAAAGGAAGCAAATTCTGCTCTCCTATTACCTCATGGGACGTCCTGCCCCATGCGTCCAAAGATCTGTGGCTTTATTCAGTCACATGAAGGTCCAGCACAGAAATTCACAATACTGAATATCCTTTTACAAGTGGTTGGAATGGGATAATTTGGACACAGCAAACTAAACCAAGAGAGGTGCTGCCTCACAGCACCAGTGACCCGGGTTCGATTCCAACCTTGGGTGACTGTCTGTGTGAAATTTGCATGTTCTCCCCGTGTCTGCATGAGTTACATCCACGTACTCCAGTTCCCTCCCACAGACCAAAGATATGCAGGCTAGGTGGATTGGGCATGCTAAATTGCCTCATAGTGCCCAGGGGTGTGCAGGCTAGATGGATTAGCCATGGTAAATACAGGGTTATGCGGATAGGGTGGGATGCTCTTCAGAGGGTTAGTGCAGACTCAATGGGCCAAATCTGCACGGCAGGGATTCTGTGATTCTATGAACTGTTGGTATTTGAGGTGTGTCTTGGCCCTGGATAGGCCCTACTTCATGGTTCCCTATGTACTCTTCATTGTCATGACCAACTAGAACTTCACCCTCCCATGTTCTCTCCTCCCCTTGTGTTCTGTCTTTCCTGCCAACCTCCTCTGGGAACTTGACACTTTTCTCTCTCTGTGAGCCAGCACTAATGCCTTGCTGAGTGCCACCATGACAATCAACTCTCGTTGTCACTGATAGCCCCATCAGCAGACTACTCTCCCACCTTGAGCAATTTTTTTTTATTCATTTGTGGGATGTGGGTGTCGCTGGCTGGCCAGCATTTCTTGCCCATCCCTAGTTGCCCTTGAGAAGGTGGTGGTGAGCTGACTTCTTGAACTGCTGCAGTCCTCCAGCTGTGGGGTGACTCACAATGCTATTAGGGAGGGAATTCCAGGATTTTGACCCAGCGACAGTAAAGGAACAGCGATATATTTCCAGGTCAGGATGGTGAGTGACTTGAAGGGGAACTTGGAGGTGGATGGTGTTCCCATATGTCTGCTGCCCTTGTCCTTCTAGTTGGAAATGGTCGTGGATTTGGAAGGTGCTGTTTGAGGATCTTTGGTGAATTTCTGCAGTGCATTTTGTAGATAGTACACACTGCTGCTACTGAGCGTTGGTGGTGGAGGGAGTGGATGCTTGTGGATGTAGTGCCAATCAAGCAGCTGCTTTGTCCTGGATGGTATCAAGCTTCTTGAGTGTTGTTGGGGCTGCACTCATCCAGGCAAGTGGGGAGTATTCCATCACACTCCTGACTTGTGCCCTGTAGAAGGTGGACAGGCTTTGAGGAGTCAGGAGGTGAGTTACTCACCACAGTATTCCCAGCTTCTGGCCTGGTCTTGTAGCCACTGTGTTTATGTGGTGAGTCCAGTTGAGTTTCTGATCAATGGTAACCCCCCAAGGATGTTGATAATAGGGGATTCAATCTGCTATTACAGGCAGTAATTTTTCTGCTCCCATATCTACCACTTCAAATCAACTACAGATGAAGCAACCACCTCAATATCGTTGACTTCCAGAGGTGGCATTAAGGTCTCAAGTCAGAACTACCAACTTTAACTGGTAGGGATCTGAACACCTGAGATTTCTGTGTGCCAGCCCGGAAATCCCAAACACCACATAAAGTTGCTAACAATTGTGTGCAAATTGATACTGAGTAACTACTTGACAAGTTTAATTCCAGTTCATTGCATTGTAGTCTCAACACTGATATGGTGTTTTCTAGCCACTGGTAAATTACTGAACAGGATTCATGACATTAAGATTCTGGGCAAGAACAGCCCCTCACGAATTTTTTAGGACTCCTTCCCCACACAGCCACCACTCTCCCCATCAGTTGGACAGAATCCTGTTGAGGGTCAAGACCCGTAGGCAGAAGTGCCGCCCAGTAAGAGCTACCAGCCAATTAGAGACCGGTAGCTCTGAGGCTCAGCAGCACCTTGGAGGATCCCGGCAATATGACGAGAAGAACATACCCAGATTCCCAGGGGACCCAGGACAATGGGTGAGGTTTTATGGGCAGAGGGTGGGATAAACAATGAGGGGTTTCATAGACAAGAAAGTCTTTAGGGTGGGGGTAGGGCGAACCAGACAGAAGCAAGAGCTATTCCCTCTTCCCAGTCCCTGACGGCCTTTGACTAAGGGACTTTCCCCTCCCATCCCACCCCAGCTGACCCACACAGGTTGACCTGTCTGGTACACCCATTGGCCTGTTTTCAGCTGGCTTAATCCCAGCAGCAGTTTTCAGCCCCTGGGTGGCATTTAATTGGCCACTTAACCATTTGTAGCATTATGGGAAGGTCAACCTTGGACCAGAACTAACTCTGATCAAGGTGGCAGAGTTTGGGTACACCACCTCCTTGTCAAATTAAGAGTCCTTCCTACCTCCAAGCCTATAACCTCCAAGAATATTTGCTCTCCACTATTCAGGATGAATGTTCATTTTTTTCTCTAAATTGCTTTGCTTCTTAGAATTCAGTCAATTCTTGTTGACAGATTGGCCGTGTATGTTTGTATTGATCTCCATTACAGCATGTTTTCATTCACTAATTAGATCTTAAGTGTTCTGCTTGTCAAAGTCACTGGAAACATTTTACAATAGACTTCTTCATATATTTCAATATAGAGTGAATGGTAACATGAGTTTGAGAATACACATTAGGTAAATATAGGCAATTTATACATTCAACTCATCACTTATTCAATTAGGCCGACAGATAAACATTTGACTTCCGACTGAATACTTTTTCCTCTCAAAACCTATTGAAAATTCCCACTTTGCACTCTACTCTTTCATCTGCAGGCAACTTAGAATCATAGAATCCCTACAGTGTGGAAGCAGGCCATTCAGTCCATTAAGACCACACCAACCCTCAGAAGACCATCACACCCAGACCCATCCTCTACCCTAGCCCCGCCATCCCTGCATTTCCCATGGACAATCCACTAGCCTGCACATCCCTGGACACTATGGGCAATTTAGCATGGCCAATCTACCCTAACCTGCACATCTTTAGACCGTGGGAGGAAACCCAGGGGAGAATGCGCAAACTCCACACTGACAATCATCCAAGGGTGGAATCAAACCCAGGTCTCTGGCACTGTGAGGCAGTAATACTAAACACTGAGCCACCGTGCTACCCCTGCAGACTCAGAGAACAGCAGCATTGTTGTTCTTGAACAGACTAAGCAGCTAATCTCTCACTGAAAACAAAGCAAGAAATAAAAAGCACTGATTTTATTTCACTTTATAATTGATTTTCAGAAGCTTACAGAGAAAATTGAGGCAGCAGGTTTAATATCATGATGGGTGGAAAGAACTTGGCATGAGTTAGAATATAATTTTATGTGAGCACAAGTTTATGTAGGCTGGAGTTGGGAGACCCACCAGAAGAGAGTTGGAATAGTCAAGTCTAGAAATGACAAAGGGTGGAATGAAGGTATCAGTGCCAGATGAACTAAAATAGGGATGACTCAGACAATTTTATGGAAGTGAAAGGAGGTGTTCTTGGTGATGAAATGGGTATGAAGTGGAAAGTGTAGCTCAGTGTCAATTATGACACCAAGATTATGAATGGTATGCTTCAGCCTCGGACACATACCAGGCAGAGAAATGGAGGCAATGGCCAGGCATCAGAGTTTGTGATGGAGACTGAAGACAATTGTTATATTTTGTAATCAGATTTTTTTGTTTGTGCAGTGCTACATGTCAAACAACTAATGTGATGAACAGGTGACACATTGGTGATGGAAAATAAAGTTTTAAAAATGTCAGTGTGGAGCCTGAAAAATTAAGTCACATTTAACGAACTTGTTTGGATTTTCTGAAGTGGTATCAGAAAACATAAATAAGATTAGACTCACGATAAAGGTTGGGACACATTAAAACTGAATGGATAGAATAAGGATAAAATAGTATTGTTCAGATTAGATGATACCCTTTGATTTTCACCTACTGATGTTAGAAGTAGTCCCAACAGTGCCAAAGGGACAAAATATACTTTGAGTTGAAACTTTAATGTTCAATACAAAGAGTAGCTCTCTAAGGTTTTGGAGTAGATTTGTAGCTCAGGTTGTGGGTGTTGAGGTTGGTTGGTTCACCGAGCTGGTTTATTGTTCCGCAGACGTTTCATTACCATGCTGTCAGTGCATCATAGCGGAGTGCATATGGGGTCGAGTTCTCTGTGTAGAACAACAAGGGTACACGAACACCAACTGGCTACAAAAAGACACAACCAATACTCACTCATCTTAATCCACATGGATAAGGAGAACCACCAATTCGACAGGGACAACACCAAAATCCTGGGACAAGCTAAGCAGAGACAGGCACAGGAATTCCTAGAAGCCTGGTAGTCCACGAAGAAAGCCATCAATAAACACATAGAACTCAACCTCATATGCACTCCACCATAAAGGAAAACTGGAAGTGAGGTAATCCAGCTCAACGGACCCCAGAGTTTAAAAACCAGGCGGGAAAACACACCGATGCTTCATCGGAGGCTGCACTGACGATGTTACCCAGCATGGTAACTCTATAGAACCACTATTGACCAAACTGGCTAAATCTTGACGAACATATCTCCCAGATGGGCTTGCTTGCTGCCAATGGTGAATCAACATGATGGAAAAACTTACTCTATATTATCCTCACTAATCTACCTGTAGCAGAGGTAGCTGTCTTTAACTCCATCGATAGAGGTGACTACCACAGAGTCCTTATGGAAATCTGGCCCCTTTTTCACCCTCCATTATGTTGTACAGTTCTATGGCTCTGTTAGGTGGGATAAATTAAGAACAGATTGAGCAGTTCAACATTGGTTATCCATGAGGTTCTGAGTCAATGGAGCAGCAGCAGAATTGTGCTTGAGTCTGTAACCAAGCTGCCATGTATTTTCCTCATCCTTCCATCATTATCGGGCCAAACAAGTATCCCTTTTTCAATGAAAAGTGCAAATGAGCATACCAGAAATGTAACAAGGCATATCTGAAACTAATGCATCAACCTGGGGTAGCAGGACTACATGCATGAGAACCACAAGAAGCAACACATTATGTACAGAGCATCTAGATCCCATAACTGATCAGAGCAAAATTCTACAGTCCTGCCACATCTAGTTATGAATGGTTGTGGACAATTAAAACAGCTAACAGGAGGAGGAGGCTCCTTGAACATGCCATTCTCAATAATTGCAGGGTCTAGAACATGCTGAACTGCTCACTACCCTCTTCAGCCAGATCCTCAGCATTACAATTGTCAGCCACCTGTCAAATTGATTTCCAGGTGACATCAAGAAACGGCTGAGTGCACTGCTAATGGAAAAGGAATGGATTCAGATAACAGTTTGACTGTAGGACTGAAAGTCGATCTTCCAGAACTAGCTGTGTCTTGAGCTGGGCATGGGACAGTGGAGTCCAATAACAGGGGCCCACTGTGCTTGAGTTGGGGTCAAGGCCCCTGTCCTCATGTTGGCTGAGGTGGACTGGGCAGTACTGCTAAAGAATAAATCAGTGGTAAACCAATGGAGTCTGTCTCCTCTCCACCTATCTTCTCCTCTATCCATCTTCTATCCTTCTCCCCCTCTCTCCCTATTTATTTCAGAACCCCCTTCCCCTCCCCCATTTCTGAGGAAGGGTCTAGGCCCGAAATGTCAGCTTTCCTGCTCCTTTGATGCTGCTTGGCCTGCTGTGTTCATCCAGCTCTATGCCTTGTTATCTCAGATTCTCCAGCACCTGCAGTTCCTACTATCTCTGAAAGGATTTTATAGTAATCCTAGCGGAGCAGTGAAATATTGAACAAAATAGTCATAACAAGAGAGGAACTATTAGAGAAGTTGGAACCCTTGAAAATGGATAAGTCGCCAGGGCTGGATGAAAAATCCCTAAGATGTTGAAGGAGGTCAGGGAGGAAATTGCAGACACTCTGAGCATTATTTTCCAATCTTTACAGCACCCAGGTGAGGTGCTGGAGGACTGGAGAAGAGCAAATGTGATTTGGTTGTTTAAAAAGGGTACAAAAGAAATGTCAAACAATCATAGGCCTGTTAATCTTACTTCACTGTTAATGTTTCGGGTCTGGTGACCCTTCCTCAGAACTTCTGAGGAATTCTGAGAAATTCTGAGGGAGGGTCACCGGACCCAAAACGTTAACTCTGTTTTCTCCTCCACAGATGCTGCCAGACCTGCTGAGCTTTTCCAGCAACTTTGTTTTTGTTCCTGATTTACAGCATCTGCAGTTCTTTTCGTTTTTAATCTTACTTCAGTGGTGGGTAGATGGTTAGAATCAATTCTGAGAGATCGGATAAACTGTCACTTAGAAAGGTATGGACCAGTCATGGATTGTCAGCAGGGCTGTGTTAAGGGAAGGTCATGCCTTACAAATTTCCTTGAATTCTTTGAGGAAGTGACAAGAAGGATCAATACATGTGGTGCAATGAATGTTGTCTGCACGGATTTTAGTCAGGAATTTGACATGTCCCATATGGCAGACGATAAGTAAAAGCTCATGGGATACAGGGGAATGTGTCAAATTGGATCCAAGTTTCGCTTAGTAACAGGAAACAAAGGTAGTAGTTGATGGGTGTCCTTGTGAATGGAAATCTGTTTCAAGTGATGTTCCACAGGGCTCAGAGTTGGGACCCCTGCTGTTTGTTTTATGTACTAATAATTTAGCTTTGAACAAAGGGATGTGCAATTGGGAAATTTACAGACAACAGAAAAATTGGCCATGTAGTGGATAGTGTAGAGGATAGCTGCAAACTCCAAAATGATATAGGTGGCAGGAAAGTGGTACTCTGATAAGTGTGAGGTAATGCATTTAGGGAAGTCAAACAGTAAAACAGAATACACAATAAACGGTAATATACTGAGAGCGGTAGATGAAGTAAGAGATCTAGGCATGCACGTGCACAGGTTCCTAAAGATACCTGCACAGGTAGATAAGATTGTAACAAAGCCATACAGAATTCTATCCATCATTGGCAGCAGTATAGAATACAAAAGTGGGGATATAATGATGAAACTGTATAAGACACTGGTGAGGCCACACCTGGAATATTGTGCGCAGTTGCGCTGACTGCATTACAGGAAAGACATAATTGCTCTGGAGAGAGCGCACAGAAGATTTACTAGAATATTTTCAGGGCTGGAGAGTTGTAGCTATGAGGAGAGATTGGAGAGGTTGGGATTGTTTTCCTTGGAACAGAGAAGGCTGAGCGGCAACAAGATACAAAATTGTGAGGCGTAGAGATAGAGTAAACAAGAGAAACCTGCAGGGGTATGGGCTATGTGCAGGATGATGGGATGAGAAGGGGCATCTTTGGGGGTGACATGGACAAGAAGGACCAAATGGCTCCCTTCTGTGCTGTATCATTTGTATGGTTCTATGGTTTCTATGGAGGCCAAGGAACTCAGGGCAGGAGCAGCACCATGATTTCTGTCCCTGCCCCTGGCCTCAAGCCAACTTGTTCCAGTGCAGCTATAAATTTACCATCTATCTGACAGTGTGAAAAGTTGCTCAAATATGTCCCATCTGACAAAAATCAGGATGCATCTAATTTAAAAACAAGGTCCCACAAACAACAATTAAATGAATGAACACTAAATTCATTTTTGGCAATACTAGATGAGAGTTAAACATTGGCAAAAATATGAGAATAGCTATTCTTCAAATATTTCTGTGATATTTTATGATCTCAGCAGGCAGATGGTAGGCTTATTTGAAATTCAGAACGTCTTTACAGCTAGGCACAAGTTCAGTATTGTACTAAAATATCTTCGTGAGATTTGAAATTATAACCTTTTGAGGAACCATGATGAATTCATGCCAAACTGGCACTACTTGCAGTTGCTGCATGAAGCAAGTGAATACAATCTTGAATAACATCCTGAAAAAGTGATGATTACTTGCATCAAACCAGCAATTTCCACCTACTTATCAATTTGACAATATTTGTGTATGTTATTTTCAATCCAATTACTCTCCTTGGGAAACTGATTTCTACATCTGCAAACATCATGAAAGATCTTTTGTGTAAATCAGTTGAATGTGAAAGCTAAAAGCATTGACTTGAATGTTCTCTCCCCTCACTAATGCCGGAAGCAAGGCATGAAATTAACACAGAAAATATATCTGAATCTGGATGCCAATTCAAGACAACAAGGTGCAGGGCTGGATGAACACAGCAGGCCAAGCAGCAT
>NC_063335.1:5853589-5901100 GCF_021869965.1 Rhincodon typus
GACATTTCAGGCCTAGACCCTTCTAGGCCTGAAACGTCAGCCTTTCTGCTCCTATGATGCTGCTTGGCCTGCTGTGTTCATCCAGCTCTGCACCTTGTTGACCCAGAGGAAACCCCTGCAGACACAGGGAGAATGTGCAAACTCCACACAGAGAGCTGCCTGAGAGTGGAAATGAACCCAGGACCCTGGTGCTGTGAGGCAGCAGTGCTACTCACTGAGCCACTGTGCAGCCCCTAAGTATAGGGCTAGATTTTCCCAAAAGGGCCAACCTGCATCAATTGATCTATAAAGGTGACAGACAGAACCTGATTCTGGAATTCATAATCCCAATCACTGGCAGATTGGATTGGCTTTGGATAAGAGGAGGCATTGCAAGTTTTTTTATTATTCATTCATGGGATGAGGGTGTCGCTGGCCAGGCAGCATTTATTGCCCATCTCTAATTGCCCAGAGGGCAGTTAAGAGTCAACCACATTGCTGTGGGTCTGGAGTCACTTGTAGGCCAGACCAGGTAAGGATGGCAGTTTCCTTCCCTAAAGGACATTAGTGAACCAGATGGGCTTTTCCCAACAATTGACAATGGATTCACGGCCATCATTAGATTCTGTCTCGATTGCAGAAGTGGACATTTGAAGACACCTGACTCTCCCTACCCACCAATCCCCAGAGTTTTTATGGAGTTGGGTTGGCTTTTTGAAGGTCATCTGGTGCATACCAGTTAAGAGATGTTAGGAGCCCTTGTTTAGAGCCAGGGACCATATGACAGGTAAATTAAAAATGTGATGCAAAGTTCACGGCATAATGGTATGTTATTTTGTTAGGTATGCTTTATCTGTTTTTAAATCAGTAACTAATGGCAGAGCTTTGATTGAAAAAGTAAGTGACCATTCACTTGAACAGCTGGTAAAAGTAAGAAAGCCTTTGATACAATAGCATTCATTACCCAGTGGATAAACACTACTCTGCTTGTACAACAATGAAGCTCTAATTTGATTGTGGGTGAATATTTGGTGAGTAGGTGTGAAGGGCATGAGGAGGCTGAGAGAGGAAATAAGGTGTATTAGAGCGTAAGGACTATGAAAGAGTTATGTGGGGGATAAGGATGACTGAAGTGGTAGTGGGTAGTGTTAAGGACCCTTTCACTCCTCTCCAATACCTGGGCCAACGTTCCAGTGAGCAGTGAAGGGCCTTTCAAGGTGCTTGCCTTGGACCAGCCACAAGAAGAGCCAGTAGCACTGACTTCAATCTAACCCTACCACCTGGCCTCAAGATATCTAGGGCCTATTGCTGGCAGTATGCAGGATTGTGACATTGGAAACTGGCCTGACTCACAAACTTCCAACTCTCAGATCAAAATTCAGCCTTATCTATTTGAAGTGAGTTGACACAACAGTGCCATGGGCTATCATTACAACCTGGTTCTACTGGAGATAATTCATGCACAATGGATGAAGTTCATACAATCCTAAAGATGCAACACAGAGGAGCTCCTTCAGCCCAGTGTGCTTTTGCTAGCTCTTCAATAAAGTATCCAATTAAATAACCTGCATCATTTTGAAACCAATGGTATCAGTCGTGTATTTTAATTCAGTATTTTAAGACTTTACCTAAAAATCTTATTTAATTAAGTGAAAAACATTCACCATTTTTTGGAATTTCTGCAGGCTCCCAGCACACCTGATACCCTACTGTGATGTTATCTGTAGCTCAGGAGCGTCACCCTGTGGCCAGCAGCATTAGCTGCTCTTCTTTTCTGTTCCTGTGTTGAGTAGCACGAGGTAAAGCACATATTTCCATCTATTTCCATAGCAGTCCACTCCTGGTAATAGGTCGCTAACTTGTTCTTTCACATTGCAACATAGATGTACATAAAAAGATATTCTATTGGCTGTGAAAGCCTTTGGAATGCCCGAGTTTGTGAAAGACACCATTTAAATCGGGTTTTCTTTCTTTAATAACCTGACATCTGTCCTAAAATGCCTTTGAATGTTAATCCCTATTAATAAAAAAGCGTTTTTGATGTATTATCCTTGATGCTTCCTACCATTAAGTTTATTTTCTGTCAACCTAATTGCCATATACTAATTCTGTTATTTTTTTAACCATTGTTGAAAACCCCTCTAATCTTATCACATGCTATTTGAAAATCATAGTATCCGCAAACTGGTTTTCTGAATGCAGGCACAAAGCGTTAAGTGAGTTCACAGCCTCCATCATTCTTATTGCTTATAATGATTGGAAAAGCAATCTATGGACATGGAGATAGAAGGAACCACGATCAAGGGCCTTCTCAAATATTCAATTAGCCATGGTTCAACTCGTCTTGGTTCCATCTTACTCTCTTTGCTCCATATCCTTTAAAGTTCTTACCCAACAAAAATATACTTATCTCAGCCTGTAAAGCTGCCTTGTCTCAGTATCAACTATTGCTTTTTGAGGGGAAGGAGAGAGTCAAACATGGATTTATACCACTTTTTGCGTGGCAAAGAAAATGCTTATAGATTTCATTCCTAAGTGTTTTCACTCTAAATTTATTTCCCAGCTTCTCAATCTCCCCAGCCAGAGGAAACAGTTTCTCTATATCGATGCTATCAATTCTTTTGACTCTTATAAACTCTACAATCAGATCACTCCTCAACTTCCTATAAATAAAAGCCAAGCTCATGCAACAATATTAGTAATAGCTGATTGTGCAAGGAATAGGGACGCAGATTTATGGATTTGAGCAAGTGATTATGGGGGTATGTGAGAAAAAACCTTCTCATTCAGCAAATAGTAATGACCTGGAGCTCGCTGCCTATGCTTGTGGTGGAAATGGAGAGCATAAGTCATTTCACAAGGAAATTGGATGAGCATTTAAGGTAAATGAACTTGCAGGGCCACTGAGATTGAATGGGGGGGACTAGGACAAGTTGGATCACTGTACGGAGAGCCTGCATTGACTTGGAGGGCCAAAAATCCTTCTTCTTTGGCCTAATTACACTGTCTATGATTGCTAGCAGCAGTATTCTCAAGATTAGTCTACAATTCCTGGAAAATTCACCTCAGTCCTGGAGCACTGGCAATCTAATTGGTCAGTTGGCCTAAAGGCAAAATATATTTTTTTCTTTAGAGTAACTTGGCTAATGCCCACAGAAGCTGTAAACTCTGGCCCAGATTTACAACTGGAAACCTGTCTTTTTGCAGATAGCAATTGACCCCCTGAACACATTCTCCTCCCAAATGGATGAAGGTTGAAGAAAAAGTTTGATTAAAAATACATTAAGAATTATTTCTTCTTAATGGCTTCCTAACCTTTTCCAAATGAACACATTCATCACATAGACACAGCTGCTTATAATTCCATTGCAGTTATGAAATTTTCTTTCGATGATGACAGAGAATATTCGCATTCGTTTTACAATATTAATGCTGTAAACTGGAATTTATAATAAGAAACCTGCTGCATTTCCCCAGAGAAATGTGAAACTTAGTTGAAGCAATTGCAAACTTAAATCCATTCACTACAAACGTTTGTGACCTTCTGAAGCCAAATGCATTGTGGAATCCAATGGATTTTTAGACAAAAGTGTAATTTTAAGGAAAACCTGGTGCTACACCAAACTTTAAAATGTTCCAGGTACACATTTTTTTTTCTATGTAATCATACATACAATGATCACTGAATAAAGAAACAAAGGTCAAGAAATTTGGTGTCTTTTAAACCCCATTATGAAAGGCCATCCATCACATGTGCTAATGTTGTAGCAATAAGTGAGCAAAGGGCCACTCCTGAATCATGTGTTGGCAAAGAAGGGCCAGGCTACTTATCCCTCACATTTTGTTTTATTGCATTGCCCTTAATGGGCTCTGCACATAAATTGAGCAATTGGAAACACAGGAAATCTAATGGTAGTGAAAGCCATTCAGTTGTGTGTGATAGCATTTTTGGATGTAGTAAAAAAAAATAAGTTCATAGAGTCGTTACAGATTGGAAACAGGCTATTCAGCCCAACAAGTCCACACCACCCCTCTGAAGAGCAAAATCAAGACCCATTCAGCATGTCTAACCCACCTAACCTAAACATCCCTGGACACTGTGGGCAATTTCCCATGGCCAATCCTCCTAGCCTGCACATCTTTGGACTGTGGGAGGAAACTGGAGCACCTGGTAGAAACGCACACAGACACAGGGAGAACATGCAAACTCTACACAGACAGTCACCCGAGGGTGGAATTGAACCTGGGTCCCTGGCATTGTGTAGCAGTAGTGCTAACCACTGAGCCACCCTGTTGAATGCCTTGTACAAATTGGGTTGTCATGCAATGCAAGGTCTGAAACATTTAGGATACTACCCTGAGTAATTGCTGCACCAACTTCCTAGGACTGAAATGATTGACCTTTAACAGCCATAGCTATCTTCCCTTGTGGTAGCTAAGACTCCAACTCATGGAGAATTTTTCTGATTCCCAATGACTTCAATGTGACTACAGCTCCTTGATTTCACACTCAGTCATACTGCATTGAAGTTCACTTTCATGCAAACAATTCAACTCATTTATCCAAGTTTGAGATCACATGAGATGTGGTGTGAAGTAGTCTTTGAAACTCTCAAACCAAGATTCATTGCTGAGTAAGTGTCATTTAATCCCACTGTCAATGATACCTTATAAAACTTCGCTGATTTTTGAGAGTGGACTGACAGGGCAGTACGTGAATAGATTGTATTGCTCTTGTTTTTATGATCAGAACATACATGGGCAATTTTGCATCTATGCCAGTGTTTAATTAATTCACTATAATTGAACTGCTCAACCAAGGTGTGCCTTGTTCTGGAGCACAAGTCTTGAGCTGAATGTGGTTGGCAGTTATATCTTTTACACCGATGAGCAAAGTTCCCCTCACTGAGTCATAAAGTCATAGAGTCTTGGAGTTGTACAGCGTGGAAACAGACCCTTCGGTCAAACTCGTCCATGCCAACCAGATATCCTAAATTAATCTAGTCTCATTTGACCCATATACTTCTAAACCCTTCCTATTCATACATCCATCCAGATGCCTTTTAAATGTTATAATTGTACCAGCCTCCACCACTTCCTCTGGCAGATCATTCCATACATGCACTACCCTCTGCATGAAAAAGGTGCCCCTTAGGTCCCTTTTAAATCTTTACCCTCTCACCTTAAACCTATGCCCTCTAGTTCTGGACTCCCCCATTCCAGAGAAAAGACCTTGCTATTCACCCTATCCATGCCCCTTTTGATTTCATAAACTTCCATAAGGTCACCTTTCAGCCTCCAACACTCCAGATACAGCATATTCAGCATCTCCCTATGGCTCAAACCCTCTTACCCTGGCAACATTCTTGTAAATCTTTCCTGAACCCTTTCAAGTTTCACAACATCCTTCCTGTAGCAGGGAGACCAGAATTAAATGCAGTATTCCAAAAGTGGCCTAATCAACATCCTGTACAGCCTCAACAAGACCTCCCAACTCCTGTAATCAATGCACTCACAAATAAAGACAAGCGTACCAAACGCCTTCTTCACTATCCTGTCTTCACTATCCAAAGCAGCTTCACATATATGGATAAACTGAGTGACACCAGACAGAGAGAGTGGCAATGGGTTAGGTGGAGGTGGTGTAACAGGACAGAGGGGCGCATGACAGAAAAACCCCTCAAACACATTTCTCTTCCGATCCAAATTGATGAAATGGGTAATTTGAAAATGTAGGCTAATTATTTTAAAGGTGAATTTATATTGTGAAATCAATTATCCATTTGATATACACAACAGTAAAAAAACCCACTTAACTTGAATTTACAGGTTACAAAGTGGGAATTCTCTAAAGATTTAGATTTATTAAGTGTTGGGAGTGATAATGAAGAACTTCTATTTGCTCATTTTTAATTCATTCTTTCGCAGGTTGTGGACATGGCTGTCTAAGCCAACATTTGTTGTTTGTCTGTAATTTCCCTTGAGAAAGTAGCGGTGAGCTGCCTTCTAGTACCATTGCAATCTAAAATAATGTAGAGACATCCACAGGGCTGTTAGGAAGTGAGTTCCATGATTTTGACACAGTAACAATAGAAAAGACAGTGATTTATTTCCAGGTCGGCATGTTATATGTCTTGGAGGGGAACTTGTAATTAGTGGTGTTCCCAAGTATTTGCTGCATTTCTAGATAGTAAAATTCATTGATTTGGAAGGTATTGTCAAAGGAGCCAACATGCTTTGTAGATGGTACAGTGCTTTGTGCTATTTACACGTGTTTCGTTAATTGGCTGTAACACGATTGATGAATAGGTGAACGCTGTTTGCAAAACGTGGCCTTTTGCAGACATGTGTTGGCTATTATGTGATTCCATCCTCAACACTTTAAGTGTCATGGTGCACAGAGGAATACAATGTTTACGCCAACAGAGTCTCCACATCAACATCACATATTCAGTTGACTTACATGCTTTGTTGTGAAGTGTTTTTCGAGAGGTACTCCTTAGTTTTCATCTATTTTTTTCCCAAAATTTGCCATGTTACCCATAATTATGGGAGGACAAAGTAACAAGAAAGTTTACAAGAAGCGTCCTGGTAATAAAATTGCTGGTGGTGAACATAAAAGAAAGGCTATAACACTTGGAGAGAAGCTAGATGTTATAAACCTAATGAACCTAATGAAAAAACATGTGATATTGTGCCTGCCTTTAGTGCTAGTAGTGCTATGCTTTTCATAACATAAAATTATGTGGTGAAGCTGCCAGCGCAGACTAGGAATGTGAGATGACATTTCCTCTGATAGTGAATAAAATTGATTGAGGGAGAAGGCTACAACTTAGACCAAATTTTCAGTTTGGATGAGATAGGTTTATACTGGAAGCAAATGCCATCAAGAACCTACGTTTCTAAGAATGAGGCACACCCTCCAAGCTTTAAGGTTGCAAAGGATCATATGACTGTGCTGTTGGGTGCCAATGTTGCTGGAGACTTAAAGCTTAAGCCTGTGGTGGTGTCCTACTCTGCCAAGACGCGAGCCTTGAAAGGTTACCTTAAGTCCACTCTAGGTGTCCACTTTAGGTCAAGCAAAAGAGATTGGAAGACAGGGCAAGTTTTTTCTGACCTTATTGTTGATGTTTTTGAAGATGTTTTTAGAAATTATTGCAAGAAAAAATCTTGGATTTCAAGACTCTCCATATTCTGGAAAATGCGCCAAGCCATCCTCCCACCATTGCTGAGCTTTCTGAAAACATCAAACACTATTTCTACCCCCAAACACAATGTCTCTCCTTCAACCCATGGACCAGGGTACAATAGCAGCTTTTAAAACTTATTTAAGGCAGACATTTAAGAGGCTGATTGCAGCTACTGAGGGGGATAATAAGGACTGTGTTCTTCAATTCTGGGAAAGCTTTAACATCAAGAATGCTATTGACATTATCCTGGAGGCCTGGGGTGATGTCAGTAAGGACTACTGGCATGCAGTTTGGCAAAAGCTTCTCCCAGATTTTATTCATGATTTTAAAGGCTTTGAACTGTCAGAGGTGCTCTCAAGAATCAAAGAACATTGTGTTGCTCTTGCAAAGCAAGTTGGATTTGAAGAAGTGGAGAGTGAGGACGTTAAAGAGCTGCTTAAGTCCCACTGTGAAGACCTCTCTACAACTACTTATCGCTGAGGGTCAAGTGGAAGCTGGAGATGAAGAAGATGATCAAGTCCAGGATGCACCACCATGAGAGCTTTCCACTTCTGTTTTGTATTCTAACCTGAGGGAAATTGAGAAGCAATTGAAGCTCTTAGAATACAATGATTACAATGCAGAACGCAGGATAAGATCTTATTTGGCACCCTATGAACAGCTTCATGAAAGAAGAAAAAGGACAAAGCAACAAAAACTGGATGTTTTTTTTAAGCCAACACCCAAGAAAAAGTCAGAAGACAATGAACCACAACCATCCACTTCTGGATTAACTATTTTTCGCCTTAACCACAACTGCACCTGAAGGTGATGATAATGATGATGATGATGATAACCCTCAGCCCCTGTCTTAAGAACTCAGCAACCTCAAAACCACCCTCCTTCCCCATCAAGTTATCTTCAAACCTTTTCAAGGTGAACTGTTAAATTTACTGTGTTATTTCACTATTAGATATGAATTTAACATTTATCTAAACTGTGCTATCCTTTGTGTTAGGCTAACTACTATATTTGTTTTGATTTTGAGTAATATTTTCAGTGGTCTGCCCCAACCCTATTTTTTTCCATAAGGCTTGTTATTTTTATTGCGCGATTTTCTATAGCGTGAGGTCACACAAGAACGCAACTACCGTGTTATAGCAGAAGAGATTGTACACATTCCGACATTGTGCGTCGGTAATGAATGTGGATGGGATGCCAATCAAGCAGGTTTTTTGATCCTAGATTGCACCAAGCTTCTTGAGTGTCATTGGAGCTGTACTTTCCAGGCAAGCAGAGAATATTTCATCATAATCCAGACTTGTGCCTTACAGGTGGTGGGCAGGCTTTGGGGAATCAGTAGGTGAGTTACTTGTACCAGAATTCCTAGCTTCTGACCTGCTCTTGTAGCCATAATATTCAGATGTCTGGTCCAATTCAGTTTTTGGAGAATAGTAATCCCCAGGATAGGGATACTGTGGGATTCAGTAATGGAAATGCCATTGAATGTCAAGAAGCAATAGTGAGATTCTCTCTTGTTAGAAGTGGGTGTCGCCTGACAATTGTGTGTCACAAATGTTACTTTCCTCTAATCAGTTGGAGCCTGAATGTTGTCCAGACCTGAGCTGAAACTGCGTCAGTGCCTGACAAGTCATAAATGGTGCTGACTGTTGTGCAATCAGCAGTGAATATCTCCGCCTCTGACCCCATGATGGACTTAAATTCATTGACGTAGTAGCCGAAGATGGTTGAGCCTAGGACACTACCTGAAGAACTCTTGCAGTTATGTACCAGACCTAAGCTCATTGACTTCCAATAACCATCAGCATCTTCCTTTGTGACAGGTATGAACTGAACCAGAGGACCATTCTTCCCCAGGTCCCCTTGATGCAACTTTTGCTTGGGATCCTGGATGCCACACTCAGTCAAGTACTGTCTTGGTATCAAGGGGATTGATTCTCACTTAGCCTTTGGAATTTAATTCTTTGTGTTCATGCTTGGCCCAAAGTTGTAATGAGATCAACAGCTGAGTAGCTTTGGTGGAACTCAAACTGAGTGTCAAAGAGTAGATTATCACAGAATAAGTGCTGTTTGATAGCACTGTCAACAACTCCTTTCATTACTTTGCTGTGATCAGGTGCAGGTACTTGATGGAGGTGATAATTGGCTGGGTTGGATTTCAATTTATTTATAGTGATAGTGCTGGTGCAGTAAAACATTTGGTCAATGGTAACTCCCCAGGTGCTATTGAAAAATCAGAAGTAGGTGCCAGGCCAATTTTGTTGGTGATTATCAATGCCTGGTAGTTATGTAATTTGAATGCCACCTTCCCTTGACAGCTCAAGCCTAAATGTTATCCAGGGCCTACTGTAAGAGCTAATTCATTATTAGAAGTTTGCAAACAGAGTACAAAACTTCCAAATTGTCAGCGCAAAACCTCATTTCCAACATTATGACTAAAAGATGGTTGAGAAAATATTTGGAGGTGGATGAGCAGCAGACATTGCCCTGAGAAAGGATTGCCATAATGTCATGCAGCTGTAATTATTGGCCTCTAACTACCACAACCATCTTCCTTTATCACAGTTTTAAATCAATCATGGGTAGCAATCAGCATAAACCCATTGTTTTTAGTTTTGCCATTGCTCCTCGTTGCCACATCAAATTGAATGGTTCCTTGAAAATGGACATAGCTACTATGTCATCAAACACAACATTCAGATCTTGCACCCAAATTTAAATCAAGGCTGGAATGAAGTCTGGTGGCTCCTACAAAACCAAGATTGAGTGTATTAATGATGAGGGGTGGCCTGATGGAGTAATAGATGACCAAAAGCAAAGCATGAAGACTAGGAGCCAGGTGTATTCTAATGCCCTGGCTCTTCATTCTCCTAATGAGCAAATAATTTCATGCTCTGATAGTGTGTGTTCTTATATAGGAAACATACTAAGGTATCAGATAAGTACATGAAGCAATTAGAAAGGAAAATGATTTGTTAACCATTATTGCAAGAGGAATGGAGTTCAAGTAGTAGGGAACTCCGGCTTCATTTTGGTGAGACCATAACTGGAGAACTATGTACAGTTTTCAACTCCATATCTAGCCTCTTAGACAAGTTTGCCTTTACTCAAATCACCACTGGAGGCCAAATCTTCAGCTGCTAAGGCCCTGATCTCTGAAATTTCCTCCCTAAACCTTGCTGCTTCTTATTCCTTCTTTGAGATGCTTCATAAAACTTATCTTTTTGGCCAATCTTTCATTCATTTACTTATTTCTAATGTAGCTCGGTATCAAATTTTGTTTAATAATTACTTCAAAGGGCTTTGGATTGGTTTCCAGCTTTAAAAGTTCTGTATAAATTTGTTTTTAATGTTGCATAGGACCTACTCAGAGACCAGAATTATAAAGAAATTATGCAAAAGTTATCATCTCCAACAATGTTGCCTGTTAGCATGGTCATGAGATGTTCATCTACGGTCCTTTTAATAGCAACGCTTGTGATGGCTTGCAGTGAGAAACATACCAATTTACCAGTAATTGAAAAGGAAAAATACAAGACTTAGAGCATAAGACCATAAGTCATAGGAGCAGAAATTATACTGTTCAGCCCATCGAGTCTGCTCTGCCATTCAATTATGGCTGATAAGTTTCTCAACCCCATTCTCCCACTTTCTCCCCATAACCCTTGATCCCCTTGACGATCAAGATCTCATGCCATATTTAACTGCTAATGAGCCTTGCATGTTGTAATTGAAAAGCAAGTGATGAAAATATTTAATTTTGTTAATTTCCATTATTTTAATACGAGTTGTTCTTCGGATTTCACAAGATGATTTAATTTTGAAAACTGCAGTATGTGCTATGTTGGAATTCATTAAGATACTCACATTTTCCTCAAAACGTTCAGATTAATCAATTACATGCTTTACTGCCATTGAGCAATTACACATTAATTTAATAATTTCACTGCCTTTGTTCAATTACGTGCATATTTACTGCATTTCTGAGAAACTAGAATTTTGGATAACGGAATCAACATCCACTGTGTGTGCAGGTAGAGCTCTTCTTCTGTTTGGAAGTAGGTCAGAGAGGTAACTGCATGGTCATACTTGTTATGGAGTGGATGCTTGAGCAGGAAGCAATTATATGAAGCTCAGCCTGCAAGTCTTTTAAGGTTAGTGTTTCGGAATATGCGTGTCTATGTTTGCCAGTTATATGGTAGGATGGGACAGAACTTGTAAGCAATGGAACTGTCCAAAACAAGAGACAAAATGCTTACATCTTACATAAACTACATTACCTGGGATCCAAGCTGATTACCAAAATCATACATTGTAGGGAAAATTACATTGGAGATGTCACCACTATTTTAGTATCTGAAACCAAATGGGTAAAATTGTTGAGACCAATTTTATACAGTAAAACAGGTGTAATTTTGGGGAATAACATTCCATATCTGCTCAGCATAAGTGTCCTAGGACGGCCTTATAAACATAGACAGGCCCCTGTGATACATGAAATAGCATTCAGGTAGTTGTAAAATTGCAAATAAAGTGCCTAGCATCCATTTCTGGATATCCGCATTGACATGGTGACCAACGTTCTTTATTTCTCCATGGGATGTGTGTGTCACTAGCAAAGCCAGCATTTGCTGGCCATCCCTAAATGCCCTTGAAAAAAGTGACATGGGTCACAGTTTAAAGATAAGGCATAATCCTCTTAGAGCTGAGATGTGGAGAAATTTATTCACCCAGAGAATGGTGAGTCTGTGGAACTCACTGCCACAGAAAGTGGTTACAGCCAAAACATTATATATTTTCAAGAAGAAGGCAGATATCATTCTTGTGGCTAAAGGGATCAAGGGAAATGGGGGGAGGGTGGGATTAGGGTGTTGAGCTCAATGATCAGCCATGATCATATTGAATGGTGGAGCAGGCTCGAGGGTCAAATGGCCTACTTCTGCTCCTATCTTCCATGTTTCTGTGGTTGAGAATTCCAGAGGATGATGAAGAGCCAATTACATTACTGTAGATCAGACCAGGTAAGGATGCCAGATTTACCTCCCTAAAAGGACAGTAGTGAACGAGATAGATTTTTATGACATTAGGTGATGGTTTCAAAGAATAAAGACCAAAGAAGATTACAGCACAGAAACAGGCCCTTCGGCCCTCCAAGCCTGCACCGACATGCTGCCCGTCACAACTAAAACCCCCTACCCTTTCAGGGACCGTATCCGTCTATTCCCATTCTATCATGTATTTGTCAAGACGCCCTTTATCAGGATCTGCTTCCACTACTTCCCCTGGCAGTGAGTTTCAGGCACCCACCACCCTCTGTGTAAAAAACTTGGTTTCATGGTCAGTATTTCTGACACTAGTTGTCTTTTGCAGATTTATGAATTGATTTCAAATTTCACCAGTTGCCATGGTGGATTTTAGAATCTGTGTCCCTCGAGTATTAACCTGGACCTCTGGATTACTAGTTTTATTACCACTACACTAATGTCTTCACTCTTTAATTTTTCAGCTGATGCTGTGACCTATGCAATGTCAATCAAAGCACCTCTCCTGATTCCCCTTTCCATTCTCCCCTCCATACAGATTTACCCAAGGAATTACGCCAGTGAAGCAAGCATTTCAAAATCCATTAGTTAGGTGCCTGAAAATTGGCCACACACATTTTTTAATCAGAACCTTCCATTCATACCTGAAGAATTGATAACCACACTCCTTGTTCATAATTTTAATAAAGAGATATTGCAGAGTTGATTGATATCCAGCTCTTTATCTTCAGTTAAATTGCAATCAACCAAGAATACATAAGAAATAGGAAGAATAGGCCATTCAGCCTATCAAGCCTGTTCTGCTGTTCAATGAAAATTACAGCTGATCTTATACTTATACATCTTTTTCCAGCATTATTCTATATCCCTTCAGTTTTTTACTACTTAGAAATCTATCAATCTAAATCTTGAACATACTCAAACACTGAGCCACCACAGCCATTTGGGGTAGAAAATGCCAAAGATTCACCATCCTCCGAGTGAAAAAATTCCTCCTTATCTCAGTCCTAAATGGTCTGCCCCTTCTTCTGGGACTGTGTCTCTTGGTTCTGGACCAATTCAACAATGGGAAATGCCTTTCCTTCAACTATCCTGGCAATTGAATAAGATCAAATCATGAGAATATAGGTTTTTTCTATTTAGTCTTTCCACACAGGACAAGTTTGGAAGTATTAGTTTGGTGGAGCCTTGTTGCACTCCCATTATAGCAAGTACATCTGTCCTTAGATAAGTAGACAAAAATAGCATACAATGCTCCATTTTTCCAATCCTCTTGAAAAATTAGCCAAAATGCCATTTGTCTTCATTAATTGCTTTCTGCACCTATATATTAATTTGTGCTGACTGATGAACAAGGGCACCCAAGTTCCTTTAAAGTTCATCCCTTCCCAGCCTCTCACCATTTAAGAAATACATTTCTGTTTTTCCAACCAAAGGGTGAATAACCTCACATTACTTGCACGGTAGACAATGGGGAACCTGTGGATGTGGTGTATCTGGATTTCCAGAAGGCATTTGACAAGGTGCCACACCAAAGGCTGCTACATAAGATAAAGTTGCACGGTATTACAGGTAATGTATTGGCATGGATAGAGGATTGGTTGACCAGTAGAAAGCAAAGAATAGGGGTAAATGGGTGTTTTTCTGGTTGGCGGTCAGTGGCTAGTGGTGTGCCTCAGGGATCAGTGTTGGGACCTCAATTGTTTACAATTTACATAGATGATTTGGAGTTGGGGACGAAGTGTGGTGTGTCAAAATTTGTAGATGACACTAAGTTGAGTGGTAGAGCAAAGTGTGCAGAAGACACTGAAAGTCTGCAGAGGGATATAGATAGTCTAAGTGAGTGGGCAAAAGTCTGGCAGATGGAGTACAATGTTGATAAGTGTGAGGCCATCCATTTTGGTAGGAATAACAGGAAAATGGACTATGTTTTAAATGGTAAAAAATTGCAGCACGCTGCTGTGCAGAGGGACTTGGGTGTCCTTGTGCATGAATCGCTGAAGGTGGGATTGCAGGTGCAGCAGGTAATTAAAAAGGCAAATGGAATTTTGCGAGAGGGATGGAGTTTAAAAACAGGGAGGCTATGCTGCAGCTGTATAGGGTCCTGGTGAGGCCACACCTGGAGTACTGTGTGCAGTTTTGGTCTCCTTACTTGAGAAGAGATATACTAGCACTGGAGGGGTGCAGAGGAGATTCACTCGGTTGATTCCAGAGTTGAGAGGGTTGGATTATGAGGAGAGACTGAGTAGGCTGGGAGTATACTCACTGGAATTCAGAAGAATGAGGGGAGATCTTATAGAAACATATAAGATTATGAAGGGAATAGATAAGGTGGAGGCAGGGAGGTTGTTTCCGCTAGCAGGTGAAACTAGGACTAGAGGGCATCGCCTCAAAATAAAGGAAAGCAGATGTAGGACTGAGGTCAGGAGGAACTTCTTCACCCAAAGGGTTGTGAATCTGTGGAATTCCCTGCCCAGTGAAGCGGTTGAAGCTACCTCACTGAATGTTTTTAAGGCAAGGCTAGATAAATTTTTGAACAGTAAAGGAATTAAGGGTTGTGGTGAGTGGGCGGGTTAGTGGAGCTGAGTCTCTAAAAGATCAGCCATGATCTTATTAAATGGCGGGGCAGGCTTGAGGGGCCAGATGGCCTACTCCTGCTCCTAGTTCTTATGTTCTCCACAATTTATTCCATCTGCCAAATTTTGATTACTCAGTTAGCCTCTCCTAAGTCCCCTTGAAGCTGCTTCACCTTGAATGTTGGGATGCAAGGCAAGTCAGGGATGCTGTGAGCATCCAGACGGACTCAAAGTGAGTAAGTGCCAAGACTGCAAGTGAACAGCCACAATAGCAACATGGTCCGGTCAATGAGCTGGGTAGGTGTCCCTGAGCACAAAGTATCCTTGCTGCAGCATTTCAATAGTGGTTCCCTTTGCACCCAGCATCACTAGGTGGATCGGAGCTGTGCCATGAGGCTTCTGTGTAGTTTGTGTATGTCAGGTGTCAATGTCTGTGGAGGTAGGATGCATAAACGAGTGCCAATGGAGCATGCACTAAGATATTCGTGCCTTTTGTCCAATAATGGGGCCCTTTGATGCAAACAATGAGCTGGAGTTGTCAAGTACCTGCTCCAACTTTCATGTCAAGATTTTTTGCATCTAGTTTGCTCACAGAAGATTGTGTGATAGGAAGTTGGATATTAGTGAGGTGAGATCTGTAAATAATAAGGTCATTAACAAGAATAACTCCTCTTAATAGGTAATTCGCCTGATGCCTGAACTTAGTTCCTAACATTGAGATAGGCCTCAAGGACTGCTCATCATGGAAGTCGGATTGCTCCAAAGGAGCTCCCACTGCACAACAGGACTTCTTGTGCAATTCTGCCACATCTTGCCATATTCCCTATTTTTCAGGGCCCTACAAGACACCGCCCATTCTGGCAAATATTTACCTATTCACTTAACCTAACTAAGTCCCATTCCCGACTCTTTGTTCATAACTATTTTTTCATTACCAGCAAATATGCCTGCAATGTACTCAAATCTTTCGTCCAATTCACTAATACTAAATCATAAATACTACAGGTCCCAGCACTCAGCCCTGCAAACAGTTCAGTTACAATTTTCTAGGCTGAGCATATTCCATTTATCCCAACACTCCATTTTCTGTTATTTAGTCAACCTCCAGCCATGCTTATATTTATAACATTGAACTTGTGAGCAATCACACTTTCTGTGCCACTTATTGCATATCTTTTGGAAATCCAAATAAGTTACTATAAAACAAAATGTAAAATATAAAATACTAGATTACTTTTAACACCCTGCTTGTTACATCCTTAAAGAACTCTAATAAATTTGTCAAAAAAGTCCTCTTTTATTAAATAATGTTCACTCTTCTTTATTGCATTATGATTTTCTGTATGAGCCGCTACTACTTCCTTAATAATGGATTCTAACATTTTCTCAATACATATGGTAAGTCCATACTTGCCTGCCTCGTCTCTCTCCTATTTTGAACAGGACGTTATATTTGCAGTTTTCTAATCCATTAGGAGCTTTCCAGAATCCTGGGAATTTTGGAATATTGAAAACAAAGTATTTCTTTAGTTACTTCTTTGAAGACTCTTGGATGCAAACCATGAAGTCCAGGGAGATAGAAAAGAAATACTTGTTCTAAGACTGCTTTTTCCTTGTCTTCCATTATAAATTCCCCAGTCTTATCCTCAAAAGTGATCAATGTTTACTTAGATACTCTTTTCCTTTTCATATATCCATTGAAGCTCTAACCTTCTGTTTTTAGATTTCTTGCTGATATATGGGCCATGAAATATCTTTAGCTAACACGGTCATGGAAAATCCCAAGGCTTTTTGTGCATATATTAGAAGAAAGAGGGTAGCAAGGGAAAGAGTAGGCCTATTCATGGTCAAAGGAGAGAAGTTATGTGTGGAGCCAAGGGAAGTGGGAGAGATCCTTAATGAGTACTTTGTATTGGTATTCATTGAGGAGAAGGACATGACTGATGTTGAGGTTGGGAATGAGTGTGTGAATATTCTAGACAATGTCAATATGTTGATGGAGGAAGTTTTGGGTATCCTAAATTGCATTAAGGTAGACAAGTCTCCAGGGCCAGATGTGATCTATCCCAGACTATTTCGAGAGGCAAGGGAAGAAATAGCTGGGGCATTAGCAGATATCTTCACATCCTCTTTGAACACTGGCTAATCTCCTGTCCTCTGGAACCTTGCCTATGTTGTTCCCTTGTTTACGAAAGGAAGCAGGAATAACTCAGTAAATTATAGGCTGGTGAGCCTGACGTCTGTGGTGGGGAAGCTCTCGGTGAAGATACTGAGGGACAAGATATATGCACATTTGGAAGAAAATGGATTCGTTAGTGACAGGCAGCATGGTTTTGTACAGGGAAGGTCATGTCTCACCAACTTGATTGAATGTTTTGAAGAGGTGACGAAGATAATTGATGAGGGAAGGGGTGTGGATGTTTTTTATATGGACTTTAGTAAGGCATTTGATAAAGTCTCACATGGCAGATTGATACAGAAACTAAAATCACTTGGGGTTCAGGGTGGGCTTGCTAGATGGATACAAAACTGGCTCGGTCATAGCAGACAGAGAGTAGTGGTGGAAGGGTTTCTTTCAGATTGGAGATTGGTAACTGGTGGTGTTCCACAGGAATCAGTCTTAGGTCCTCTGTTGTTTGTAGTATGTATAAATGATCTGGAGGAAAATGTGGGTGGTCTGATTAGTAAGTTTGCAGATGACACAAAGATTGGTGAAGTTGCTGATAGTGCCGACGATTGTGAAAGGATATGACAAGATATAGATAGATTGATGACTTGGGCACAGAAATGGCAAGGTTTAATCCAGACAAATGCAAGGTGATGCAGTTTGGAGGATCAAATTTAGGCATGAGTTATACTACAAATGGCAGAACCCTTAGAAACATTAACATACAGACAGATCTGGGCGTGCAGGTCCACGGTTCTAAAAGTGGCAACACAGGTGGCCAAAGTGATTAAGAAGGCATATGGCATGCTGTCTTCGTTGGCTGGGGCATGGAGTACAAAAGTTGGTAAACCATGTTGCAGCTCTATAAAACACTTGTTAGGCCGTTTTTGGAGTATCGTGTGCAGTTTTGGTCATTACATTATCAGAAAGACAAGGAAGCTTTGGAGAGAGTGCAGAGAAGGTTCACCAGGATGTTGCCCGGTCTCGAGGGCATTGGCTATGAGGAAAGGTTATAAAGACTAGGATCGTTTTCTCTGGAAAGATAGCGGCTGAGAGGACCTCTCAGATAGAGTAGACCTCTATCTAGGTCTACAAAATTATGAGAGGCATAGATAGGGTGGATAGTCAGAGGCTTTTTCCCAGGGTTGAAGTTTCAGTTATAAGGGGGCACAGGTTCAAGGTGAGAGGGGGAAAGTTTAAGGAAGATGTGCAAGGGAAGTTTTTCACGCAGAGAATGGTCGGAGCCTGGAACGTACTGCCAGAAGAGGTGGTGGTAGCAGACATGTTGGTGACATTTAAGAGGCGTCTGGATAGTTACATGAATAAGGAGGGAATAGAGGGATACGGATCGAATAAGGGCAGAAGGTTTGATTTTAGTTTAGTCAGGGCATGATGATCGGCACAGGCTTGAGGGCTGAAGGGTCTGTTCCTATGCTGTACTTCAACTTTGTTCTTTTGTTCTTTTATTTACTTTTGTACTTTAAATTTCTCATGCTTAATTATTTTCTATCAATTCTAATTGTTTCTAATTGTTCATTGTTTCTAAAATGGTCAGTCTTCTGGGCTACTGCTAATCTACCCAAGAAATGTCTTTTCTATCAACTTTAGAGCATCCTTAACTTCCTTACTTAGCCATAGAAGGAACCCTTTCCAGCTTACTATCTTTCTTTATTGATACAATATCTCTGAGAGTTATGAAATACTTCATTAAATATCTGCTTCTCTATCATCTTACCTGGTAATGTATTTTTCCAATCCATTATAGCCAACTGTCTCTTCACACCACTGTAATATCCTTTATTTAAATTTCCTCTTGCTTACAAGTGAAGTTGGAAATTTTAAATCCTTGAAGCATATGCTATGCTTCAAACAAGGTGCTACAGGTTGATGAAGAGGAGGAGACTAGCCTCTGTTACTTACTGATAATGTATGTCCAGCTGATTAACAGCAACTACTAGCCAGTTCTCTATCTGGTACTTTACCATCATTTTAAATTCCTTGTGGATATGATATAAAATACAAGATTACTAGAAAAGAATTCTAAAGGTCTGACCATTTATTCCATTAGGCCAGATAAGTCTAAATAAATCAAATGAGGCTGCATTGGATCAAAGACAGCATAAATTTTTCACCCCAATCTAAAATTTTGGCCATGTCTGCTCTTGGCAGACATTATGTTGGCACAATCAATTAATAGGTATTAGGTGAAATAAGTAGACATTTATGCTACTACAATCTGTGATAACTATAATAACTGCATTGTGCAAATGACTCAACCCCAAAATTAGAGGGTACAGTTGGATCAGCTAAAAAGCTACTAGAAACAACGTTATTAGATTAGCAAAATATTAAATCAATAACGGTTACAATGACCAAACCAAAAGCATTCTAGGCAGCCCATTTTATTTTGTTTTCAAAAGGACAAGAAAACATGTTCATCTTCAAATAAGGGAACACATCAATCAACATTTGTTTGCTGAAATTAAATTTCTCCAGAACTTAAACACATTGTACAGAGACCACAGTGAAGGGGAATTAAACAGCTGATATCCTCGAAATTTTACAAATAAAGTTGAATCTGAAGCAAACATACAGCAGCTACTTTTATTTTAAAACATTCACTTGTGGGGTGTGAGAGTCACTGGTTGGGCAGGATTTATTGTGCATCCCTACTTGCTACTTAAGTGAAATAAGCTCCGACAACAACTTAATCAACACTCCCAAAATATACAACTTGTTTGTGTGCATATTAGTTAGTGCTACAATACAGCACACTTATATACAAAACCCTTTAACAGTTTAGACATTAATATAAACAAATACCACCACTTAACTTAAAAGTACAGATTTTGGCAAGTTAAAACATTCTACATCAAATGGTTTTGCTAGAATTTAATAGACCCATCAGTCAGAATATGTCCCTTCCACAGAAATGCCCCAAGACCACAGCCTATTGCGAGCATAAGAATGGCGTCTCCTGGGGAGGCAGACTGAGGGGCGTTTTAGAACAAAAAAATACCATGGTGAGATTGGGTGGGGGCACTGGGTGGGGGTGTGCGTTAATGCAGATGTAGTGGTGTAACACTGGTACCTTAGGATTTCAGTACCCTCCATGATGAGGCAGATCATGCACATTCACTACAGTATTGGGATTGCATCTTACACTTGGGTTCCACATGGACCAATACTCTGAATACTACCAAACAGCCCTCATTTTCAATTGTCAATGGATGAATTCCTGACTGAGGCTGATATCACTGATTTAAAAAAGGTGGCTGATTGGTGTGTGTCTGTGTGTGATTGGATGATTGGCTGTGTGTTTCATGTGGTCTTCTGGAATTTCTTTTTTTTCTCCATGTGTAGCAAAATTCCTATTGCACTGATTTATTTTCAGCGCTGAACTGGACAAAGGATTTTTAAAATTGTATTAGTTTTCCTCATACATGATATTAGTGGATCAGAAGCATCGCAGGTCATGTGGATAGATTTGATGGAATAGCCAGTCATCTTTTATCCATCATTTTCATACAATGTGTAAAGACCCTGAAAAAACATATAGACTGCAATTCCCTAGTTTCAATATTCTTAAAATGCTACCTCCCACAGATGGGCATACCTGTTTTCTGCCATCAATGCCACACATAGTAGAAATGAGGGGAAAGACCTGTTTCACTTCATCTCTGTCTCAGATCGACTGAAAAGTTCCAGTGAGCAGCCTTGGGATCTTCCTTCCATCTACTATTAGCAATGTTAGTTATAAATAAAATCTAAAAATACAGCATCATCACAATACTGACACCTTTTCATCTTTTTCTGTGTATAACTTATTTATTTGGGCTACTCCAAATATATTTTTCATTAATGCTGGAAAGTCAAGTGCCAGTAGCTTTTTTTTTGCTTGAAGATGGGACATTTCAGAGTCAGCCCTCGGGGTGGAATTCTATGTTGCAGAGTTCAGAACCTCCTGTCGACGACAGCGCCTGAAATGTTGCCCAATGTTCATGCTTACTTCCCGCTGTAAGTTGTGAGTGTTCCGCTTGGCTGTTGACCAGATCCAAGGATGCTTGAGAACCTGCTGCGCAGTGTATCGATTTCTGGGATTCACCACCAGAAGCTTGCTCACAAGATCCTTGGCACCTGACCAAAGCAGATCACAAAACAATCATCTAAATCATGCCACCTACCACTGAAGCACTGGCACAGAGACAAAGCTAACAAGGAGATAGTTTTGGAAAGTAACTTCTCCAGTTGCTGGCTCCTGAAGAGGACAGATGCCTATGTGGAGCATGTGATAATAATGCAAATCACCCCACTGAAAATTTAAACATTCCTGGCAACCACATCAACTGTGCATGTATCAGGACTTCCTCAGCCCCCCATCACTGATTGAACTTTGTTGGTTCTGGATCTCCAATGCAAGCTGCCAACTCCCTGGCACCCTCCCTTATGCTATCGAGTTACACAAGGAAATTGCTAACACATCTGCATAAAGCCAACTGGTGGATGGACCTTTAGATGAACATGTACCAGGCACCACCAGATTCTTGTGCATCACTGACTTGATCAGAAGGATAATACATAATTACAGAAAATGTTAGTAAGTCTCCATTGCAAGCGTATTAAAAGTAAGAAACCACCACAGGTGTGAGGCTCTACCCATCAAAAACATACCACTGGAGATAATCTCTAAGTATGAACCCACTGTCAGGGAGCAAAATTCCATTTCCCACCTAATTAAGTTGTCCCACTGTCACATTTCCCCTTCTTGTAGACCCTACAAAATCCCCCAAATTCATTTCCTCTCTGCTGATTTAACTAACTAATCGCAGCATAAAATGAATCTCACCATCAGAAATACTGTCCCAGTACGGAGAAAGGAATTCATATTCTCCAAGTTGGATCATTTCAAATAACTCCTCTTGGTCTCGCTCCAGACTACGAAATGGAGGAAAGCCACACAACAGGATATACAGGATTACACCAGTGGCCCACATATCCACTTCCAACCCATAGCCTATGAAAAGAATGTAACCAAATGTTAAAGAGATTGTGAAATTCCTTCAATAGATACACAGATACTAACTGTAGCTGAGGGTCATATCAGTGTTCTATTGAACTTAGCACCACAAAAGGAGCAGGTTGAATGGAAGAGTTTGTCTTTTATATGTTGCAATAGTAACTGTATGAAATTAAATACAAGGAAGGCAAATTTAACTTAATGCCCCAAAATGACATCTGTAACATAAAATTATAGCCTGAATAAAGCTGTAATACAAGGCCAAACTAATGGTTAGACGCATGTTTTGTTGAAAGGTCAACATTTCACTGAACATCTATGTACAAGCACAAAATGGTATTAATCAAAAATAATGAATTACAAAGCAGAATAGGAATACTTCCATTGTACAGGGGCTTAGTCATATCTCGGCTGCACTAATGTGTTTGGTCTGTGCATAGCACCTCAGAGAGAATAGGCTGACCTTACAGGAGACAAAAAAAGACAGAAATTGCTGGAAAAGCTCAGCAGGTCTGGCAGCATCTGTGAAGAAAAAATCAGAGTTAATGTTTCAGGCCTGGTGACCCTTCCTCAGACCTTAGAGGAGGTATAACATAGATTGACCAGCACAACATTTAAAGGGTTGAATCATGCAGCTAAAATGCATAAAGTTGGCTGGTTTCCCTTGAATTTAAAATGTTGACAGCAATTCTAATTGAGATCTTTAAGAGAGGTTTGACACTGTCGATACATAAAAAAAAAAATTTCCCTCTGCTGGAGGATTCTTGAAAAACACAGTATGAAATTAGAGCTTAAACTAAGCAATTTAGCAGTGGAATCAGAAAGGTCTATTACATGCAGTGGGTACTGGAAAGCTAGAATTCTCTCCCAAAATACTGTAGCTGCTGGATCAATTGAAACTTTCAAGACTAGACATTCTAGGTATTTGTATTGCAGGGTATCAAGGGATACTGATCAAATGAAGTTGAGGCACTTCAGCCATGGTCTAATTGAATATCAGTTCAGGCAGTACAGGATTGAATGGCGAGCTCCTGTTGCTACATTCCTATATATAAGCACTGCATATGCTGAAACAAGTTGAATCAGGGCATATTCAGTATGCAGGATAAAGATTAGGGTGGTACGGTGGTTCAGTGGTTAGCACTGCTGCCTCACAGCGCCAGGGACCTGGGTTCAATTCCACTCTCGGGTGACTGTCTGTGTGGAGTTTGCACATTCTCCCTGTGTCTATGTGGGTTTCCTCTGGGTGCTCCAGTTTCCTCCCACAGTCCAAAAATGTGCAGGCTAGGTGGATTGGCCATGCTAAGAATTGTCTGTAGTATTCAGGGATGTGGAGATTAGGTGGGTTATAGGTGGATGTGTCAGTATGTACTTGTTGGGCCGAAGGGCCTGTTTCCACACTGTAGGGATTCTATGATTTCTAAGTAAGGGAAATATGACTACAATAGACATGTGAATGTTAGAATGCCACTTGTCTAAGGGATTAATGCCAATTTGTACTGGTTTGTCATTGCAGTTTTATACGGGAACTTGTTTATAATTTTGACTCATTTGGGGGATGACAGGAGAGGTGGTGAGAAATTTGAACTTCAACATTACCATGGAGTACTCTTGATATATTAAAATCTGGAAAATTACTAGATGGCACAACATCTGATCTCCAATCAGGAGGCAAGGAGTTCTGGAAGAGGTATTTTTCATTTGCAAGTATTTTCTCCAATGGCGTCTGCACAGAAACACCTTAAGCTTGCTGACCACCATTTCTTCTCATTGAAGGTAATGCTAAATGACACCAGATAGTGGGAATATGGAAACACTAAAATCTATTCTGTCACAAATAAATAAATTACCCAATTTTCAGTTGTTGATTCTCCTAAACTGGGGTCAAGCACACTTTTTTCTCATGTCAATACCAAAAGGAATTGTTAACATTTGGAAAATTTGTGATTTGAACTGTCAAGAATAATGCAACATGGTGCACTAAATACGACTGTGCATTTTAAACTAAATCCATTACAAACAACCTATAAGAGAAGGAACATGGCATCTGTTGTATGATGCTTAATTATTCATGATATGGCAGATAGTTTTCCTACCTTGTATATGATGCACATTTATTGGGGTGTTAGGATAGAGAGTTACCCACCACTGAATTTCAAGCCTCTGACTTGCTTTTGTAGCCACCATATTTATATAGCTGGTGCAGTTCAGTTCCTGGTTGAGTATAACCCTGAGAATTTGATTGTGAGGGATTTAGAAATTGTAATTCCAATGCAAGCCAAGGGGCAATAGTTATATTCTCTTTTGTTGGATATAGTTATTCTCTGGCACTTGTGTGGAGTGAATGTTACTCAAACCTAAATATTATCCTGATCTTGCTGCATATGAGCACAGGCTGCTACATTATTTACGGAGTTGGCAATGGGGCAGAACATCCAATAACAGTTGTAGATGTTTGGGTCTAGATCACTACCCTAAGGAAATCCTGCAGCAACATGATGGAGCAGAGACGATTGACATCCAAAAACCACACCTTCTTCTTCTAGAAGGGTCTAGACCCGAAATGTCAGCTTTCCTGTTCCTCTGATGCTGCCTGGCCTGCTGTGTTTATCCAGCTCTACACCTTGTTATCTCTTCTTTTTTTGTGCCATGCAGGTCTCCAGCCAGTGCTGAGTTTTCCCTATGACTCCCATTAATTTCAATTTTACACCTTGATACCGCAGGGTCAAATTCTGCCTTGATGTCAAAGCCAGTGGCCCTCGCTTCATCTTTGAATTCAGCTTTGTCTACACGTGGATAGGAGCTATAATGAAGTATGAATCTGGGTGGTCCTGGCAGAACCTCATATTCTTCTGAAGAGCCTGCATCTAGCAGCAAAGTTGTAGCCACTCTCTACTCAGATTGGAGTTAAAACTGCAATATCACTGGGCTCCGATGTGCTTAGTTTAAAAGAAGGTTCTACGTACTGTGGCTGGCATCTTGCCCACCTCCCCAGAAGAGTTAGTAAAAGTTAGCAACAATGTAAACTGGGTCAGACACTGAAGGCTAAGTTATAAATTAGATTATAACTATTTATGTGCCTGGTAGGGTTAAAATCAATCCATATTTAAGCCTAATGAATTATCACTTTTTATATGAATGAGTTGACAGAAAAAAATCACTTGGCCCACAGGTTGGCTGAGTACCGTGCCTGTACTCTACCTGGAGCAGGCCGGTGGCTACGTGATGATGTTTACCACAGTACTTCGGTGCAGGAGGTCTGAGCGATGAATAATTATTAAAAAATTCTCTCCAAAAATTATTAAAATAGGAAGTAAAAAATCCACCTTCAACTCCATTATACACAGTGGGCTGAAAGAATTGGTTTTGTAAATCAGGCAGCCTATGGTCATTCCAAACTTTGCGCATTTATTGAAGGGTACAGTCTGCATGCAGGATCCAAGGTCTCTGTTTAAGTGGCTCATAATGGTACTCCGTTATCAACCGTAAGAGATGAATGCATTCTGTTGCATGATAGAGATTGATAGATAATACAGAACAGTACATAGATACAGGACTAAAATCAAATACAATCCAGACAACAGAAGAAGCATTATCAAGGTGGAATACAAATAACAAAATATGCTGCACAGCAAGTAAATATCCCGCAACACTCTGTGCAATGATGGAAATAATGACTAACAGGACTAAACAGGAAACAAGATTATAATATTTAATTCTTACTATAAGGATATATTTTCCTATTGTCTTTAATACCTTTCTCAGAGAGGATTTCAGGAGCTACATATGTCGGTGTCCCACATACAGTAAATATGGGGCTGGTCACTTTCAGAGCGAGGCCAAAGTCGGCTAGTTTTAACGTTGGGCTTCCATCAGCTTTATGTTGAACCTACAGTTGGAAATCAAATGTGTGAAAGAATTAAAATGAAACAGTTCATGCCCACAGATAATTATAGAAAATGTTATGCTGTTCAATGTAAAGTTTGTTGATGTTAGGGAATGGAATACCAAGCAGCATCAAGTAAATGCTTATCATGGAGTGTACCTGGGTACAGTGTTTAACCCCCTCCACATTGCACTAACAAATCACAATTGTTGTTCCAGTGAGATTCGTCTATTTCCTACACCAGTTATCCTGGGCCAGTACAAGAGGGATTGTTGATTTTGTGTGAAAACTATAGGGCCTGTTATATTGTGGCTATTCACATTAGGATTGGAGTTGAGGCTACCTAACCTCATTTCACATAGAGCGTTGAAAGCTACTAGTAAGCAGAAATTTTTGTTACATTTGTCGAAGCTGGATGGATGTGAACTGCAGCCTACAAGTGAAAGCTTCAATGCACCAATTAGTCTCCGAGCACTTTTATTCACAAATTGCCACAACATCGTCAATAAAACCTGATAAGTTTACATTTTATGGAGTAGCAAAACTTTACATAACAGGAGAAGGAATCTAGGTGTGCGGTTCACTGCTGTGAATCTCAGAATCATATCAAAGTACAGATAATCATATGCATAATGTAATGAAGGGCTTCATTTGGCCATCATGTTTGTGCTGGCTCCTGTAGTGAATCTACTCAATCCATCCAACTCATGCTACACAATGCCTCACTGGGAATGTAAACTTTATCCTCAACAGCCAGGGTCAAATCAACTCCTGGAGAATATTGTCAAGTTAAACTCGAGAAGCCTCCAGGGTTGAAATAAGGAGGGAAACATGCAGCTGTGGCACAACCATTTTAAAGCAGATTTGCTGGATTTAGTCTTAAAAGGCAATGGGAATATTAAATAAAACATGGCAAGTTATTTTCAGTCAGTATATGTGTACCATTTTTAGTCATGGAATGTCTTCCATCTCAATCTGGAAACCTTCCCGTAGTGGCAGGTGAACTTTTATTTTACTTTTTCAAGGGATGTGCATATCACGGACATAGCCAGCATTTGGTGCACATCCCTAATTGCCCTTATAGTCAGTGGTTTACTAGGTCATTTCAGGGGATTCACAAGAGTCAGTCACATTGCTGTGGGTCTGGAATTACCTTTACCAGAATGAGTAAGGATGATATGTTACTTTCCTTAGTGAACCAGTTATCGTTATATGACAACAAGGTGCAGGGCTGGATGAACACAGCAGGCCAAGCAGCATCATAGGAGCAGAGAGGCTGACGTTTCGGGCCTAGACCCTTCAGTTATATGACAATTGATGATAGTTTCATGGTCATCATTACTGAAACTACATTTCATTTCCAGATTTTATTAATTGAATTGGAATTTCACAAGCTGATGTGATAGGATTTGAACCTTTGTCCCCACAACATTGGCCCATGCCTCTGGAATGCTCATCCAGCAACATTACTCTCCACCATCATTTCCCCAGCTTTATAGAAATGACCTTCAGGAAATGTGACCAAGATCACAGAATCAAGACGAGATAATGGTCAATGGATTAGATAGATACACCTGCAATACCCTAATTAAGTGGCATAACTACAGCAATCATGTTCTGATTGACACAGTAACTCCAATTCCGTAAAACCTAAAATTGGATTAACGAAAATAATTTCATTCTATTATCTCTCCAATCCAGTTTACTGAGATGATTATTCTTCATTGCCTCACATAGTATTACATCCTTCCTTCTCCTACAAACTTCCAGACTGTTTGAATTTCGGCTACCACCTCCAGTGTGTCTCCAAATGACCGAAAGTGGTTTCTGGCCTGGATGCACACAAGGCAGCATGCCATTTGACATTAAGGTTGGAATCTTGTTGAACCATCAGGGGTCTCTGATAGTGAGCAAGAAACCTATGCTGCCTTTATTTGGGGAAAACCCACCAAACCACAAGCCAAGTGGGAAAGCCAACAGCAAGGCTTCCCTGGAATCAAGATTCTGGGTGATGAATTCTCACCTACTGACAGCTGCCCGCTAATCAGAGGCCTCCAAGTCTTGTTCTCAGCCACATCACTGAGGAGGTCATTGATGTTCCTAGAAAAGCATACACTGGATCCTCTGGATCGCACAGCGACTCATGCCACTGGCAGGTAATGTGGGGTGATCCCACTTCCAAATGTCATTCCTTTACACTTAAGGGCATCAATCAGTAGCAGTGCAGGAGATTCAAGCAGAAGCAGCAAACTGGTTTCAGGTATGCCACCGTCATATCTAATTAAGTACCAGTTCCTCCGCCCAAGCTCACCATCAGTGAGACAGCAGAAAATTCTGCCCTGAAAATCAACTGTGATGAGCAAAGAGAGGAGGATTTCTATATTTATTGAGGGACCTAGGGCTCTTACTATCACTTCCTGGATCTGCCATAAACCTTTACATAGAGAATCTGGAAACCGGTGACAATTTGTAAACTGGTGGCAATTCTATTGGGGGAGTAAGGTTATTTGCATATTTGGGTAATCAGCATTTCGTGACTAGTTGGCAGTATAGGCATCATCATCAAAATTTTGCCACATTGAACCCTGTGCTTTTACCCAGTTTTCAACCAATGTCTTTTGGCGGGGTCTGAAAATGGATAGCTGATCCCCTGGTCTGCTGTGCTGCAGACTTCAAAGGAATTTTGAAGAGGCCATTAACAAAATCCTGTCCAAGTAAATGATTCGTGCTGTGTAGGTGTAATCCACCTTTTAGAAACATTAATCACATACCTTGAGGATTTTCTATATTCTCTTCTAACCATCTTATATTAATTGCGAAGGAGACCTTAGCAAACAATTAGTCTGGCCAGCAGATTCACAAGAAGGTCCTCAATATGCAGCCAGGGATAAAATTTCACTCATCATTATCCGAGGAGCTTTTGACTTTTTTAAAGACGTACAAATTGAATCCAAGGTGACTGGTTGACTGCTTTGAAGAACATCTACGTTCTGCTCACACAAAAGACCCTGAACGACCTGTTGCCTGCCACTTTAACACACTGGCCAACATCTCTGTCTCAGGCTTGCTGCAGTGTTCAAGTGAAGCTTAACGAAAAGCTGGAAAACAACACCTCATTTTCTGCTTGGGGACTCTGCAGCCCTTCGGACTCAATATCGAGTTCAATCATTTTAGGGCCTAAACTTTCCCATGTCCTAGCCCCCTACCACACACACCAAGCCTTATTATTACATAGTCTGCCATCACACACTAAGTTTAAGAGCCATGAGGTTATGCTGCAGCTCTATAAAACTCTGGTTAGACCACACTTGGAATATTGTGTTCAGTTCTGGTCACCTCATTATAGGAAAGATGTGGAAGCTTTGGAGAGGGTGCAAAGGAGATTTACCAGGATGCTGCCTGGACTGGAGGGCAGGTCTTATGAGGAAAGGTTGAGGGAGCTAGGGCTTTTTTCATTGGAGCGAAGAAGGATGAGAGGTGACTTGATAGAGGTTTATAAGATGATGAGACGCAGAGATAAAGTGGATAGTCAGAGACAAAAACAAAGTTTCTGGAAAAGCTCAGCAGTTCTGGCAGCATCTGTGAAGGAGAAAACAGAGTTAACGTTTCGGGTCTGGTGACCCTTCCTCAGCAGTTCTTTTGGTTTATATTTGGATAGTCAGAGACATTTTCCCAGGGCGGAAATGACTATTACGAGTGGGCATAATTTTAAGGTGATTGAAGGAAGGTATAGGGGAGATGTTAGAGGTAGGTTCTTCACACAGAGAGTGGTGGGCGTGTGAAAGCACTGCCGGCAGTGGTAGTGGAGTCAGATATTTAGATACTTTTAAACGACTCTTGGATAGGCGCATGGAGGATAGTAAAATGTAGGGTATGCAGGGTAGATTGATCTTAGTAGGATAATAGGTCAGCACAACATCGTGGGCTGAAGGGCCTGCACTGTGCTGTACTGTTCTATGCCCTATGTTCTACCTGTTGTTAGTCACTAACAGTCCCCATTAACAACTATGCACCCTCCCAGTCTGATCGTTATCAACTCCTTTGTCGATCCAACTGCTCTTCTCTGTCTCTTTGGGCTCTATCCTATCGTTTACTCCCTAGCCCACCCCTTTCCCTTTTTATTTTTGCAATTTTTTCCCAGCTATTATCACCGGAAGGGTCACCGGACCCAAAATATTAACTCGGATTTCTCTTCACAGATGCTGCTGGACCTGCTGAGCTTTTCCAGCAACTTTGTTTTTGGTCCAAGATGACTGCTCTGGTCTTTATGGAGCTTTCTTTGTGCAAATCTACTTTTAGCAGGTTCACTGAAGGATGGACAGGTTATGAGAGCTTTACTGGGCCAAAAACCTTCAAGTGGATAAGGTGGCACACTGCTTTCATCTGGAGAGCTGTTTTCCATGAGTATGATGATTCTAATCTAGCCTAAAATAAAAATTTCTACTCCGAGTTGTCAGAGATTGTTCTTTGTCAAGGTAGAGCCACTCATCTGTTCTAGTGATCCACAAAGAAGCTTTTTGTGCAAATTGTGTTTAAGTAAGAGGGTCATATTTGTGTTGAAGGTAATGAATGTCAAGTATCAAAGAATCGTGCTGCTTCATCTGTGGATTGGAGAAACCAGGCTCTCAACTACTGGAAAATGGGTTCTTTTAAAATATTGACACTTGGAAACAGTGTAAATTCGAGCCTATTGGACTGGTTGCTCAACAATAGCTTTTTCTTTCATTAAAAGTTAAAATGATTCCCCTTTGGCTCTTTGATCGTGAAGTGTTAAGAATTCCAACAATGGGTGGAATTCAATGACCACTCAATTAGTGTCCTGAGAAAATGTACATGATTGGGAAACTAAACCGAAAGAAAATGATCAAGGGTAACCAGGGATGGGCAAAACTGCTGGCCAGCCAGTGACATCCACAATATTTGAATGAATAAAAAAAATCCTAATCCAGTTTCTGGGGCAGAAGGAGGTGCCTTAACAGTTCCTGAATGAGAAAAGCTATATTTCACCAACAACTATCAGTCCAATTAATAGAAGAACTAGGGTAAGGATCCTTTTACTTGTGATAACATCTAAAAGTAAGTTTTATCATAATAATGAAAAACTTTAAATGTATTGAATAAAATTGTTAACTCAATTACTGATAAACACAGTACACACTAAACCAAAGATTCATTCAAGCCACAAAGACAACTTTTACAAATCACTTGCTGATTCATGGCTCACAGGTTTAAATTGATTTCCTCACTTTTGAAATAAAACATGAATTTTATAGGTCCCCATTCTTTAGCCTCATCAAGGTTTGAAGAAGATATCCTCATATTCATCATGCATTAATTTCAATAGATGGAAATCTAAACAGAGGATAAATTGGATCTGTGTTTGAGCTTCCAATATACACCCAACACAAAAGTTTACCCCAAGATTTCAAAAGGGTGAGCTTGTTAATTCATAATCTGAAAATCTTCTGACATATTGTGAAACCTCATTATAACTTTGCTCCTTGTTTATTACATAACCAGATGGGTGCCTTCTAATGCATGCTCAGACGTCTCTGCTAAATTTCCAAGACATCTACAGCAAATAAGTAAGTAGAAAGGGCAATTTAAAGTTGGATAACATGAGGATGAATTATATTTAAAGAGCAAAAATAGCAATGGTTGATATTATAATGATATTCAAAATACAATGTGGGCAAAATCACAATTTTCTCCAAACCACAATGTGTGACATATATAGTGCCTTCAACATCCCAAGGTGCTCTCAGATAAAATAAATCAAGTCACATAAGTTATTAGAGCAGGTAACCAACTAGTAAGTAATATCTCAAAGGAGGAGAGAGGTAAAGAGGATCAAGATTCTAAGATTTAAACTGCTCGGGACACAACCATTAATATTGGGATGAAAGAAATAGTGGATTTAACACTGTGGAATCCATTAGTGATGGATAAATGAGGAAGAATGCAATGTTATGAATAGATGCATTCTGTAGTGTAAAAAATACTTGTCAGTACTTACAAGAAGATTTTCTGGTTTCAAATCACGATGTACAATGTTCTTTTTGTGGATGTATGCTAATGCATCACAAAGGTTGTCCATCATAAGGGCAGCATTGCTTTCTGTAAACTTAACACTATCTGCAATTGCATCAAATAGGTCTCCTCCATGAATGTATTCCATAATAAGGTATATTTCACCCTTTGTCTCGAACTCTTCAATGAACCTTACAATATGAGGATGAGACAGGCTCTTTACAATTGTAATTTCATTTTCAATCATAACCTCTTTTCCTTTTAACTTAGATTTATCAATGATCTTCACTGCATATTCATATTCTGTATTCTTAAGCCGACATTCTTTTACTGAAGCAAAGTTACCATCTCCAATAGTTCTACCAATTTCATAATAGTGCTCAATTTCTCTTTGAGGTTGTGATTGCTGTGATCTTGACACCAGTAATTGTGTTTCTCTGGAGTGAATGTTATGGTCTTCTTTGATTAAAGCTTGTTCTATTCTGATTGCTTTCACAGGTTGTTTTTGACCTTCTTCCACTTCTTCATTATTCCATATTTGTTCTTCCTCATCCCTTGAAGTTTCCTGAGCACAACAGCATTTTTTTGTATCTTCTTGCTTTGTATTTTTACGGCTTTCATCTCTTAGACTAAGCAGTTCATCTTCTGTTCTCCATTGGTGATCCTCTATTCTCCCTTGTCGTCTTTCAAGCTTCACTTTACCACATTTATCTGTTTGTCCTTCTTCTTTAATTTTCTTCTGTTCCCTCCTTATATTCTTTAATGGCTGTTCTCCTTCTGTATCACATTTATCTTCTTTCCATTTACTTCTGTTTCTTGCTACCTCTCTCCTTTCTATTTCCTTAAACTCATAAGACATTTTTTGTTTACTGGTGCCTTCAATTCTATCTTCTTCCCATTCAGTTCTTCCTATCTGCAACAGCTTCATTTCTTCCGTTCTTTTACATCCTCTTTCATATGTCTCTATACCCTTCTCTATTCCTCTATTCTTCTCTTTGTTTTTATGCTTCTTCTCCTTTTTGTTGATTTGGTACTTCTCCATTTCTTCTTTGTCCCTTTCAAAACTTCTATCATTATTCTGCTGCCTTGCTATCTCATCCAGCTCTCTGCATTCTCTTGCCCATATCTCCTGTTCCCATTTCCGAGCTCTCTCTCTTTCTTGTTGTCCCACTCTGGCTCGGACATCTTCCATCTTTTTGGCAGTTTGTCTATCGGATTGGGCAACCTCAGCATGCTCAAACTCAGCATTTTTGAATCTCAGCTCATTGTCTCTGTGAGGAGGTGTCTCAGAATTACACCAGTGTTGCTGGATCAAACTCCAGGCATATGGATTCTTAGGATAGAGTTCTCTTAATACTCTCTTTATATCACTTACAGTTATCCGCTCCCTCCCAGCAGCAATAAACACATCATCTCCTCTGTAGAAGTCTGAAATACTTCTCACTTCTTTCCCTTTCAAAGTGTACAGCTTTTTCACACATTCACTCTTGCCATGGAGATGTCCCATAGCTTCTGCTATATCACTTACGAGTTGCTCAAATGTCTGTGTACAGTGTCTGTTCAAAAGAATGGTCACCTTCTTATGAGATTGGCCACTTGCTTTTATTACCGTCATGATTCTCGGCTTTGCAGGGCTGGTCTCAGAGTGGACATCATGACAGCAGCTCCTTTTATGAATGATCCTATTGCAACTGGTTGCACCAGACAGGGAGTGTTCAAAAGTACCCCGTGTTATGGGTGGATATGTTGCCCGCAGGTTATCTTTCTGGTGCTCACTGCTTAGGTCATCAAACAAGGCTTGTTTCTCTGGAAGACAGAAGATTTAATAATGTAGTTTGCCATGTTAAAACCAGCTGTTTACAAAATTTAAAATCAGAAAAGCTCCAGTGATCACAACTGTCCAGCACGAGTGCACAATATGCAAGAGACTTACGTAAGACTGAATTATTCCTTTGCACTGTGCTAAAGGTCTAGACAGGAGAGAGTTTAGATGTTGGTTTTTTTTAGTGTTCTCATTGACCCATTTGTCATCAAATGCAATTAGTAAATAAACCATTGAGGGTCTGGAGCCAACAGTCACCATGACATATTGTGCATTACTAGTTAACTTAATAAGCAGTTCTGAATCTTAAATTATAATTAAGCCTTTCAATCCGATCAGAAATTTTGCAACAATGCAGAAGGTTTAGTTTCTCCACTGCTACTTTATGATTTTGCCTTTATTTCCATTAACCTGTTTAGTCAACACGGCCCCAAATGTTTAAGTGTAATTGATTCCAATATTTTACAATGTGAACTTTAATTGTTAAAGCTAAAAATGATTTTCTATAAAGCAGGAACCGCAAATTAAATATTCAAAACAATAGCTGCCAAGGAAGCAGCCCTGAAATTGGCACAGAATAGCATAAACAGTGAGATCTATCAGTCTACACTCAACATTTCACAGTAAATCCTAAAGACAGCTGGTAATTGACTGCTTAGGCCCTAGCTCTTATGAAAATAACAGGGATGCAGACTTTAGGTACCTGGTCATTCAATGAAAATGGTTCATGTGTACCAGCAAAAACCAAAAGAACTGCGGATGCTGCAAATCCGGAACAAAAACAAAGTTGCTGGAAAAGCTCAGCAGGTCTGGCAGCATCTGTGGAGGAGAAAACAGAGTTAACATTTCGGTTCCGGTGACTCTTCCTCAGAACTGTTCTGAGAGCATTTCCGAAGAAGGGTCTAGGCCTGAAACGTCAGCCTTCCTGCTCCTCTGATGCTGCTTGGCCTGCTGTGCTCGTCCAGCTCTACACCTTGTTATCTGAGCTTTTCCAGCAACTCTGTTTTTGTTCATGTGTACCAGCAGTTGGTTATCTGACTACTAGGGAACTAGTGTAACATGTGTGAACTTTTTAAGGTGGTCATTAACTTGTATGCATTTCTGTGCACAGCATCATCACACTACAATCAAGCATAGTATTTCTTTTGTTTATTCATTCATGGGATGTGGGCTTTGTGGGATGCTATAAATACTGGCCCAGCCATAGTTGCCGTTGAGAAAGTGGTGCTGTGCTACTTTCTTGAAATCCTGTAATCTGTTTGATGTAGGTACACCCACAATATTGTTAGGGAGAGAGTTCTAGTATTCTGACCCAGTGACACTGAAGAAATGGTGATATATTTCCAAGAAAGGATGGTCAGCGCCTTGGGGGGTAACTTGCAGGTGGTAGGGGTTGCCATGTATTTGCTGCCCTTATCCTTCTAGACGGTAGTGATCATTGGTTTATGAGGTGCTATCCAACATGCCTTGGTGATTTGTTGCAGTGAATCTTATAGTTTCTAATGAGCATTGGTGGTGAAAGGAGTGCATTGTTGTGAATATCATGCCAATCAAGTGCACTGCTTTGTCTTACATAGTGGTAAGCTTTTTGAGTGTTCTTGGAGCCACACTCCTCCAGGCAAATGGAGACTATTCCATCACACTCCTGACTTGCATCTTGCAGATGGTGGACAGGATTTGGAGAGGGTCAGGTGTTCAGTTACTCATGGCATGATTCCTACATGTTAACCTGCTTTGGTAGCGATCATATTTATATGGATTATCCATATCAGTTTTTGGTTAATCGTAAGCCCCCCAGGATGTTATTAGTAGGAGATTCAGTGATGGCAATGCTGTTGAAGGTCAAGGGTCCATAGTTAGACACTCTGTTGATGTAAATGGTCATTACCTGGCACTCCAATGACTGATACAAGTTGCTTGTCAGTCTAAACCTGGATATTGTCCTGTCTTGTTGCATTTGGAATTCTTCAGTATGAGGAGTCGCGAATGGTGCTGAACATTGATGATTGCACAGTGAACATCTCCACTTATGACCTTATAATGGAGGGAAGTTCATTGATGAAGCAGCTGAAGATGGTTGGGTCAAGCACACTACCCTGAGGAACTTCTACAAAAGTATCCTGGAACTGAGATGACCAACCTCCAACAATCACAACTATCTCCCTATATGACAGGTGTCAACAGACAACCCCTTGATTCCCACTGAGTCCAGATTTGCTCAGGCTCCTTGATTCCACATTATGTCAAATACTGCCTTGATATCCAGGGCAGTTGCTCACACCTCCCCACCGAAGTTCATCTCTTTTATCTATTTTGAACCAAGGCTGTACTAAGGTGAGAAGCTGTGGTCCTTGGGGAACACAGATGGGGTGGCAAGAGCAGCTTACTGCTGAGCAAGTGCCGCTTGATAGCACTGTTGATGACACCTTCCATCACTTTATTGCTAATGGGACGGTAATCGGCTGGGTTGGATTTGTCCTGCTTTGTGAGTACAGGACCCACCTGCGAAATCTTCCCCATTGTTAGGTAAATGCTAATGTTGTAGCTGTACTTGAATAGCTTGGTTAGGCGTATGGCAAGGTTGTTGACTTGCTCGCCGAGCTAGCTTGTTCTCGTTCAGACGTTTCGTCACCATGCTGGGTGAGATCATCAGTGAAGCCTCCAATGAAGCGATATTATTCTACTCCACTTGGAATTTATACTGTCCGGTCCGTTACAGTGAGTACTGTCATTTCCGGTTTTGATCTGTATGAGTTTGTTTGTGTGGTCCAATTCTATATGTTAGTTGATTGCATTATGGGTTGAGAACAATGCCTCTAGGAATTCCCGTGCGTGTCTATGTTTGGCTTGGGCTACTATGGTTACCTTGTCCCAGTTAAACTGATGGCCTTCGTTGTCTGAGTGTACCGATACTAAGGAGAGTTTGTCGTGCCGTTTTGCTGCAAGTTGATGTTCATGTATTCTGATGGCTAGTTTCCTTCTTGTCTGTCCAATGTTTGTGGCAGTCGTTGCATGGTATTTTGTAAACCAAGTTGGTTCTGCATGTTGTGGGAATGGGGTCTTTGATCCTTGTGAGTGTTTGTCGTAGCGTGGCTGTGGGCTTGTGGGCCACCATGATTTCTAGTGGTCGTTGGAGTCTCGTTGTCAGTACTGATAGGTTCCTGATAGAGGGCAGTATGGCCAGTGTGTTAGGGCGTACTGTGTCCTCCTGTTGTCTGTTATGTAGGCATCTGTGGATGAAGTTGTGGGGATATCTGTTGATAGTGAGGATTTTGTATAAGTGTTCTTCCTCTTTCCCGCAGAGATCTGGAGTGTTGCAGTGTGTTGTGGCCTGTTTAAATAGTGTTCTAATGCAGTTTTGTTTGTGGACATTGGGGTGGTTGTTGTGGAAGTTGAGAATTTGATCAGTGTGGGTTGCTTTTCTGTATACTGAAGTTTGGAACTCCCGGTTAGTCAGTCATTCTATCTTAAAATCCAGAAATGGAAGTTGATTGTTATTTTCTTCTTCCCTTGCGAATTTAATCCCTGTGAATATGCTGTTGATGAAGTGGTGGGTCTCTTCCAATTTGTTGCGTTTAATAATGACAAATGTGCCACCTACGTACTGGATCCACAGTTTAAATTGAATGTGGGGGAGGCTGGTGTGTTGTAGTCTTTGCATGACTGCTCCTGTGATGAGTCCTGAGATGGGTGACCCCATTGGTGTACCGTTGATCTGGATCACGAGTCTTCAGTATTATTCCAAGAACATTGTCAGGACCCAAAATTTTTACAGTATCCAGTGCCTTCAGCTGTTTCTCAATATGTGGAGGGAATCAAATTGACTGAAAACTGGCATCTGTGTTGCTGGGGACCTCCAGAAGAAGCCAGGATGGATCATCCATTCAGTGCCTCTGGCTGGAGATTGCTGCAAATTTATCAGCCTTAATCTTTTGCACTGAAGTGGTGGACTCTCCTGTCATTAAAAGATGTGAGTAGTGGTGGAGGCTCCTCCCACAGTGAGTTGTATATTCGTCCTCCATCATTCATGGCTGGATATGGCAGGACTGCAGAGCTTTGAACTGATGTATTGGTTTTGGAATCACTTAACTTTGTCTATCACTTGCTGCTTATGCTGTTTGACACACAAGTGGTCCCAAATTGTAGCTTCACCAGGTTAACACCTCATTTTAAGCTATGATGGTGTGGATGGTGGCATGTCCTCCTGCACTCTTTATTGAACCACACTTGATGGCCATGGTAGAGGGAGGTTTGTACTGGACCATGAGGGTTCAGACTGTGTTGGAGTGTAATTTTGCTGATAGACGCTGAAGTCCCCCAAACAGTGTACATTCTGTGTCCTTGTCATCCTGAGTGCATCCTCCAAGTGGTGTTCAACATGGAAGAGTACCAATTCGCATGCTGGTGGTTCAGACGGGGGATGGAAGGTTTGGTGGTAGGTAGTACTCAGCAGCCCATTTTGACCTGATGCCACGAGGTCTTGTGGGGTCTGGAGTCATTGTTGAAGACTCCCAGGGTAAATCTCTTTTGACTGTATACCACGGTGAAGGTACTTCTGCTGAGTGTTCTGCCAGTGGGCCGGGCGTGATAATGTAGGGCCTGGTGTCAATCAGAAAATTAAAATCCATGAAGCAAAGGGAATGCAGTATGCATGGGTTGCTTCACTATACATATAGGTTAGGTAAATTGAATCAGCACCAATGCTCTAGGGGTATTTGCAAGACATAGACTTGTGGTGTTCAGGAATTGGGTAAATGAAGTCAAGGATCAATTCAGCCACGATTTAATTGCATGGTATACCAGACCTGAATGTCTATGTGTCTATTTCTAGGCTAAGATATACCCACGCTCTACATTGAGAGAGGACAGACAAAAGTGAAAGTAGCATCGGTTTACTCAATAACACGCTACATGCTGAAACAATATGAATTAGAGCAGTATAAACATTGAAAGGGATAATATAGTCTGCTGTTGGAGAAAGGAGGATTTCTCCATATCAATCAGTGAAGAAAATGAAAGGCAGGCTTCTCTTTGATTACATCAAACAGCATTGAAACTAAGAAGCCTGCGTCATTACTCTTTTAGATCAGATCTCCTATTTCAATGATAATAAGAACAGAAGATGTTAAGAATACTCAGCAGGTCTGCCTGCGTCTGCAGAGAGAGAAAAAAAAACAGGTAAAAACTGTAGGATGTGTAATTTGATTTGTCTCCAACCTGTTCTTTCCACAAATGCTGCCAGACATTCTGTGTACTTTCCAGCATTTTCTGATTTAATTTCAGATTTCCAGTACAGAATTTTGCTTGCTTGCAATGAATATACTCCTGTTAAATAGACTACGTTTTTGCTGTTTCCTCAAACACTTTTTCCAAAAAGAAACACAGTGGGAACACACTTTCGGAACGGATAATTCTGCTGCTGTAGAAGGTAAAATGCATGAAATTGACTTGCATTTCATATAGAAACTACCGAACATGACATGGCATTGGTGGTTCACACATTGGGGTAGAAATTAAGTCTGTGTTTGTTTTTAACCTTAGGTTCATGGGGCCTCAGCTACATATTTGGCATGAGCTTTCTGCATTAGCTTGATCTCCATAGGCAGCTCAGACCATCAGACACCAGCCGCCCCGCCATGGTGTGATCCAGGAAGATAGGTGGAACAGAAAATACTAGCATTTTCTATATACTCTGCTAACTATCACAGTTCCTGCAGATCCATGTTCATCCACCTTGGTCTACTTGGATCGAGCGGTAGAGCAGTCTGCATGAGCCAAATGGCCTGATTCTTCCTCTACATCTTACAGTCTTATGGTCTTCAGAATCTGTATTTAGCTGATGACTCCAAGATCCACTGAAGTTGGTAGGTCCAAACCACTTTTTAAAAGGGATCCTCTAACACATAGTTGTGCTTCACTTTTGCACAATAATCTCATTGGTGGGACTTTATCAAAAGCTTTCTGACAGTCCAAATACACCACATCCACTTATCTATTAAGAACAGGAGTAGGCCATTCAGCTCATTGAGTTTGCTCCACTATTTAATATGATCATGGTCGACTGAACACTGATTGCCCATTACCCACACTATCCTTATAAACCACTACACCCCCAATTGGTAATCAACTATTAACATTTACTGAGCTTCTTCAGCGCTTGGGTCAAGAATTCCAACGATCATAAACCTGGGCTAAATAAAATGTTATCACCTTGTCCTAAATGGCATCACCCTTATTTTTGATTGTGCCCCAGTGGTACTGGACTCCCCAACCAGGAGAAACATCTTACCTGCATCGATTCAATCCCTTTAAATATTTTGTAGGTTTCAATGAGATCAACTCATTGCTTGATACTCTTAAAAATGCAGACCCTAGTTTACCACTTGCATCCTCAAAAAGCTCCAGTGGCTTTGCCTTTCCCTTTTATAAAGGGAATGGTGGCTCAGTGGTTAGCACTGCTGCCTCACAGCATCAGGGACCTGGGTTCAATTCCAGCCTCAGGCAACTGTCTGTGTGGAGTTTGCACATTCTCCCCATGTCTGTGTGGGTTTCCTCCCACAGTCCAAAGATGTGCAGGCTAGGTGGATTGGCCATGCTACAGTGCCCAGGGATGTTTAGGTCAGGTGGGTTAGACATGGGAAATGCAAGGGTAGGGGAATGAGTCTGGGTGGGATGCTCTTCAGAGGGTCAGTGTGGACTTGTTGGGCCAAATGGCCTGTTTCCACACTGGAGGGATTCTATGAAATTTATGTTGACTTTATGTAATCCCACTGGCATTTTCTTAGTGCTTCTTATCATATCCTTCATAATTGACTGCAGTATTTTCCTCACTACAGCCTGTAATTCCCTAATTTCTTTGTTTTCCCTTTTTTAAATAGTGGGGTTGCATCTTCCACCCACCAGTTGGCCAGAATTCACAAAACTTTGAAAGGTGAAAAGCAACACATCCACTAATTGCATGGCCACCTCCTTTAGTCCCATAGAACGCACAGTTTGGCTTTGAAAATGCCCAATAGTTTATATGTTGGACTGTTGTTGATATTAAATATGTCAGTAAAATTGCATGAAGTTAGACTGACAACAGACAAGACACTATGACTACTGCCAAGAAATATGGCTTGGAGTTGCTAGAACAGACATAACAGTGGTGGTAGTCAGGTGCCATGAGTGGAACTATTTTCTAATTCGATTTCACAGACAAATGGAGGCAACAACTGAGTTTTGCCACCTACTGAGCAACCCAGGACAAGACATCCCTGCACTACCTGTGGCTGGGAAGATAATTCTGGTCATAGGTTTTAACCACCATTGTAGCCAGTGAACAAAGGACTGACACCAGGGTAACTAAAATGAGATTTGTCCTTCAATTACTAAATTCTGATTATTCCGTGATGAACCCTTGTCCTCCCAACTCAGTAATGTGTCATGGTGACTGTGTTTCATATCCTTAGTCTTCTAGTATCATCCATCACTTGGTGGTCCAATACAAGTTTGTGAAATTCACCTAGGTGGGATAATGTCAGGTGGGTATATAACTGATAGAACATAGAACATAGAACATAGAACAGTACAGCACAGTACAAGCCCTTCAGCCCACGATGTTGTGCCGACCTATTATCCTACTAAGATCAATCTACCCTGCATACCCTACATTTCACTATCCTCCATGTGCCTATCCAAGAGTCGCTTAAAAGTCTCTAAAGTATCTGACTCCACTACCACTGCCGGCAGCGCATTCCACACGCCCATCACTCTCTGTGTGAAGAACCACCTCTCACATCTCCCCGATACCTTCCTCCAAACACCTTAAAATTATGCCCTCTCGTAATAGTCATTTCCACCCTGGGAAAAAGTCTCTGACTATCCACTCTACTTGTGCCTCTCATCATCTTGTACACCTCTGTCAAGTCACCTCTCATCCTTCTTCGCTCCAATGAAAAAGCCCTAGCTCCCTCAACCTTTCCTCATAAGACCTGCCCTCCAGTCCAGGCAGCATCCTGGTAAATCTCCTCTGCACCCTCTCTAAAGCTTCCACATCTTTCCTATAATGAAGTGACCAGAACTGAACTCAACATTCTGAGTGTGATCTAACCAGGGTTTTATAGAGCTGCAGCATAACCTTGCAGCTCTTAAACTCAATTCCCCTGCCAATGAAAGCCAACATGCCATATGCCTTCTTTATAACTCCATCAACTTGGGGAGCAACTTTGAGGGATTTATGAACATGGACCCCAAGATCCCTCTGTTCCTCCACACTGCCGAGAATCCTACAAATAACCTTGTATTCTCATTCAAATTTGACCTTCCAAAGTGAATCACTTCACACTTTTCCGGGTTGAATTCCATCTGCCACTTCTTTGCCCAGCTCTGCATCCTGTCAATGTCCCGTTGCAACCTACAACAGCCCTCCACGCTGTCCACAACTCCAACAACCTTTGTGTCATCAGCAAACTTATTAACCCACACTTCCACTTCCTCATCCAAGTCATTTATAAAGATCACAAAGAATAGAGGTCCCAGAACAGATCCCTACGGAACATCACTGGTCACCGATCTCCAGGCTGAATGCTTTCCATCTACTACCACCCTCTGTCTTCTATTGGGCAGACAGTTTTGTATCCAGACAGCCAAATTTCCTTGAATCCCATGCCTCCTTACTTTCTGAATGGAATCTTGTGATCCTTTGCAATACTGGTGTAAAAATGAGTGTGCACATAATTATGTTTAAAGATACTAAACATAGGGGCTTCAGACCTCAGCATCTCACACTCATTGCCTGTCAAATATAGAAAAGGGCAGATAACTAAGGAAGTATCAGCACTTTGCAATACTTCTCTTGCTCTTTATTACATGCTGTTGTTTTTAGCTAAAGATACTGTATAAACGGGAATAAGGTGGCAGAAGTAGATAGGATACAAGGGTGGGGGGAGCAGTTTTTTACTGTGATTGTGTGGAGATCCAGATTGCTGCCACATCAAAGAACGAAGGCTATGGATTTCTGGAGGAACTTGAACTGGAAGTTAGTGAGGAGATTATTTGAGCATGCGTCACTGTTTGCACTATTTAAGTCACTTATCGAGCGATTGGACGAAGATTATTTCAGCAATATTTCCATTGGGAGTAGTGGAAAATCTGTTTCTTCAAGTTCCCAACTCTCCTGCCAGTTTTGTAACTGTTTCCTGCTCATTTGTGCATTACAAATAAATGAAAAGTATCGATTTATATCTGGCAGCAAGGACCTACCTTTGGGCAAAGCAATGATGGAATGGAACCATCTCAATTAATCATTAATTAGTTCCACCTTCACAATTTTGGTGATAGTGCTAGCATTTTCCTATGATTAGATATAAGGCTGTAGATGTAAGTTCTGATTGTACAGTCCCAGGAACTGCTTACAGCAGAGATCGGTCATGCGAAACCTGAAAGAATGTCTATTGCTGACCTGAAATCTGCAAAGAACAAGTTAACTTAATTGTTGGTGAAAAGTATTCAATCTTATTTGAATATGTAAAAGGAATCCCAATACAAGAAATTTTTATTCAGGTCATGTTGTATTCCCATTAGAATTAATCTCCAATGGATATCCAACAATGGCAGAACTTGTAAAACATGCTTTCTTCAAAATTTATGTTGTACAGAAAATGCACTATGTGATATAATTTCATTTCAGAAGGATTACTTTGACACTCTTAATCTGAGTTCTGGATAAGGGGAGAGTGGATGTGCTGGAGAGTAGGAGCAAGGACAGATGCATATGTGAACTTTAAGAATAATCAGAGGCTGTGGAATAAAACTTTTTGACGAGTTTCTGGAAAATAAAAATCTACAGTGGTTGCTTTAGCCATTAAAGGTGCATAAAAATAAATCTGCTTTCTCATAGTCAAGTTCTGTAAATCACAGAAACATAGAAAGTAGGAGGACTAGGCCATTTAGCACTTTAAGCCTGCTCTATCATTCAGTATGATCATGGCTGATCATCCAACTCAGAACCCTCTTTCCACTTTCACCCCATAACTTTTGAAACCTTAAGCCCTAACAACTATATCTAATTCCGTCTAGAAAACAAACAAATCAATCCAAATGCATTAAAACAAATGAACTAAATAGTATCAAAAGACTTCCACTGAATCCTAATAGACAATACAATTGGGATATTACATATCAGTTGCAAGAAATACATTGCCCATTATCAGTCACAAAAGCTTCCCAGTAAAAACAAAAGTGGGGGAGAGAGAACATTGTATCAGAGATAGTAGGAACTGCAGATGCTGGAGAATCCAAGACAACAAGGTGCAGAGCTGGATGAACACAGTAGGCCAAGCAACATCATAGGAGCAGGAAGGCTGACGTTTCAGGCCTATCTCCTCCCCACCTACACTCACCTTTACTGGCTCCATCCCCACCTCCTTGACCTGTTTGTTTCCTCTCCACCTATCTTCTCCTCTATCCATCTTCTATCCACCTCCCCCTCTCTCCCTATTTACTTCAGAACCCCCTTCCCCTCCCCCATTTCTGAAGAAGGCTCTAGGCCCGAAACGTCAGCCTTCCTGCTCCTATGATGCTGCTTCGCCTGCTATGTTCATCCAGCTCTGCGCCTTGTTGTCTGAGAGAGAACATTACCAGTGCTAAGCCTGCTACATAGGTCCAATGGATCTAATTAAATAGCACATCACTTTACAACAGAGCACTGCCTGCAATCAACTAGCATGCCTAATAAAGTCTAACATTTAATGTGATTCTATGAGCTGATAGCACTTGCTGAATAATCCCAAGTTTGCTAAGAACTACGCTACCAATTTAAGATTTTTGGTCAGGCTCACTTATCTTTGCCAGAAGCTACACATATTCAAACATAGTAAAAAGGAACATAAAAACCAGAAGAACTGCAGATGCTGTAAATCAGGAACAAAAACAGAAGTTGCTGGAAAAGCTCAGCAGGTCTGGCAGCATCTGTGAAGGAGAAAACAGAGTTAACGTTTCGGGTCCGGTGACCCTTCCTCAGAACTTTCAGAACAAAGTGTTGTTGTTGTAAAAAGGAACATGTCTGGGCACTTTTTTGGATTAAACAGAAGCATAGTGAACAATAGTTTTGCAGGACATTCCATGAGGCTTAACCCTCAACAGAGTTGATTTGCAGTATAATTTGTTGTTCTTTTTGAAATTTGGCATTCTTGCATCTGTCTTGATCAATGCAGGACAAAAAGCTTTAACACCATGATTCTTTAATCAGCAATACTTAAATAAATGATATTTATTTTTTGAGCTGACAAATGAGTTACACAATTAGTGATTTATTTTTAATCCCCCAGTGTTTCAAAACTGTACAATTTTTTACAAAGTGATAAGACTGTTATAGTTATGGTAAATCATTGTAATCCCCAGAAATTACAATAAATGACACTTTAAAAATTTCGGCAGTTGTCAAACAAATTTGCCTGTCTCCTAATTTCAGCAAATTTTAGAAAAAATTGATTATTTTGTGATGCATGTTAGGATTTGATGGGCATGGAAGTACTCAATAATGGAAACAAAACTGGCCTGTCCACACCGCACAAGTAATAGTAGAGGTAGAGATAAAATTCAATCACATTAAATCGTAATTTGCAACAGATCATTCTGAAAGCACCAACCATCTAAAGGCTCATTTTACCACTGTCCTAAAAGACTAAATTCTTTCCATTAAACCTGTTGCACAATCCTCTCTGCTCAGCTTGTCTTACCCAAATCTGACTCAAATGACTGCCACTGCTGTACATTATACAGGCAAACTGCATTTTTCAAAAGAATACTGTGAGATTTATTCAATGTATCAGGTCTTAATACAACTTATTTACAATCCAGGCAATCTTTAATACGGACAAGTAAAAAGCCAATTAGGCAACAAAGACACCAGAGCCATTTCAATCTTCTGCAAGAAGACATCCAGCTAATGATTGATATGTGTTCAGAAAGAAAAGTAGCTACAGTGCCCAAGGTAGTGGCCACACTGCTGTGCTCAGAAGTAGATTCTGAGTGGTAGATACAATGGTGGAGTGTGTAGTAGAAGCTCCAGTTTGGTTGTCCTTATTGCTCAAAGGCAACAAGGAACCAAAGTAAAGTCTGCAGAAAATAAGAAGAGAAAGACATGTAACAAAGGTAGCAAACATGAGAATATAAGACTAACACAAAAAAAGACATATAATATACAGTTTGACAAACACAGAAACCAAAAGTTGGAAACATACCCAGGTTCTGAATCTACCTGCATGGTTTATAAAGTTACTGACTTGGAATTTCACAGACATAGATACCTCCTTAAATGGAATGAAACCAGGTCAATTGTCCAATTAGAGCAGAAGATAGGCTCTTGAAGTTCAAAGGTCAATCCAGCTTCAGAGGTACAATAGGCTCCAGTGCAGTGTAGGTAAAGAACGGGGTGCTTCTATATAAAGATGTCTACACAACAACTTTTCTAAAAATGTAATTAGGAATGAAAAGAAAAGCATCGAATCCAAAAGGTAGAGCAGGGTATAGCTCTGCCCCTCCTAACGTTGATGAGCTCATTCAGATCCCCTTAGCCTTAGCTGCTGAAAATCTCCAGCCCATTGAGTCTCTCTTTATCATTGAATCACTCAAGCCTAGGCAACATCCTACTGGTTCTCCTCTGTATCCTCTCTAGTGCAATCACATCCTTTCTATAATGTGACAACCAGAACTGTGCACAGTACTCCTGCTGTGGCCCCACCAACGTCCTACACAGTTCCATCATAACCTTCCTAATGTTGCATACACTACCTTGATCAATAAGGGCATGCATCCCATTTGACTTCTTAACCACCTTTTCAACCTGTCCTGCTACCTTCGAGGATCTATGGACAAGCAGACCAAGAACACTCTGGTCCTCTGTATTTCCTAGGATCCAGCATGTTATCTGTTGATTTGTTAGTCCTCCCAAAAATGCATCACTGCATACTTTTCAGAATTAAATTCCATTTGCCACTGTTCAGTCCATCTGACTAGCCCGTCTATATTGTTCTATGGTCTAAGGCTTTCCTCCTTACCATACCATCAATTTTCATGTCATCTGCAAACTTTCAGGTCACAGTTCCTATATTCATGTCTAGATTACTAATGTATGTAACAACTGCACTATGCTCACCCAAACACCTAGTCACCTCCTCGTAAAATTCAAACAATTGGTTAGAAATTGCTGCCCTGAAAAAAGCCATGTTGATTATTCCTGAAATGTGTAACTTGGAAAGGAACTTGGGGATAAAGTATTCCTTGTATCTATCCTTCTATGTGGTAGAGATCATTGGTTTGTAAATTGCTGTTGAGGAGGCTTTAATATTGCAGTATATTCCATAGATAGTAAGAAGATTGCAGCTATGTACTCTTGTGGTGGGAAAAGTTAATGTTAAACATGCTGCAGCAGACTTTTTCTCTGATTATGATAATCAGTCAATTGAGAAAACTGAAACACTGTTCTACATATAAAAGTTTTTTCCATAATGTGACAAGAGAGGTGGTACGAAAAGTAAGTGGTGGTCTAGAAAGTATTACTATACTATCAAGCAAGAACAAGGAATACAGAAGCAATGATCACATGCCTTTCCTAATTTCTCAAGCAGTTCTGCACAGAACTTGTACTCCTTTGCATTTCTCAAACACTTCATTGACAGTTTTGGCACTTTACACTCCAGGTAAGTCTTGGCCAACTGGATGTATTCAATCTGAATTTCCCTGGAAAGAGTAAAACAATACTTTGTCCATCTTTATTGTAAACACAGAGACAACAAGGTGCAGGGCTGGATGAACACAGC
>NC_063335.1:5906100-5926578 GCF_021869965.1 Rhincodon typus
CCCTACCTACACTCACCTTTCCTGGCTCCATCCCCGCCTCTTCGACCTGTTTGTTTCCTCTCCACCTATCCTCTCCTCTATCCCTCTTCTATCCGCCTCCCACTCTCTCCCTATTTATTTCAAAACCCCCTTCCCCTCCCCCTTTTCTGATGAAGGGTCTAGGCCCGAAACGTCAGCCTCTCTGCTCCTATGATGCTGCTTGGCCTGCTGTGTTCATCCAGCCCTGCACCTTGTTGTCTCGGATTCTCCAGCATCTGCAGTTCCTACTATCTCTGATTCAATTTATTGTAAACACACTTCCTTTTTTGTGGAAGAAATGCTTCAGTCACTCAAAACCTGGAAAGGGGGATGCATCCCAAATCCATATTATTTCTTTCAACTGCATATTGATGAGTGTCTACACACCAAAACCAAGGTGTTGATCTAGCAAACCATTTATCAGTCACTTAACATTTTACCTGATTATATAAGGCTGTGTGACCAAAATTTGGTAGAGGTGTTGTTCCAAATCTTGACCTGCTTGGTCTCCGAATGCAGTTCCCCAAGTTTCCTTGCTGTTTCTGAAATCTGGTACCTCCTCCCTCCCTTGTATTACTACGGTGACAACCTCAGCTCCCAGCAACATGCTCAACTGTTTCGTAAGGCAAAGACATTTCTAAAGACCAAAATACAATGTGAGGAACAAGGAATTTTGCTTAAAGGTAGTGAGAATTGAAACAGCAATCACATTAAGAAGAATGAGAGAAATAAAGAGCAGGTATGAGAGCTGTTAAATCCCACATGGAAAACAACAACGAATTTGAAAAGCAAAATATTACATAGTGTCAAGGAGCCAGAACCCAACAAAGCAGCAAAGGCACTGAAGAAGATTTCCAGTCCACGTTCCTGCCTGGCATTCCCCAGTTCAAAAGCACCCATTCAAAAAAATACTGAACCAATCTACTAACAAAGCCATCAACCTGGAATATCATCTTCCCTCTCTATACAAGCTGTCAGGCCTGTGTTTATTTCTAATATTTTCTGGCTTTATTTCAGATTTCTAGTACTTGCTGTATTTTCCCTTTCGTACTACCAAAGGACTTGGGTGAGCTATGCAATTTATGTCTAGTCTTGATTCAAAAATGCATTGGGTTGCAAGTAAAATGATTCCTGCACTGCTTAAACTGGATAACCATGGTTCTGCATACAGAAGATTGATCTCTTTCTGAAGGCAACAAAGATACATGAGTGAGGACATTCACCTCAGGACATTTCTGGAGGAAATATCTGGATTAGCAGAAATCTAATACAAGAACGTTTTTCTAATTTGATCTTATTTTGATAACGCAATGGAACAGTTTATAAACAGCTCATTCTTGGACAGGTAGAGACACAAAAAGGAAGAGAAAAAGAGAAACGAAGAAGAACAATGTAAGTTGTAATACACTCAAAAAAAACACTGCTCATTCAATAAAAAAAACATGAAAATTGTGTGATGTGCATCACGAGTAAATCAATTAAGTTATTTGATATACATCTGCACCAAACCCCATGCGCAACAGTTAAGCTTTATGTGGATTATCAATTATTTTGGAAAGATTTCTCAATCACATATAAATGCTGAACTACATGCAATTTCTATTTAATTTTAAGAGACATGCACCAGTTGACTCACGTAGAGAATAAAAACTGTCACAGGCTATATGAATAGCAATTTGTATCCCCTGTTCTCATCCTGATTTCACATCCTTTTGCTCACTTTCCTTAAAATATCTATTTAATCACAAAAGAACATGACAGGCACTGCCTCAATAATTTGTTGTGGGAGTTCTAAATTCAACATCACCTTTTAGTTCCAAATTCTACAATGACTGGAAACAATCTGTTTCCATCTAGCCTCGAAAAGCTCAGCAGGTCTGGCAGCATTATGTGAAGAAAAATCAGAGTTAACGTTTCAGGTCCAGTGACCCTTCCTCAGAACTGATGGTAACTGGGAAAACATCGGTTTATATGCAGAAGGTTGGGTGGGGGAGGGGTAAGGAGTGAACACTAGGTGAGGATACAGCCCAAAGATAGAAAAGAGCAGTTGGATAGACAAAGGAGTGGATAACGATCTGGCTAGGAGGGTGAATAGTTGTTAATGGGGACTGTTAGTGACTAACAATAGGTAGTATGTAATGGCAGGCTATGTGGTAACAAGGCCTGGTGTGTGAGGTAGGGGGCTGGGACATGGGAGAGTTCAAACTCTAAAATTATTGAATTCGATATTGAGTCTGGAGGGCTGCAGGCTCCCCAAGTGGAAAATGAGGTGTTGCTCTTCAGCTTGCATTGAGCTTTGCTGGAACACTGCAGCAAGCCAGAGACAGAGGTGTTGGCCAGGGAACAGGGTGGTGCGTTAAAGTGGTAGGCAACTGGTAGTTCAGGGTCTTTTTTGCGAGCAGAACGTAGATGTTCTGTGAAGCGGTCGCCCAGTCTATGCTTTGTTTCCCCAATGTAGAGGATAGCACATTGTGAGCAGTAAATGCAGTAGACTAGATTCTGGGAAGTGCAGATGAAGTGTTGGAAGGTATGTTTGGGCCCTTGGATACTGGGGAGGGAGGAGGTAAATGGGCAGGTGTTGCACCTTCGCCGGTTACAGGGGAAGGTGCCGTGGGGCTGTGGGGAGGTGTTGGGGGTGAAGGAAGTGTGAATCAGGGTGTCCTGGAGGAATGGTCCCTGCAGAAGGCGGATAAGAGAGGCGAGGGGAATATGTGGTGGGTGGTGGCATCTCACTGGAGGTGGCAGAAATGGCGTCTGATATCTTCTGGATGTGGATGCTGGTTTGACAAGGGGAACCCTATCACTGTTGCAGGAGGGAAGAGAGGGGATGAGGGCGGATGTGCAGGAGATGGGTCAGACCTGGTTGAGGGCCCTGTCGACAACGGAGCTGGAGAATCCTCGGTTGAAGAAGAAGGTGGACATTTCGGAGGCTCCCTTGTCGAAGGTGGCCTCATCTGAACATGTGCTACAGAGACGGAGGAACTGAGAGAATGGGATGGAGTCTTTACAGAAAGTGGGGTCAGAGGGTGTATAGTCCAGGTAGCTGTGGGAGTCAGTGGGTTTGTAATGGATATTAGTGGCCAGTCTATCCCCAGAAATGGAAACAGAAATGTCGAGGAAGGGAAGGGAGGAGTCAGAGATGGACCAGGTGAAAATGAGGGCAGGGTGAAAATTGGAAGCAAAATCGATGAACTTTTCCAATTCCAGACGAGAGAGGGAAGCAGCACCGATAATATCGTTGATATATCGGAGAAAGAGTTGTGGGTGGGGGCGAGAATAGGACTGGAACAAGGAATGTTCCATGTACCCCACGAAGAGACAGGCATAACTAGGGCCCATGCAGGTGTCCATGGCAACCCCTCTTACCTGAAGAAAATGAGAGGAGTTAAAGGAGAAGTTGTTGAGGGTGAGGACAAGCTCGGCCAAGCGGAGGAGGGTGGTGGTGAGTGGGGATGGTTCGGGTCTTTGCTCCAGGAAGAAATGAAGAGCCCTAAGACCCTTCTGGTGGGTAATGGACGTGTAAAGGGATTGCATGTCCATGATAAAGAGGACGTGGCTGGAACCGGCAAACTGGAAGCTTTGAAACTGGTGTAAAGCGTCAGAGAATCATGAATGTACGTAGGTAGGGATTGGACCGGGAGGAGAAGACTGAGTCAAGGTAAGAAGAGATGATTTCTGTGGGGCAGGAGCAGGCTGAAACAATCGGTCTGCCTGGATAGTCCTGTTTGTGGATTTTTGGAAGGAGATAGAAGTGAGTTGTGTGGGGCTGGGGGGCTATTAGCTTGGAAGCAGAGGGGGGGGGAATCACCAGATGAAATGAGATCAGTTACCGTAATAGATACAATGGCGGATGTGCCATGGTGGGGTCATGGTCCAGGAGAAGACAGAAGGAGGTATCTGAGTGCTGGCACTCATTCTCTGCAATGTAGAGGTCAGTACGCCAGACTACAACAGCACCGCCCTTATCGGCAGGCTTAATAACAAAGTCAGGGTTAGATCTAAGCACAAGGTGTGCACTCAGTTCAGAGGGAGATAGGTTGGATTTGGTGAGGGGGGCAGAGAAATTGAGGCGACTAATATCACATTAACAATTCTCAATGAACAAATCGAGTGCAGGTAAAAGGCAAGAGGGAGGGGTCCAGGTGGAGGGAGAGTGTTGGACGTGGGTGAAGATGTCTGTGGGACAGGGAGAGGACTCTTGTCCAAAGAAATGAGCACGGAGGCAACGATGGCAGAAGAAGAGTTTGACGTTATGTTGTGCTCAAAATTCATAAAGGTGGGGACGCAGAGGAATAAAGCCAAGGCCTTTGCTGAGTGCTCAACATTCAGCATCAGAGAGCAGAAGGTTAGGAGGGATGGTGAATATCCGACAGAAGGTGGGGTTGGGAGAGGGGGTGGAGTCAAAGGGAAGGGGAGGAAAGGTTCCAGGGGGCCATGGGTATCTCTGAGTTGTTGCATCCTGTGGGTCTTAATGTCTGAAACAAAAAGAAAAAGTTTCATGTTAGCCTATGAATGAGCCAGAGGATAAAGTGGAACTGTGGAGTGGTGCAGCCTTGAGCCAGTGTGTTGCGATGCTGTTGGAGAGAGAGGTCGAGAGTGTGCATGTGGCGCCGCATGGCAATGAGTGTGCGGGTGCGGCGAGAGCAGCTGTCTGTGGAATGTTGAACATCACAGAGATATCTGTGATCCTGGGAGGATTCAAAACATGAGGGATGAAACTTCAGTTGGAATCCACGTGGGGTGAGTCTGAGCCAGAGGCAGTCACTGAGGAATGTGATATGGCTGTGGAAACGAGTTTTAGCAAATACCTGGTCAAAAACCAGTTAAATTAATGTCGGTGGACAAGAAGGAAGATTGGAACAGAAAACCCTTGACTCTCCCATGTCCGAGCCCCCTGCCCCACACGTCAGGCCTTGATATTACATAGTCTGCCATTACACACGACCTATTGTTAGTCACTAACAGTCTCCATTAACAACTATTCACCCTCCTAGCCAGATCGTTATCCAATCCTTTGTCTATCCAACTGCTCTCCTCTCTCTTTGGGCTCTATCCCCACCTAGTGTTTCCTTACCTGCTCCCCCTACAAATAAACTGACGTTTTCCTAGCTACCATCAGTTCTGAGCAAGAGTCACTGAACCTGAAATGTTAACTCTGATTTTTCTTCACAGATGCTGCCAGACCTGCTGAGCTTTTCCAACAACTTCTGTTTTTTTGATCCTGATTTATAGCATCCACAGTTCTTTTGGTTTCCATCCAGTCAGTCTTAGTCCTGCATAATTTAAGCAACTCCATTCAAATCACTCTATAAAACTCATCTGAGAACCTAGCTGTCTGCAAGTATCCTTTACTGTCCCTTGGAATTACTTTGGAGTAGTATTGTGTGGTGTGATGTATTTGGGAACAGATGCTTCTTAGTTGCCTTGGCTGTACCTTGCCAAACTGGGTTGCACAAAGTTGAAAAAGCATCAAAATTAATGGGAAAAATAAAAGCTCAAATTGTATATTGCTCCAGAATGGATCATCAGCTTACAACATGTGGAATGGTTTCCTGCAGAGAGATGAAAGAAGCCATTTAAAAAACAAATGTCTCTCTACAGTGCCTCCACGTATTATAAATGCTGAATACACTTTCTGCTCCCGAGCAGAGCACAGGGATTTGACCAGCTGAAGTAACTATCTGGTCTATTCAATGAATCGTCCCGAATTAATATTTATCTAACAAACTGTTGCTCAGAAACTAGACATTTTCTTTAGCATTTCTTCTCAGGTGCAGTGATCATTTGACTGACATAGTTTTATTCTTTTCAACCTTTCTCTCTCAGGCCACATTATTGGAAAGTAGAACTTAGGGTGGCTATTTCCTTCTGCTACTTCCCCTGAGTAATCAAAGATTGTGGACAAATGTCCCACAGACTTCCCATGATAAAGTATCTCATAGCCACTCTTGGCCATGCTCTCACTTTACACATAACGTTCAAGCAGGATCACAGGCACTAGCAAAGAATCAGGGAATAGCACTCTACTCCTCTGTTCTCTACTTCTGAACTGAGTTCAAAAGTCCTGGAGGTTTAACTCTACGACTCATCTTCAGGACTCTTCCTCTGAAAAACCATCAGTTTGGACTCAAAACATTAACTGTGTTTCTCTTTGCATAGATGCAACCAGATTTGCTGAGACCAGACTTGCTGAGATTCTCTAGCACTTTATTTTTATTTCAGATCTCTGACATCTACAGAAATTTAAAACATTGATGAAAATAGGTTTAATACTGACTTTTAAGAGGAAACTCATTGCACAATTCAAAGGGAATGTTTTTAGGGGTATTTTAAAAAATTAGGGGAATGGGGCTAGTTGGATAGCCCCTGCAAAGAGCCAGCACAAATACAAGACACCACATGACTCCATTTGTGCTCAATCCCAGGACATCACTGCAGGAGCTCCTCAGGAAAGTGCATTAAGCCCAAATACCATCATAATATTTCATAAATAACTTGCACACCATCATAAGGTCTGATGTGCAGATGTCCAATGATGATTGCGTGATCTTCAGCACTGTTCATGACAGTATCAGACAGTGAAACAGTCCACGTCCAAATGCAGCAAGACTTGAACTACATTCATTTTCTGAAGAAGGGTCCTGACCCGAAACGCCAGCTTTCCTGCCCCTCTGATGCTGCCTGGCCTGCTGTGTTTCTCCAGCTCCACACTGTGTTATCTCAGACTCCAGCATCGGCAGTTCTTACTATCTTTGAACTACATTAAGCTTTGAGCTGATTAGTGGCAAGAAACATTTACTCCACATAACTGTTAAGCTATGACAACAGAGAATGTAAGCATTGCCCCTTGACATCCAACAGTATAATCACTGTTGAAACACTCATTATCAACATCCTGGAGGACTCCGTTGACCAGAAACTAAGCTGGACTAACCATGTAAATACTTTGGCTGCAGAAGTCAGCCAGATTCAGCATTTAACTGACCTCACCTCCAAAACCCTGTCTATCAGCTTCAAGTCAGGAATGTGATGCTATTCACCCTATCTATGCCCGTCATGATTTTATAAACTTCTATAAGGTCACCCCTCAGCCTCCAATGCTCCAGGGAAAATAGTCCCAGCCTATTCAGCCTCTCTCTATAGCTCAAACCCTTCAGCCCTGGCACCATCCTTATAAATCTTTCTGAACACTTTCAAGTTTAACACCATCTTTCCTATAGCAGGGAGACCAGAATTGCAGAATTCCAAAAGTGGCCTAACCAATATCCTGTACAGCCACAACATGACCCTCCCAACTCCTATACTCAATGCACTGACCAATAAAGCCAAGAGTAATGCCTCTTCACTACCCTGTCTACCTGCGACTCAACTTTCAACTCCTCCAAAAGATATGCATCTTTACATTACTTGTTCATCATCGAAAAATTTCTCAGAACACGTTAATTGATGCGACAACTAAGAATATCTGGATGTTCACATTTCATGCATTATGAAAAATTGTAGTAAAGCATAAGCCAGTAGGGTGCACCAAGTTCAAATTCGAAGTGTGGAATGAAGGTTCTAAACATGTATTTTCACACCTGGGAAATATGGGCTGAATAATTGGCAGCATCACCTGTGGGTTAGCATGCATCACCATGATGATTGATGATTACACTGGCTTGGCCACAGGCACCGACACAGTGGCTCAGTAATTAGCACTGCTGCCTCACAGCACCAGGGATCTGGGTTTGATTCCACCCTCGGGCGACTGTCCGTGTGGAGTTTGCACATTCTCCCTGTGTCTGCATGGGTTTTCTCCAGGTGCTCTGGTTTCCTCCCACTGTCCAAAGATATGCAGGTTAGGTGGACTGGCTGTGCTTAAATTGCCTGGAGTGTTCAGGGATGTGTAGAGTAGGTGGGGTTATAGGGGGATGGGCCTGGATGAGAGACTCTGAGGGTCAGTATGGACTTGTTGGGCTGAAAGGCCAGTTTCCACACTGTAGGGATTCTCTTCTCTGAAAAGGAAAAATAACCCAGAACACGACTTCCTATGCAGTACTTGTGGAGGAACCTGTGTTCTCACCGATTTGTCCCTCAGTCATTAGCAAACATGCATTAGGTGTAGCTACACTATCCCCAACAAGATTGGATTTGCTGCACATTTTATCATCTTAAACAAATACAGGGATATAAGGCAGCCTCTTCAGATCATCCTTGCTTCAACATCATTTGAATCCATAGTTTGTAAATTCCAGACCTGTTGATAAAGTGTTGTCTGGCATTTGTTAAATATGTAACCATATTGATCTTAAAGCTACCTAGGTGTGTTAAAGGCTCTGTAACAAAAGTACTTTAAAAGCAAGAATAAAAAGGGCAGATTCAAGAGTATTAATTCTGAAACACAGAGTTAGGAGAAAACAAAGGTCTGGTTCTCAACGATGGCCCTGAAATAAAAGACTGAATGCATGCTAAAAATAGATGTAATGACGATTGAGATTCCATATTTATACCCAGATATTAAAATGAATCATGCTGCATTTCATGAATAGTTACCTTAGATGTTTATTCAGGACCAAACTCAAAATGCTTACTGGCTTTTGATCTTTCGTCATTTTTGAATGCAAGTTAAAACATCGTGACTTTCTAAAATGCCACACAAGTTCAATCACAGAATTTTACCTCAATGCAATAAAATTATGCTACCTCTTAACAGACTATAACACCCAAGGTGAAAGAAACAAATGATGCAGATGGTATGGGGCTTTTAGATAAAAATTCAGAAGCAATAATAAATTCGAGAAACGTGTTAAATTCAGCAAATGAATTTCTCCTTTCTTACATAGAGACTACAGGGTGACAAGGCTCAAACTAATCCCTATCACTTGCAGGGGAGAGTACTGCTATTGGTATTGACACAGTAAAGCAGAAACACTCCTCAACATAAATGACACTGAGAATCCAAAGTGGGGAGTTTAAAACGTATTTAAGGTCAATGTTCCAGCTCTAGACAGTGAGAACTGTTTTCCCAGGGTGTCTGGTAGGTCAATTGTGAGGAACGTTCACTGAGTAGCTAAGACACATAAACCTTGACAGTAAGCAATGCTGGAATTCAGCTCCTCTTTCCATATCCTACCGACCGTCCACCTCAATACAAAGATACAAATGCAGCTTGCAAAAATCATGCGTTCAAAGAGTATTCGTGATAACATTCAGTTCGGTATTTTACTGTGTTAATCTCCACCTGAAATGCAGAGAGCTTCATTAGGTATTAAGCTTCCAAAATCACTTCAGAAATTGGGTCGAACTTATTAAATAACTTGTACAGTACATGGCACCAACTTGTAAATGTACAGGTGGAGCTATGATACAGACAGCCTTGGAGGGATGGAGTGGGGTGGATGGTGGGGGTGAGCTCGCTCTCTCTCTCTCTCTCACCTGTCCTAGAGGCGGCAGCTCCCGGTGGCTCCGGGCCGTACCTGCCCCCGCGGAAGGGCTCGAAGGCGGCGCACACGTAGCCGTGTCCGTCCCTAAGCTCGGCCAGAGAGCGGATGGCGCGGCCGCCCCGGGGGCTGTACAGACGCCTGACGCCGTTAGCCAGCGGGACCCAGCGGCTGAGCTCGGCCAGCAGGGCTTCCAGCGAGAGGTAGCGGCGGGCCGGGATCCGCACCGCCTTGCCCCGGAACGAGCGGTCTCCGTTCTTATAGAAGGTGATCAGGCGGGGCCGCTGCCCGGGCTCCTGTGCCGGGCCGCCCGGGGGGCAGGCGTGCAGCTCCAGCCTGGACATGATGCACCGTGCAGCCCCCAGCAACTCTCCTGATTCACCTCCTCCTCCCGACCTGGGGCTTTCACATCAGCACCGTGCAGTTTCCACACGCTCTCCCAAATCTCCACGTAAAGCTCGATCGCTCGCACAAGCTCTGGGATGGGCTATTCCCGGAGAAAAACAAAAACACACACAAGCTCTGGGGGTGCACTGAGCTAACTTTCTGTTTTGGCTCTCTCTCTCTTTGTAAACTTTGCAGCCTCACAGTTGCTTTCCCACAATGTGTCTCACAGCACTGCAGCGAAATGAATGAAGTGGGTCGTGCACAATCGCCCTGTTTTGGTCATTTTCGCTTCGTGAAAGTTGCCAAGCTTTTGTTTTTGTTCCTGCCCTCCAGCTCAGCAAAGTGCCACTGAACTTCTCAAATCTCGAATTCTCACTTCTTTTTTTTCCCCCAAAAAATAAACTCTGATGCTGCTTGGCCTGCTGTGTTCATCCAGCTCTACACCTTGTCATCTCAGATTCTCCAGCATCTGCAGTTCCCACTCTCTCTGAAACTCTCGTCTCCTGTCGCTTCCGAAAACCTTTTATACGCGGGGCGGGGTGGTTATATGGGAGCTGTCACCAACTTTCACGCTTTCATTTCAAGTGGTCCTCATGCTCCATTGAGGGCTTGTGACTGGAAAACATGCAACTTGCAGATGTGACCTGTATCCAGCAAGAGGCTACAGCCCCCGCCGCTGCTCTCTCATTCACCCCCAGAGCACGATTTGGTGTGAAATCGTGCAGGACCTCAGTCAGCCCTCTCTCTCTCTCCCCCCCCCGGATTAGCATCGCCAGGCTGAGGAAACCACTTGTTTGCTGTCCCACCATCGATGTTTGAACACTGCTGCCAGGGTAACGGATAATAGGCTGAGAGAGAACATTTTTTACTTGGGTTCGCTGGAAGAGAAACACACATTTCACTGGGGGCCGAGCCGTTTCCGATAAGGTCTACTCATGTCTGAAACTTTAATGACACGTATTCCCCTCGCAGGTCAGATACCCGCCCCACCCCCGCCACTGTAACACTTCCAATACCACACCGAGCGGCTCATTACTGTAACTAACTGAAAAGGAGCAAATAGAAACCGAAAGAACTGCAGATGCTGTAAATCAGGAACAAAAACAGAAGTTGCTGGAAAAGCTCAGCAGGTCTGGCAGCATCTGTGGAGGAAAAAACAGAGTTAACGTTTCGGGTCCCGTGACCCTTCCTCAGAACTGAGGAATTGAGGAAATGTAATCACATTTCAATTCTGAATGTCAGTTATCATTATAGTGTAGTAGCATTTCAGTTGTAGAAGAATGATCAAAGTGAGCTTTTAAAAGACTGAACATAGTGCTGCCTTGGTCCTGGATCACTGGAGTCTGTTCCAAATTGCCAGTTGCCCATATTTCCCTTTCTCACAGTCTATCCACCCACATTTTACCCATCACTCATGTCGTTGGTTATTTTTTATTAAGTCATGGGATGCTGCAATTGCTAAAAAGGCAATGCATTAATTATCCACCCCTAATTGCCTTTGAGAAGGTAAACCACTGTGCTTTGAGTTGTGTTAGGGAGAAGGCTGTAGAATTTTGACCTAACAACAGTAAAACAACAATGATGTAGTTCCTATCCAGAATGATGTGTAATTTTGAAACAAAAATGCATATTGTATATCCATGTATCTGCTGCTATGTTGTTCAATGTGTTAACAGTTCCCAAGTTTGGATTGTCTTGTTGAAGTAGCCTTGCAAGTTGCAGCAGTGCATGATAGTTCCAGACGTGAGGAACCTCAGTTATAAAAGTAGATTGGAGAACTTAGGACTGTTTCCTGAGAGAAAAGACGATCAATAGGAGACTTGTTGGAGGTATTCAAAGTAATGATGGGTCTGGACAGAGTAGATGGGGAAAAGACGATCAATAGGAGACTTGATAGAGGTATTCAAAGTAATGATGGGTCTGGACAGGGTAGATGGGGAAAAAAAAACCTCCCACTCATGAAAGAATTGAGAATGAGAAGGCAAAGATTTCAAGCCATTGGTAAAAGAAGCAGAGCTTTTCTTCATGCAATGAGTGCTTAAGGTCTGGATTGTACTGCCTGAGAGGCAGGCTCAATTGAAACAATCAAAGGAGAATTAGACCATTTCCTGAGAAGGAGGAATAAGTAGAATCATAGGGAGTAGGCAGGAGAATGGCATTGAATGACTTTCTCATTTATAGAGCCAGTGTAGACTTGATGGGTCAAATGGCTTCCTTCTGTGCTATAACAATTCTGTATGATTCTGTGATCATGTAGATTTTTCTCATTAGAGCTTATATTGTTATGCCACTTAGTCATCTCCTGTTGCCATTTCCCAATATTGTCTCATGCGGACCTGGTATCAGACCATATTTTGAATGTATAATGGAAGAAGGGTAAAATCTGAGAGATTGGGCAGAGGCCACCTACAGAGGAACTGAAGAGGAGCCCCTAGACAGCAAACTGGTGCTTTGTGCAGGCTCCAAATACCCAGACCTGGGAGAAACACTGCTGGGGCTTATAAAGAGCTGGAGATTAGTCAGAGATTCAACGTCGGAGTACCATCTGTAAAATGAGATTGAACCACTAGGAGGTGAGCATATGTTCAGGCACTCCAATTTGAAACAACATTGGAGGCAGTTAAGAAATTGAGTCTTTACGGAAGAAAAATGAAATCCCACGGAGAAAGACCAACTGTTGATAAGACTTTTGTGACTCACAGTAATTCCTGATATCTAGCTGTGCTGCAAACAAATCCAAGGGAGTAGTTTTGGTCACATCTGCCATTTAATGTGCAGAGTATTGTGATTGTTCACAGTTTGCTGGTAACTTTATGCCTGACTTGTGTTGATTTTGGATGTTATGAGTATAAGATAGATATTGCTTGCTAATTCATATTTGCCTCATGCTGATTTTTGATGTTAGAGAAGAGATAAATGTAAGCTATTTTACTTTTCTGACTTGGCAAAATAAGTTCATATTTAGATGTTCAAGATCCTGAAGATCCCTACCTCCCTTTCAGACCCCTTTACTCTAACAGGAAAGATTTGAGATTCTCACACTCACCACCCTATGACATAATTAGAGCTCAATTTTCTTTTGGGAGCATTTCTTGAGGTTTCTAAAGTTTTAGAGTAGATTTGTAGCTCAGGTTGTGGATGTTGTCGGTTAGCTCGCCGAGCTGTTTCGTTGTTCCGCAGACGTTTCATTACCCTGCTGGGTAACATCATCGGTGCAGCCTCTGATGAAGCGCCGTTGTGTTTTCCCACCTGGTATTTAAACTCTGGAGTCCGTTGAACTGGATGACCTTGCTTCCGGTTTTCCTTCGCAGTGGTGTATATATAGGGTCTAGCTCTGTGTTTATTGTCGGCCATCTTAGTGGAGAACCAGGCCTCTAGAAATTCCCGTGTTTGGCCTGTCCTAGGATTCTGGTGTTTTCCCAATTGAACTGGTGGTTTCCCTTATCCATGTGGATGGAAATGAGTGAGTATTGGTTGTGTCTTTTTGTCGCTATTTGCTGTTCGTGTACTGTTGTGGCTAATTTTCTTCCTGTCTGTCCAATGTATTGTTTGTCACAGTCTATGCCGGGAATCTTGTATATGACATTGGTCCTGTCCATAGTGGGTAAGGGGTCTTTGGATCGGGTTAGCAGTTGTCATAGGGTCAATGTGGGTTTGTGTGCTACTCTGATCCCAGTGGTCGTAGGAGTCTTGTGGTCAGTTCAGATGTGTTCTTGATGTAAGGTAGCATGATGAGTGTGTCGGGGCATGCAGTATCTTCCTGTTGTTCATGTGATAGGCATCTTCTGACCCAGTTTTTTTGGATATCTGTTGTCTTTGAATACTTGGAAGAGGTACTGTTCTTCTTTTTGGCATAGTTCTGTGTTGCTGCAGTGTGTTGTTGCCCGTTTAAATAATATTCTCACGCAACTTCGTTTGTGTATGTTAGGGTGGTTGCTATTGAAATTCAGTACTTGGTCAGTGCGTGGCTTTGCTGTGTACCTTTGTTAGGAATTCCCCATTTGTCCTGTGTTCCACCATGACGTCCAGGAATGGGAGCTGTTTGTTCTTTTCCTCTTCCCTGGTGAATCTGATCCCCGTGAGGGTGTTGTTTATTAGTTGGTATGTCTCTGGACTAATAGCTGAAGCGGTGATGCAGGGACTCGAAAGCATGGCCCTTCCGCTAATCCAACCGAACCTATGGATACGATATGTGGACGACACTTTCGTCATTATTAAACAGACCAAACTAGAGGAGACAACCAACCTAACACATACAAATGAAGACCCCTTACCCCCTATGGACAGGACCAACGTAATATACAAAATTCCTTGCAAAGACTGTGACAAACATTACATTGGACAGACGGGAAGAAAATTAGCCACAAGAGTACACAACCATCAACTAGCAACGAAAAGACACGACCAATACTCACTCATCTCCATCCACATGGACAAGGGAAACCACCAGTTCGATTGGGAAAACACCAGGGTCCTAGGACAGGCGAAGCAGAGACAAGCACGGGAATTCCTAGAGTCCTGGTTCTCCACAAAGAAAGCCATCAACAAACACATAGAGCTGGACCCTATATATACTCCACTGTGAATGAAAACCGGAAGTGAGGTAACTCAGCTCAACGGACACCAGAGTTTAAATAACAGGCGGGAAAATACAACAGCGCTTCATCGGAGGCTGCACCGATGATGTTGCCCAGCAGGGTAATGAAACATCTGCAGAACAACGAACCAGCTCAGCGGGCAAACCAACCACAATTTCTTGAGGTTTTCAGGATCTCTTTCTTCAATCTCATTAACTCTTTCATTTCTTGATATAGCCACTGAGTAACAATGCATTCTATATTTGTGTTGGCATCTGATGGATTTGAACTCATAAAGAAGCAGAATTAGGAGAATTCGCAATTCCTCACTATTTATCATCATTCAATTAAGCTTAATGCCACACACACAAAGTAAACATTACTTTTATAGCAATAAACACTTATTAAAAAACAACTGACATACTTCTCTACCCAAAACCTATCACCCTAAGCACATTTCCCACAGACTGGTATGGCACTGTTATGTTTGTCCCTAACATGGCATTTGTATCTCAAGTCATTCCATAGCATGCAAGATGCTTTGAGATGTGAATCTGTGTAAACATAGATCTTCATGAAATAAAACTTTCCAATATTACATTAAGCAATTGACACATTCATTATAAAAGCATTCCCCACAACCCTGCCTTATCTCCTGAACTCCTGTAGCACTAGGGATAGCAATAAATGCTGGCCAGCCAGAGATGACCACATCCCACAAATGAATTTTGAAAAAGCTTTAAACAAGAGACTCCGCATAAATTTGCAAGTTCATTACCTCAGTTTTTATGTTTGCAGGTACAATTTCTGTTGAGGTTGGTTGGCCCGCCGAGCTGGTTTGTTTTTTCAAACCGAGCTACAGATCTACTCCAAAACCTTAGGTACAATTTCTTTTGTTGAAATGTTTAAAATTATTTGCTTCTCCCTTGTGAAACCTTTTCCATGCTTTGCAGATCCTTTCCAACATTTACAGAACCTTTCACCCTTTTCAGACTCATTCCCCCTTTGCAGACTGGCTCCCTCTTTTGAAGATCCTTACCTCCCTTTCAGACCTCTTTCCCCTTAGGCTCATTTGAGGGCGGTGAGGGGAGGTGTTGGGTGTTGGGTGTTGTGTTTGGATTAGATTGTGAAGTCCTGGCTTTTAAGGCTGGAGAGCTATCTTAAGTTACCTATCCACCAGAAGTCATAGGAAGAGGCTGCTTGGGTTTGGGGGGAAGAAAAGGGCTGTTAGGTATTTTGGGCAGGTGGTAGAAAAAGGATTCAAGGGAACTGGGAGAGGAGGGAGGCTGCAGGGGGTGTGCGGTCTGGGAAATTGGAAGTTGGAAGTGGAATGCTGAAGAACAGAGAGAACAGTTTTGCACCTGTCAACAAAGGAATACTCAACTAGGAGAAAGGAAAACCTGAAACCCCTGAGGCAAATGAATGTGGAATTTCAACCTTAAGGCTGCATACATTCAGGAGTAACTATTTGGTTAAGATGTGGTAAATGTTAGACTAATATCAGCTGTTAAATTTAAATCTGATATTGGTAGCAAGGTAATAACTGCTTGCTTAAAATTTCTAAATTTGTGCATATGCAATGGAAGTGCATCCTCTGTGACTTCACCAATCTGTGAAAGATTTGTTTGGGCTGATGATATTTTGGGCATAGAAAAGTGTGACAGTTATATTTGTTCCTAACTTACATCTATCGTCCCATACAAGTTTAAATAGTGTCCTCTTAGAAATTAACATTTTCCTTGTGCTTGGTGGCTTTAAGTGTAATGGATCATTGACAATTATTGAGGATATTGGTTCATCTTCTATGGTGGGAGCATAAATACACCATATGTCAATACAAATAAACCAGAAACTAAATTACACAAATGAATCCTAATAAATGAGCTTGTGAGCGTGTGAAAGGAATCTCTGAAAACCAAAAAAAACACAAGAAGTGCCTGAAAAGTTGTTTTGTGCACTGCTTATTATCATCCAGGACAAAGCAGCCTGCTTCATTGTCATTCCATTTATCAGCACATGCCTGCCCTGGGTACCTTCTACCAGGTTTATTCAGTAGTGCACTTATTGGTTGCCACAAGAGGGATTATTAATATTTTAGGTTCCTATTTCACCATTAATTGGGTTTGAGGTGGACTGGAAAAATAAGGTTGAGTAACAAGTACAATGGGGCAGGTAATTGTATTTGGTTTCATAATGTTTTATAGTGGTTCTGAGACCTTAAACATGCAACATGCAGTTTTTTTTTAGTAGTCCTGTCTCCTTCAAAATATTTCAACAAGTATTGTTCCAAATGAACTGCAGTTAGACTGCCATTTTTACTGTAACAGAAAACGATGTAGGTCAATGAAAGCACACTAACCCCTGAGTTGTGAGAATAGTTTCTCAGTTCTGAAGGAATTCTGTATGGATGTATGCCTAACTTCACAATTTCCCAACAAACATTTGGTTAGGAAACTAGATCAAAGATTTTAAATGTAATCAGATTAAGACAACATGATAAATAATACATCTGAAATGTTTTAAAAACATAAATAATGAAAAGTTGCTGCTTGTTAAGTATTTTGAATTATTAGAGAGAAGCAATGACTTGCAGTTGGAAAACACATAACATATGCAGTGTTATTAGGACAATTGATTTTTGCAAGAGATTTAACCTGATGAATATTGACTGTTTGAAAAGAAACTTGCATTTAGATATCACATTTCATGTCCACATAGCGTCTCAAAGTGGTTTTGCACCCAATGAAATACTTTCAAAATTTATTCAGTTGTCATGACAGCTAGATGCTCTATGTTAAGTTGTCACTTGCTGTCCCATCAAGGTTCAAATCAATCATAGGATATGGTAAAGACTGCAACGTTTTATTGTGGGGTGAAATGGAAAAGAATACTTTTAAAACAAAGGATTATGGAAGTGATTATTGCACTTTTAGTTTATAAAGGAAGTCACTGAAATTCATTGTAAGTGGTGTTTACACTGCTGCTATGTTCAAACAGTAGGGGAGATGAGTTGCAGACAGCCTGGCACCAGCAATAATTAGCTGATTAGTTTGTGCAGTGGTGACCAATTGTAGATGACAAGGGCTATCCGCTTGCCAATAACTGTGCGGTTGGCTCCTAGCTAGATCAACATTTGTGAGCATGAACAATAGTGCTAGAAGACTTCAGACCTCCAGAATGGGAGGTAATATGTCTCTCTGCTGTAGAAAATACTTCTAAGTCTGAAGAAAGTCAGTTATTGCCTCCCACCAGTTGCTGAAATCAGTTGCTTTTTAACCAGTAAGTCTTTATAATTTGTGACCCAGTGTTTATGCCTCCTGCAGAGGAGCGTAAAAGAACCTAGGCAAAAAAAAAAGACACTGAAGCAAAATGATTAATTCAGCAAATGCAGGGGCACTGAACCACTTCACTAACTTTACCCCCTCCGTCCTCAACGCTAATATACGTTTTTGTCCATTTCTATATATGTTGGGGGTAGGGAGGTTTAAGGGGTTTTAACTAGTACAGTTACGCGTCAGCATTGCATAGCTGTTTATCTGTGATTAGAATGTATTGCTAATAAGTAGTTCTGGTTAAGTACAAAAACATGGTCCGCATTTTCCATTAACCTGGGTATCAAAAGACAGGTAAATAGGTGAATTTTGTATATTTTGATAAAATCTTGTGAGAACTCTAGGAATAGCAGAGCTTGATTTCAAGTGCATTGAACTCTCTCCACATATCATGCCAGATCTGCTGATTTTCTGCAGCATCCTTGGTTTGTTTCACACTTGCAGCATCTGCAGTGTTTTGCTTCTCTCAGGAAAGATGTTATTAACTTGCCGCTTCTAGAGGTCCCCAGCTTCTCTATATTTACAGACGCATAATGAACTGCAGCTTGACCAATCCAAACTGTTGTTAGGCAGTCTTTTGTTATCCTGAAGACTTATGGTGCTACTCTGTCTCAAAGTAACAATCCTACCCTTTTGGGAAGAAACAGTATTGTGCAGCTTTGAATGTACTACACAATTGCTTGATTTTCTTTTAAAATTTGAAAACCTGGGCAGCATTGTGGTTCACTGGTTATCACTGTTGCCTCACAGTGCCAGGGAGCAGGTTCAATTCCTGACTTGGGTGACTGTGTGGAGTTTGCATGTTCTCCCCATGTCTGTCCTCCAGTTTCCTCCCATAGTCCAAAGATATGCAGGTTAGGATAAATGACAGTGGTAAATATGGGGTTATGGGGCTTGGGTCTGGGTGGGATGCTGTTTGGAGAGTCAGTGCAGACTTGATGGACTGAATAGCCTCTACTTGCACTGAAGGAATTCAGTAAACCCTCTTGGTATTTTAACTTTATAATAGTCTGAAAACCATTCCAGTCTATAGTTCCAAACAAAAATATACAGTCTTTCACAATGGATTTATTATAAACATCACACAAGGAGCTCAGTACCATTCAGTTCAATGCAGGTCTGTTTGAGATGCAACTCAGCATTCACTCCTTCACTTGCTGGCAGTGTGTCTTGGTTGTAATGTTTGCTATGTACACTGCAGCACTCGCCAATATTAGCTCATGAGCAATTGTCTCTCTTCTGACTTTTAACAAAAACATCAATGATATGGGAATACCTTCAAATCATGATCCATCCAAATATGGACATTGATTGCCATTCCTTTATCATTGGATCAGTATGTTGCGATTCCCTATCTTCCGGCACTGTGGAAGAACCCTCAAGAAACTGTCATAGCTCAAGGAGAAAGCATATTTCTCAATGCAATAACGGTAGCCTTGCAAACATTGATTATCTGCTAAAGAAAGAAAAATAGACAAATAAGAAAATGTCAGCTAGTTTGTACCTGGTGGTATTTGTTGATGATTGAATGTTGGCCAGCAAACTTAGGGGAGCTTTCTCTTATGCAAGTATCTTCAAATATTTTGTGTCATTCTAAATGGACAGATACAAGCTTGATTTAACCTCACTTCTGAAAAACGTTAGCTCAAATAATGCAGCTTCCCTCAGTACTTGAGTGATGTATCTGATTCTGTATTCAATGTCTCTGAAATGGCATGAAACCATGACTTTCTAATTCAGAAATGAGACAAGGCTGACACTTATAAAGATGGGATTAGACAAGGTTGATGACACCAGTGATTTTCTTCAATACTGTTACTTCAGAGAGTTGTTGGGTCTGGAGGGAATATATTAAAGCCTACAAATTGGAAATGATCAGATTGTAGCATTTTGCTATTTCCAATCAGAGGGGATTTTGTTGACACAAAATTCCATGAACTGGGTAGAATCTGCAAATGTTTAAAAACAATGGAATCTGGATAAACTCAGCAGGTCAGTCAACATCTTTGGAGAGAAACAGTGTTAACATGGCAGGCCAATTGTTCATTGTGAAACATCAATTGAATTGCTTGTCTCACAGATGTTGTCTGATCTGCTGAGCTATTCCAGCTTTTATCGTCCTTAAATAAAAACCCAAAAGAACGGAGATGCTGTAAATCAGAAACAAAAACAGAAATTACTGGAAAAACTCAGCAGGTCTGGCAGCATCTGTGAAGAGAAATCAGAGTAAATGTTTTGGGTCCGGTGACCCTTGCTCAGAACTGATGATGGCTAGGAAAATGTCAGTTGAGCTACCTTCCTGTTCATTTAGATTTCTAGCGCCCACATTATTTCATTTATATAATGATGTTTAGATTATACCTAATCTATTGAAGGTTAGTTTGAATGCCAAAACATCGCAAAATAATCCATAGGAGTTCTGCATCTTTTGTAATAAATTTGCGGAATGTGAAAGAAATCATTCCACCCCTTTCACTCTTCCAGGGGAACTTCTGGCTCTGTCCCAGTTTTTTGTTTCCTTCACTGTCAGTTTTCCTCAGTGGTAGCATTCTTGCCAGAGTCAGGAAGTCCTGCACTCAACACAATTCCGGATGAGCACATAATCAGAAAAAAGCTGACCGCCAATAAAATTAAACTGCCTTACAAAAGAACACAAGAAGAAATCAGAATCATGTTAAAACCTTTGGAAAAATAAGATGGAACTCTTAAAATGGTTTTAAATCCAATACTGGATTGAGTCCC
>NC_063335.1:5927078-5941462 GCF_021869965.1 Rhincodon typus
AAACGTTAACTCTGTTTTCTCCTTCACAGATGCTGCCAGACCTGCTGAGCTTTTCCAGCAACTTTGTTTTTGTTCCTGATTTACAGCATCCGCAGTTCTTTTGGTTTTTAGGTACCAATGCTAAAACTGGAAGCCCTGCTGCTGCTTTAATTGGTTTGTTTTATAGCTTAAAGGTAGAATATACTGTTTCATGGACCTTCATATAAAAATGCACAAATGCTTAATCACTTTGTTTAAATTACCTGATCATATTTACAGGTCAGATGAAGAATTAACCAGAAGGGGCTTGTTGTGCTGGAATTATTACACTTCAATTTTTAATTGTGGTGAATGCTTATGCATTAATTATCTTAAATCCTTTAAAACTAAACAGATTATTATTTGTTAAAGGTTGCTTCTCAAGAATTGTTAATAAAACAAGCTGAAAAATACTGATGTGTACAAGGGCAGTTCATCTATTTAATTTTGTATGTTTCTAGCCCCTTGTCACATCCTCGGAATATCCCAAATCCATCGCATCTAATTAAGCAGTGACAGACCAAGACAGAGAAATGACCAACTCAGAAGGAAGTAGACTTGGGGGCAGTTAAAATTGGCACAATCTCAATGCTCACCTCAATTTAGATTGCTTTCATTTTTTTTTAAGCTGGTGTCAAAAACTGCTCCTCTTAATGCCAAAAGGAAAACTTCTGCCTTCCCTGCCAAAGCATTCTCTTCCCTCCCACAGGACACACATAATTGGAAAAATTCAACAATAAGAAAGTGTGGAAGAAAATATTATGCATTGATTAAAGCATTTTATTAAATGTATTCATTCAGGAATGTGGACTTTGCAAGCTGGGTCAGCATTAATTGCCCTTCCTTAGTTTCTTTTTGAGGTGGTCTTTAGGGAAGGAGCTCCAGGATTTTAACCCAGTGACAGTGAAGATATATTTCCAAGTCAAGGTGATGAATGACAAGGAAGGGAACTCGCAGGTGGTGGTTCTCCCATATGTCTGCTGCCCTTGTCCTTCTTGATGGAAGTGGTTTTAATTTTGCAAGATGCCGTCTAAGAAGCATTGGTGAATTTCTGCAGTGCATCTTTTAGATTGTACACATTGCTGCTATGTCAATGGTGGAGGGATTGGGTGTTTGAGGAAGCAGTGTACATCACAGACATGGTAGCTCAGTGATTAGTACTGCTGCCTCACAGCGCCAGGGAGCTGTGTTTGATTCCATCCTCCAGCCACTGTCTGTGTGAAGTTTGCCCATTCTGCAGTGTCTGTGTGGTTTTCGTCCGGGTGCTTCGGTTTCCTCCCACAGTCCAAAGATGTGCAGGTTAGGTGGATATACCATGCTAAATTGCCCGGACTGTTCAGGGATGTTCAGCCTAGGTGGATTAGCCATGGGAAATGCGGATTTATAGGGTTGGGGTGCGGGGCTCTTCGGAGGGTGGGATTGGACTCAGGTCGAATGGCCTGATCGAGTGAGTTGCTTTGTCTTGGATAATGTCAAGCTTCTTGAGTGTTGTTAGAGCTGCGCTCATCCAGGCAAGTGGGGAACGTTCCATCACACTTCTAACTTTTGCTTTGTAGATGGTGGACAGACTTGGAAAGTCACAAGATGAGTTACTTGCTACTGGATTCCTAGCCTCTGACCTGCTCTCATAGCCATTGTATTTATATGGCTAATCCACATCAGTTTCCTGCTCAGTGATAACTCCCAGAATATTAATAGTGTGGGATCCAGTTATAGTGATGCCCCTGAATGTCAGGTTCTGATGATTAGATTCTCTCTTCTCTTTGGAGATGATCGTTGCCGAGCAGTTGTGTGGCCAATTGTCAGCCCAAGCGTAGATATGGTACAGGTCATGCTGCATATGGACATAGTCTGTTTCAGTATTTGAAGAGTCATGAATGGTGCTGAGACTTCTGGGATCATCAGTAAACATCCCCATTTCTGATATTATGATGGAGGGAAGGTCATTGATGAAGAAGCTGAAGATGAGGGCGGCACAGTGGCTCAGTGATTAGCACTGCTGCCTCACAGCACCAGAGACCTGGGTTCGATTCCAGCCTCGGGTGACTGTCTGTGTGGAGTTTGCACATTCTCCCCGTGTCTGCGTGGGTTTCCTCCGGGTGCTCCAGTTTCCTCCCACAGTCCAAAGATGTGCAGGCTAGGTGAATTGGCCATACGAAATTGCCCATATTGTTCAGGGATTGTGTAGATTAGGTGGGTTTTAGGAGGATGGGTCTGGGTGGGATACTCTGAGGGTCAGTGTGGACTTGCTGAGCCAAAGGGCCTGTTTTCCACACTGTAGAAATTCTATGATTGAGCCTAGCAAGCTATCCCTGATGAACTCCTGCAGAGATGTCCTGGATCTGACATAACTGACCTCCAAAAACTGGGAATTTATTTGCATTGTGAGAGTTTTATGATCAGAAAAAGCAATCATTGCATTAGAACAATCAGGATTTTTTGTTTTATTTTGCTTCTGGGAAAACATACAGATTGGTATGTTGTTGGTTTCAGTTTGCGCAGGTCCTGGTTGATGTTAAATATATTGCATTTGCTCCTGAGGAAAGAAGTTAGTTTAGAGAAGTTAGGAAATAGGTTACCTCAGTGTAAACGTTTTGTTTGGAAAATCATATCAGATGTATTTGGTTAGAATTCTGGATGACCTATTTGAAGCTGAGAAAGCCTAACCTCAGTTGTGTGAGTAATCATGGAAGAAGCTTTCAAATTCTCAAGATTGGGAATTGAAAGAAATAGTTAAGTCATTACCTATTTTAAAAATATAATCTATCATGTAAGATTTCAGTTTAGAATTTGATGTCTAGTAGTAACATCAGCTGCAATCATTACACAGCATGTTTGTTGTTTGAATGCTCCTGCCTAGCTAGATCCCACTCTGAGTAAAAACTCCTTGAATTTTTTCAGATTGTTCAAAACAAGTATCTCTTAATGATCCATCTGCTCTGGGCCACCTCAATGAATCATCATCAATCAAGATTCCATATTAATAGAGAATAATTGCTCTTCCAGATCTTCTAACAGTGGTCCGTGAGCAACAATTTTACATTGTGAATGCATTATTTATATAACTAATACTTCCTGTCAGAATGAAAGTATTTTGAGCATTCATGAGGTAGAGGTTTTCATAAGTGCCATTGCAGGAGGTCATGACCATTAAATTAAAAATTCTGTAGGACAGAAGGAAGCTGTTTACCCATTTTAACTATGCTAACTCTGTGCAAAAATTCTCCAATTAGTTCTAGACCACTACTCATTTCTATAATGTTGTAATTTTTTCTTCTTCCAAAATATTTATCTCATGCCATTTGGAAGGTTTCTATTGATTCTGCTTCTAAGTGCATGAGGAATAAAAGATGATATTTGTGCTATCTTAACTATATAAAGAAGGAAACCATGAAATAATCAGAAATATTGAGGTTATGAAGGATTGTATTACATAGTGAAGGACAAAGGGAAAATGGAAACTTATGCCTCAATAAATTTTCAAAAATAGCATTCAAAAAAATTGATTTTCGCCCCTGAAGCCAAGGGTTATGAACATGAGAAGCAGAGCTTGTGAAGAAGCTGGAATGGGAATGTTTGTAAAGCATGACTATGATGGCTAGGTTTGAGAAGAAAATAAGTCAATGATGAGACTGTGTTAGCTGATGGAGAGTTGGGGAAGTGGCTGGAGGGAAAGTAATGAGTGGAACTTTTTGTAGTGACCAGACAGCTGCAGTGCATTCTGTGAGATTCCTATAAGCACTTTACCATAAATTGTTTCAATACCTTGAGGTATCTTTCTAATTAGATTTAGCTAAGGATCACAGGGGAATAAGTGATAAAAGTATCTGCAGTTATGAAACACTTTATCGATCAAGGCAAAAGAGTCACACATAACCAATTAATTTTTGTAGGTAATGATAGCATCCAATTGCAAACAGAATGGTTAGCATTGATTGAGAATGGAAGGTTTCAATGTTTTGCTGCTCTTCTTTACATGAACCTTATGTTATCTTATATCTACCATCGTAGACTGAGCCTCTGACAAACGTAACACTTGGTATTAAACTGAAGTGTCAGGCTAGGTAAGAATGTGATGGTTCCACAGCAATTCCCCGATTTCTCTCAACTTCATTATAACCTCAAAGGAAATGTTGCATAAGGTAATGGTTCTGAAGGAATTAATGTTCACGTTACGTTGGCTCTAACAATTCTACTGATGTCACAACACTATATGGGTGGAGACAATAAGTAAATCTCCAGCTTTGGTAGGGAACAGTACCAGCTCTCCGAGATCTCAGTAATCATGTTTTGCCAAATGTAGTTGCATTTGTTGCTATCATGCAGTAAACCATTTTCTTACCTAAAATCAGTGCTTCTTTTGTGGATACTTTATGGCTGTATTGCCTCTACCTCTAAACGCTAAATACGTCCAAAACAAAACAAAAGCAAAGGAGGATTGTTAGCAGCAAACGGCTGCAAACAACCTGTACCTAGTACCACACAACAGGAGAGGTAACAAATACTGCAAAATGCCAACAGAAGTCATCAGGGAAATAGGTACAAAATAAATACTTGATTAGTGTGATTCTCCTGGGTTTCCATTAAAGCTACGAAAGATCTAACACATAAAATGTTCAAGCACCAAGCTGGAATCTAAAGCCACAAACTTCTCAACTGTAGTAGGATAATGAACTGAATAAAGATGGCAATAAATTCATTTTAACTACTTTTGTAGTTGGAAACTCAATGTGGGAAGAAACATTGGGGTTGAGCATAACAGTGCATTCTTGCAACTACAGCAGTCCAGGGGTTGAAAGCATATTTATTTTTGAGGCCAGTAGAACTTTTCAGATACCAAATGATAATTCACAGCAATTTGCCAATCTGGTGAAGAGGAATTCATGCAGCTAGCCCTTAGCAATCAGTTAGCAGTTCAGGCCTGTCATGGTGGTGTAGTTATTGAAGGGAGTGAGAATAGGTCAGATTTTGTAAATCATTGTGGAATTGTAGCCAGCATATTCCTACAAGAAAGCATTATTTACACTGGGGAATACTAATCATCTGGAAAACATCACATCAACAGTGCAGCCCACTCCTGGAACTACAGTCAACCATTATCTTGGTGCTCAAGTCCTCAAATGGGACTTGAGTCCACAGGCTTGTGACTCAGAGGTGACATTGTTACTAACTGACCCACAGCTAACACTTTTCTTACAACCCTGATCATTTAAAGCTAATCCATTTTGTAGAGATCCTGAAACATGGCAGCCCCATACCTTGAAAAGCTTTAAAAATGTTGATCTCTTTTTTTTTCAATTTTAATGGCTTCATGTCAAAAAAATTGGAAGACATAGAAAACAGGGATGAAAGGAATGCTGTTCCCAATAGCAAAATACATGAAGTCATTCCACTGGGATTCTCACAAAGGACAATACACTGCAAATTCATTGCCGGGTTTAACTCTCACAACATGATTGTTCATTATCCTTGCAAGCTGTTCCTTACCTAGGATGGTTATATCATCATCAGTTTTGAAGAATGAAATTGCAGCAAAGAAATAGAGATCAATGAAAGCCAATAAAACTCAGTCCATCAGTTCACCAATTCAGATTTTTTGCATGGAATAAGTAATAAGATGTAAGCTGAAAGTGGAGTGAATTACAGGCTCTTTCCACAGCAATGATCTGTGATCAGTGTGAGTGCTTATGCTCCTGAATCAGTACATGCACTCAAGCCCCCACTCCAGAGAGCTTGACACATAAATTTGGCTGAAGAAATACTGCACTTTTAGAGGTCACAGCTCTCCCTTCTCTTATGTAGAGGAGAGACCACCCCTTTAAGCCTTCTCTAACGTCCTTCAATTGCTTCAGCAACTTTCTTGTGAATTTTTTTTTATCTTTGACACTGCCTGCAATTGTTTTTCTATATAATAAGGAGGCCAAGTGCTGTGGCAGGATTCTGGCTAAAGTAGCAGCATGTTCTCAATTGATGCTCATTGCTATGTTTTTAACGCCTTGCTAACAGCACAACTCAACATTGTCTGTGGCTTTACCAAGACACCATACAAACTAGTTGTCAGGAAAACAAAACATTGGAAATCAGGGTGGGGTCTTGGCATGCTCCATGGTCCCCTTGTTAGACACAAGGCATGAGAACAGAATCATGCCATTCAGTCATCAAATTGACTCAGACCCTCTGAAGAGCACCCCACCCAGGCCCATCCCCCTACCCTACCCCTGCATTTCCTACTGCTAATCCACCTAACCAACACATCCCTGGACACTTTAGCATGGCCAATCCACCAAACCTGCACAACTTTAGACTGTGGGAGGAAACCAGAGCACTAGAGGGAACCCACACAGACACAAGGAGAGTGTGCAAACTCCACACAGACAGTTGTCTGAAGGTGGAATCGAATCCAGGTCCTTGGTGCTGTGAGGCAGCAGTGCTAACCACTGAGCCACTGTGCCACCCTATTCAATCATAGCTGAAATGTTTCTCAGCTTTCTCCTACCTTCTCCCTATAAATCTTGCTCCTCTTGCTAATCCAGAACCTATCTATCCCTGTCCTAAATACAGTCAAAGCCTTGACCTCCATAGCCCTCTGCAGCAATGAGGTTCACAGATTCACCACCCTCTAGCTGAAGAAATTACTCCTCATCTCAGTTCTAAAGAGTTACCTCTTCACTCTGAGGCTGTATGTTCAGGTCCCAGTCTCTCCTTTTAGGGAAAACATCTTCTCCACGTTCACTCTATCCACACCCCTTATTCTATATGTTTCAGTTAGGTCCTCCTTCATCTTTCTAAACTCCATCAAGCATGGATCCAGAGTCCTCAACCACTGCTCATATGACAAACCCTTCATCCTAGGATTATTCTTGTAAACCTCCTCTGGAACCCTTCCAATGCCAGCACATCCTTCCTTAGATTAGGAGACCAGAATTACTCACAATATTCCAAATGCGTTCTGACCTGAGCTTTATACAATCTGAGCAGTACATTTCTGCTCCTGTATTCTAGCCCTCTCAAAATGAATGCTAACACTGTGTTTGCCTTCCTAACTGCCAACTGCACCTGCATGTTAACCTTATGAGAATCCTGAACTGGGACTGCTAATGTCGTTTGTGCTTCAGATTTCTGAAGACTTGTCCCATTTAGAAAATAGTCTACTCTTCATATCAAAGTGCATAACCTCATACTTTCCCACATTGTAATCCATCTGCCATTTCTTTGCTCGATCTTCTAGCCTGTCCAATTCCTTTTTGCGGCCTCTGAGATTGCTGAACACTTCCTTCACCTCCAATAATGTTGTGTCATCTACAAACTTAGCAACAGTGCCCTCAGTTCCTTTGTCTAGCTTGTTAATGTATAATGTGAACAGTCGTGGTCCTAACACTGACCCCCCCATGAAACGTCACTAGTCACTGGCTGCGATCCTGAAACAGATCCCTGGATCGCTACTCTCCACCTTATGCCAGGCAGCCAATCCTCTACACATGCCAGTACACTGCCCCTAAAACCAATAGCCCTCTGTGTGGCACTTTGTCAAAAACCTTCTGGAAACCTCAATTAGTTCACATCCACTGGCTCTCCTTTGTCTAACTTGTTTATTACCTCCTCAAAGAATTCTGACAGGTTTGTCAGGCATAATCTCCCCTTGATGAAGTCATCATGTCTCAGCCCTATTTTATCATGCACTTCCAAGTACCCCGCAATCTCATCCTTAATAACAGAGTCTGAAATCTTACCAATGGCTGAGGTCAGGTTATCCAGCCTAGTTTCCTGTCTTCTGCATCCCTCCCTTCTTAAAAGGGGAATTATGTTAGCCAGTTTTCAGTCCTCTGGCACCCTCCCTGACTCCAGTGATTCCTGAAAGATCACCACCAATGCCTTTACAATCTCCTCAGCTTTCTCCTTCAGAATCCTGGAGTATAGTACATCTGGTCCAGGTGATTGATCCACCTTCAGAGACTTCAGCTTCCCCAGAACCTTCTCCTTAGTGATGGCCTCTACACTTACCTCTACACTTACCTCTACACCCTGACTGTCTTGAAATTCTGCTATGCTACTGATGCATTCCACCATGAAGACTGATGTAAAGTACCTATTCAGTTCCTCTGCCATTTCTTTATCTTCATTACTACTTCTCCAGTCTCATTTTCCAGAATTCCAATGTCCACTCTTGCTTCTCTTATTTTTTATTCATGTAAAAAAAAACTTTTGCAACCTTCTTTTATCTTACTAGCTAGCTTATTCTTATAGTTCATCATTTCCCAGCCTTATTGCTTTTTCAGTTACCCCTTACTGGTTTTTAAAGACTTCCCAATATTTTGGCTTTCCCACTAAACTCTACCACATTGATTCCTTTTTCTTTTGACATTTATGCTGTCCTTGACTTCCCTTGTCAGCCATGGTTGTTTCGTTTTCCCCTGAGTACGTCTATTCTTCCTGGGGATGAATTTCTGCTGTGCCTCTTGAATTACTGCCAGAAACTCCTATCATTGCTGCTCCACCATCTACCCTGCTGGGCTTCCCTTCCAATCAACACCAGCCAGCACCTCCCTCATGTCTCTGTAGTTACTTTTACTCAACTGTAATACAATTACATCTGATTTCAGCACCTCCCTCTCAAACTGCAGGGTCAATTCTAACATATTATGGTTACTGCCCCCTAGGTGTTCCTTTATCTTGAGCTCCCTTAACAAATCTGTCTCATTACACATCACCAAATCAGAATTACTTATTCCCTAGTGGGGTCTACCACAAACTGTTCCAAAAAAACCCATCTCATAGACATTCCACAAATTCCTTCTCTCAGGATTTACTGAGTCCACCTGCATCTTAACATCCACAATGATTATTGTAATAATGTCTTTCTTACATGCCTTGATATATCTCCTGATTTATTTCTGCACGACATCCTGAGTACTGCTAGCAGACCTCTACATAACTCCCATCAGGGTCTTTTTTGCAGTTCCTCAGCTCTACCTACACAAATTCTATGTCTTCTGACTCTGTATCACTTTTTGCAATCAAATTAATTTCATTTCTTACTAGAAAGGCAATCCTGCTGTCCCCCGCCCCTGCCCGTCAGCCCATCTGCCTTTCCTTTTGATAGGATGCATATCCTTGGATATTTAGTTCCCAGTCCGGATTCCACTGTAGCCACATCTCTATGATACCCATGACACTGCACCCACAAATTTCAATCTGTGTTACAAGCTCCTTAACCTTGTTTCGTATACAGTGTGCATTTATGTGGAACACCCTCAGTCCTACATTGACTAAGATCCTTCTCATACTCGTTCCATACTTGTTATCTGCTGTGCCTCAAGTTAGATTCCTGAGCCTTTCCATACTCTCTATTTTATTACCTGTACCCCCCTCCACCTCCCCTCACTATTTAGTTTAAAGCACTATTCACAGCCCTAGTTATGCTATTGGCCAGGACTCCATTCCCAGCATGATTCAGATGGAGCCCATCCCATCGGAACAGCTCCCCCCTTCCCCGTACTGCTGCCAATGCCCCATGAAATCAAACACATTTCTCCCATACCAACCTTTAAAATACACATTTACTTCTTTAATCTTGCTGAGTCTGTGCCAATTAGCTTGTGGCTCAGGTAGTAATATAGAGATGGTTATCTTTTTGGTTCTGCTTTCTAATTTAGCCTCTAACTGTTTATATTCCCTCAGCAGAACCTCTTACCTCTTTCTACCGATATTGTTGGTACCTACATGGACCACGACAACTGGATCTTTCCCCTCCCACTGTAAAGTCCTGTGCAGCCCAGATGAGATATCCTGAACCTGGGCACCAGGCAGGCAACATATCCTTCAGGACTCTCGATCCTGGCCACAGAGAACAATGTCTATTCCACTGACTGTATTATTCCTGATTACAACTACATTTCTCTTTCTCCTCCCTCTTGGATGGCTCCGTGTACCTCAGTGCTATGGTCAGTTTGCTCATCCTCAGCCTATAGCACCCCCTGGCATTCACACAGGGAGCAAGAATCTTTAACCTGTTAGACAAGCTCAAGGCCTGAGGCTCCTTCAACACTAACTCCTAGATTTCCCAACCTACCTTGCTTATAGTCACGCCCACCTGCCCCTCACCAGTGACTGAATTTGAGGTAGTTTTTATCTAAGGGTGTGACAGCCTCCTGAATCACAATGTCCAGATAACTGTTCCCCTTCCTGATGTGTCGTAGTGTTCAAAACTCAGACTCCAACTCATCAACTCTGAGCTGGAGTTCCTCAAGCAACCAACACCTGCTACAGATGTGGTCACTATGCACCATAATGGCGACACCCAGCTCTCACATCATGCAGTTACAATACATCACCTGGTCTGGCATCTCTACTTTAGTTACTTAGTTCTTTGATTTTTGAAGATTTACTCCTGGTCTTTTAGGTGTGCTCCAAAGGCAACAGCCACAAGGACTCCATTTTCATAGAAATTGGCATCTAACATGTGCCAGCCTCTGTGAAAGCTCATGGCACATGTCCAATCCACTTACAGGGCACTTCTGCATTTCACATTTCTGTGTTTTGGCATATCAGACCGTAAGTTTGTGCTCTTTCTCCCGGCTTACAAGCAGAAACTGAAGTGTGAGAATCCAGTACAGAAATTTGTACGGTGCTAGCCTGAGGTAATGGATGGGCCCCTGCATGGCTGCTCGGAGTCGGTGGACTGGCCCATATTCAGGAACTCAGCGGCCAACCTAGATGTGTATGCCACTACCATCACAGGCTTCATTAGTAAGTGCCAAAGAAGTTAATCCGAGTGTTTCCCAACTGGAAACAATGGATGAACTGAGAAATTCACTCCTTACTGAAGTCCAGGTCTCAGGCGTTCAATTCAGGTGACCCTGACATATACAGGAAATCTGGGTATGGTCTTCGTAAAGCCAGCAGGGCACCAAGAGACAATACCAGACCGAAGCAGTGAGTCCCAGACTAACCACACAAACACACATCAACAGTGGCAAGGCTTGCACGATATACTGGGCTACAAAGTGACGTTGTGTAGAATTGCTGACAACATTGTGCCCCGCCCCGATGAGCTTAATGCACTGTATGCTCATTTTAAACAGAAAGTCAGTGGAATGATGTCACCAGCTCCGACAGCCTCGAGTGCAACTGTACCCACAATCGCTGCCACAGATGTCTGCTCGGCCTTCTTGTGAGCGAATCCATGGTAAGCAATTGGCCCAGATGGAGTCCCCGGGCATACACTAAGATCCTGCACAAACCAGGTGGTGGGAGTATTCGCAGTCATCTTTAACCTCTCCTGACTCCTACGTGAGGTTCCCACCTGCTTCAAGAAGACCACTTTCATCCCATTGCCAAAGAAAAATCAAGCTATATGCCTTAATGACTACTGCCCAGTGGCTCCAACACCCATTATTATGAAGTGCTTTGAGAGGTTAGTAATGGCACACATCAACTCCAGCCTCCCAGATTGCCTTGATCCACTACAATTTGCCTCCTGTCGTAATAGGTCCATGGCATACACCACTTCCCTGGCCCTATGCTCATCCCTGGAACATCTGGATAACAAAGACACCTGCGTTAGACTCCTATTTATTGACTTAGCTCTGCCTACAACACCATAATTCCAAACAAACTCATCTCCAAACTGCAAGACCTAGCACTCTGTTTCCCCCTCTGTAACTGGATCTGTGACTTCCTGACCCACAGATGGCAATCAGTAAGGATAGACAGCAATACCTCCTCCACCATCATCCTCAGTCTGGGAATGAGGTCAGCGGTGTATCTGGATGGACAGTGACAATAGATAAGTGGTCATTGATGCATCTGGATGGACAGTGGCAATAAGAGTGAGATCATTAATGTATCTAGATGGACAATGATAATAACTGGAAGGCCAGTGGTGTATTTAGATTGACAGTGACATAAAGAGTGTGAAGAGAGAGCAAAGTCAATGTTTTGAGTCCAGGCTATCTTTAAAAGCTGGAAGCCAGTTGGAAAACATGTAACATCACAAGCCCCCAACATCTTGTTGAAGCCTGGCCTCCCATTTTCCACCCATCGTAAATTTGTGCTTCTCAAACTTAGCTGTCCATCTCTCAAATCACTCCAATCTCTCAGCTTTTGAGGCAGTGCTTACTGATTCACTGGTTTTCTTATATCCAAGCTTCAACTTTAAAACCTATATCTTTATTTTCAAATTTCTCCATAACTTCACACAACATTATCTATTTAATATCCTCCAGGCCTAGAAACTTTTGAACCTCTGTGCACTTCAATACTGGCCCTTCGCACATCCTTTATGGTAATCACTCCACTCTAGAGTGAAGGATTAAGTATACCTTTCCTGTAATGATAGGTACTGAATATGTGTATAAGGAGCAATGTCATAATGACATCAGATCACACAGAGCTGGAACCTCAATGTGTAAGCTTCATGAGTTGCCCTCTCTTCTTGCATATGTTTGTCAGCTGATGAAGGGGCAGTGCTATGAAAGCTTGTGATTTCAGATAAACCTGTTAGACTATAACTTGGTGTTGTGTGACATCTGACATCTGTAGTTAATAAAGATTGTGGATATTGACTGACATTGAGGTACACTACTTTCTGTGTGCAACCTAGACATGATCTGATAACAAGCTGATAGCCATTTTTCAACGGGTTCTGACCCTAAGTTCTGGAATTTTCTCTGTAAACCTCTTTGCCTCTCCATATCCTTCGTCTTATTTAATATTCTCTTTAAAACCGACCACTTTGGTCAACCTTTTAGTCAGCTGTCTTGGTTTCTTTGTGGCTTAGTGTCAAAAATTGTCAAGAAGTCTTCATTATACTGCAATTTATATGCCAGATCTAGTAAAAGAAATGTTTCTTTTACTGCCACCATTAATAAGTTATGCTAAAAGAGCGTATGATTGGAAATCTGTGAATGTGTCTTTTACTTTGCAGAGGAAAATATATGAAGATGTCCTTTAATGTCACTATGCAGAGGTGAGATGGTCTGCTCTCACACCACAGCAGATTTCACTTGCTTACCATTCCAATTAGAAACTTGTTGTGATTTCCCGTTTAGCTCAGCACAGAGATTTACCAATTATTTTGCCTCCTGTTCATATAAATAATTAGCATTGCAAGGTCGGAAGCAAACAAATTTTGTCGGCCTAATGATCAATCACTTCAGAATAACAAAATCCCTTTCCTGCCAGGCAACATAATTGGCAGAGGGCTAAGAAAATAGTTCATCAAGGGGCAAGTTCACTGCCTTGCACTCCCAGTAGCGAGAATTGTTCAGAAATAGTAATGGCATACTGATGAACAGATTGTTGATCCGCATTTCCTTCAAGTGAAGCACCCCTACAGGAGATAACAAGGTGTAGAACTGGATGAACACAACAGGCTAAGGAGCATCAGAGGAGCAGGAAAGCTGACGTTTCAGGCCTAGACCCTTCTTCAGAAAAGTGATTGATGGCCTGGTCATTGACACCCACATCTGTGAATGACTTTTTTAAATGTCTGAATTGATGCAATAAAACATATAGAAATGAATGCTTCATCTTCCAGGCATTCGGCGATAATAAATTCTAACCTAAATTCTAAACCTGAAGTGGCTGCCAACTCAGCCTGTTCAGGTGAATCACGAACAGTTCAGAATCTATTTGACTCAACTGATCCCAAGGTTATGGATCAAACCCCACATCAGCAGTAAAGTGCATGGGCTAAACTGACAGTGCAGTGCTGAGACAATGCTGGATGCCAATCAAAAAGACTGAAAGGCTGGGAAAGTCAGCACCAGCTGCTATTGCTGCTATTTTCATCTTTAATGGTCAGGCATAAATCATTACCTGGATGCAAAACAGAGGAAGAAATAGCACCTTTTTAGATAAACAACATGAATCCATTTGCCTTAAAGCACAACACATAAAAACAATTTTTTATTTCAGAAATATGCCTGCAGAAAAACAGGCAATAAAGTAAAATTTTACAAGGTTTCTAAAATGTTTAAAATTAGTTTCTAGTAAATTTTCTACAACATTCAAGAATGAAACTGCAAATTATTCATTTTTATAAATTTTCCTGGAGTGTATTTTGAGTATTTATTCTTGAAGATTGGTGAACTATCAATATACAAGTAAAAGAACTGTTTGTTTATTAATCCACATAGATAATGAGGATTCTTCCATTATTAATATATTTTGAGTACTTATGTCTAAAGGATTGTGGAAATTGGCTCATTTGCAGTACCAAGCAGATACTTGTAACTGATTCAAAGATAGTAGGAAGTGCCGATGCTGGAGAATCTGAGATAACAAGGTGTAGAGCTGGATGAACACAGCAGGCCAAGCAGCATCAGAGGAGCAGGAAAGCTGACGTTTCGGATCTGGACCCTTCC
>NC_063335.1:5941962-5989106 GCF_021869965.1 Rhincodon typus
TCCAAATAGGATTAAGTAATCCAATTAGTCAAATTAACCCAATCCATTGTCTCTAACAGTCAGAAACTGACAACACAAGATAATAGTGTGGAAAATGATTTTACTTCTATAATACAGACCCAAAAAACACAGGAATCTTTAGAACAACTATTACAGACTTGACGCTAAATAAGGCATCTGAGTAAAAATTATGCTTTAGAAGGAAAAGTCTCCTTTTGTACTCAAAGTCACATCTAGAAAAACTAAAGCTTCATTCTGTTCGTAAAACATTATACACACAATTTTTCAGAAAAAATTAATTGGTAAAGTATAAAATATACGTATTTTAACATACATTTGGAACTCACTTAGCAATTTATTTACTCATTTTCTTGTCCTTAAAACTAGACTCTAGAAGAATAGAGGGAATTTCACATGTTGACCAACATTATTTTAAACTTGGAAAGCAACTTTTTCCAAGGGTGCAAAGCAAACTTGACATTTTATCAAATCAATGGCTTAAAAAAATACAAGAAACTAACTATATGAATTAGCAATGTCATAACCTATGGTGTTCTTAAAATATTTCAAACTTTCAGCAAAAGCCATTATTTGATGGGAGTTTTTTTTTGTATCAAGCAATTTTTACCAATTACTTTACACAATTCAAAAAGCATAATTCAAGCTATTAATTAGTACTCAAATCTTGCACCAACAGAAAAAGAAATTGCCTCCTGCTGGCTATTTGAATCATTTAATTCAAATCAATGGGTAATATAGCTTTTTTCCTTCCCTGGCCAAAATGAAATTTTAATTAACATGAGTAGACTTCAAATGCCTGTTTTTACATTTGAGAAATTTCACATTTATGAACAAAATTAGCTTGTTGATTTTTAGTAAAAAAAAAATTGGTCCAAGTAAGCTCATATCTACAAACAACTATTTCAAATGTAAGCACAAAACATTCAATTTTAAAACAAATGATTTAACGTCATAAAAAGTACAGGTAATCTACATCCACATAGGTAAATGACATATTACAATCATCTTACACTGTTTTCCTCTGAGTTATTTTTGCAAATCAAAGTAAAATTTCAAATGCAACAGCCTTTTACAAAATGAGACAATAACCATGATAAATAAAGTTTTAAAGCAAATCCAGAAAAAAAATTTAAGGTCCATACTACCACTAGGAGGCACTGTCTTTTTGAGACAAGACACTGAATAAGAGAGTTTCAGTAGAGATGAGTTTTCTAAAATAGTCCAAGTTAAAAATGACCTTCCAGTTAGGTCAGAGATGACCTTAAGAACTGGTTGAGAAGTTTTGCAGCTCATCAGCACGGTGGCTGAATGGTTAGTACTGCTGCCTCACAGTGTGCCAAGGACCCAGGCTCGATTCCACACTTGTGTGACTGTCTATGTGGAGTTTGCACATTCTCTGTAGGTTTGCATGGGTTTCCTCCAGGTGTTCTGGTTTCCTCTCACAGTCCAAGGATGCGCATGTTTGGTGGATTGGCCATGCTGAATTGCCCCATAGTGTTCAGGCATTTGCAGACTGGGTGGATTAGCCATGGGGAACACAGGGTTATAGTGATAGGGTAGTGGGGTGGGTTGGAGTGGTATGGTCTTCGGAGAATTGGTGTGGACCCGATGAGCCGAATGGCTTGCTTTCGACACTGTAGGGATTTTATGAACTCTGATCAGGAAAATATCCTTCTATCTGAATAATACTTTAAGGATGAGCATTCTTTTCTGATTCCAAGGACCAACATATTAATCATATAATGGTAAAAAACTAATTTGTAAATTAGTTGTAAAAAGAATTTGAAAAATAACCAGACCGTCTTAGAAAAGGAACGCTGTACCTTATTGTCAACATTTAAAACAGTTTAAAAAGCCTGGTCTTTAAGGAGGGCTCTTGCAATGCAAGCGTTGAATTCCATAAAAGTATAAAGGAAACTAATAACTATTCATGATATAAGTATTGGAAAATACAAAATGATGTGTACATTCAATCAGCATTATCAGAGGCACAAACGATAAATGAACGCTGGTATACAATGAAATTCTGATCTCCTTCTGTGCACCCAGTATACATGTTTGATTTCATGTTAATGCTTTCGCTTTTTCTTGGTGCCCTTCCTCCTTTTCTTAGAGCGTAATTCATCAAAGTTTTCTTGCCTGTCTTCTAGGCCTTCTTCAAAATCAGCCGCACTGTGGTTAGCTTCAGCTCCTGGCAAAATATTGTTGTGTGCATTAGAAATTTAATGGAATAACAAATTGATAGAAATGCACATGGTTAAACATGCCAACAGGGTGAGGGAGCCTCCAGCCAGAGACAATAAGGTGAAGGCACAACAAAGATATTCTTCTGAAGGCAACTGACATTTCATGTAGATTCAAAATCTCAATTGAATAACATTGCCTTCTGCAGTTATACGTCTGTGATCAGAGATGGATGATCATAATGCAACTTGCAACTAAGTTATGAATTCCAGCAACAACCTGGAGCATATTAGCCAGGTAACACTCCATTACATTTGAGAAACTGTTACCAAACGAAAGAGCAGCAGGAATGCAATACTTTCAGTGTATAATGTGACTGGCCTGATTTGAAGCCAGTTAAGCCAATTAGTTGTTCACACTACATATCTCTTTGTTCAATGTTTCCTGTTGCTGTAACTTAAGGCAATTTATCACGTGGAATACAGAACTTGAGCACTGCTGACAAAGACGCTGTTGAAATTTTCCACATTGGATTCATCTGGATAGATGCAATAATGTAAAATTTCATAGGCAGCAACAATTCATAATGCATGCAAATATGGTGCTGATTGGTTATGGCATTGCAATGGATGTCTTGCCAACCAATCAATGCCGTCTTCTCATTCAGTATAAATTGTTGCACCCTCTGCTGTTCTTGCAACTGTCCTGGTCAGTGTAAGACAAAAAGCTTTGACAGCAAATCTCTTCATCTCACATTTGTTTAAGACATCCCAAGGTAACAGCTAGTTTGCATGCAGCAAATTCCCACAAAAAGTAAGCAGATAAATAATAGCTATTTTGTCAAAAACTGGTCTTCAACCAATACTGATTTTCAGTATTAGTCAGAAATTCATATTAATCGTAAAGGAAAGGGTTAATCCAAGTTAATCAAATCTGCCATTGGAATACTATCCGTTTTTCAAAACTTACTTTGATGTAGCTTTTAGTTATTAACTTTTGCTATGCAGGTTGGTATAGTACAAGATACTGACAACTGAACATTTGAACTGAGATTGATTGTACGACACTGATAAATTTATTTTGAAATCAATCACTACTTAATAAGGAAATCAACTAAAGTCACGCTATTGAAGACTCTACAAGTATCCCTAAATTACAGTGAGATTGTGTAACAACTAGGTAGATAACACATCTCTCAATAGGGCTTTCTGCATGAAAGAGCCGAATTCAAACAGCACAGAATCAAAGGTAAAGGGAGGAATTTAATGGTCGTAGCAGACAGCCTGTCCACTGGCTCCCTGTTTGTTGTCGGGGTCCTGGCTCCATCAGGGATAATTTGTCTCTGGACCTGTCATTGCAAAGTAACTACTCATCTCAGAGGTTTGCCAACCAATAAGACATAAGCAGCTCTCCAGCACCATTAGTGCAGCTGGGTTGCATTAGCCATTGCCAGCAGTGCAATCGGGCCAATAAGTAAGATAGTCAGTGGCAAAGTAAGTTGCAGGGGTAGAGAGGAGGGAGTGGGATCTCTGTCAAGTACTGGGAGAGGGTAAGGGGCTAAGAGCTGTGGCTTCTTGTCAGTGCCTTTATTTCTGTAGCCAGGTTCCATTGTTGAGCTCAGGATGCCCGAGAAAAATGTCACAACCAATCTTCCCCCACAAACAGCTGCAGGCCAGCATTTACTAGGCTGTTTGACAAGTGTGTGGTCCCCACCCACTGATGGTGGTAAATACCAGTGCTGGTGGGAACTCTGTCCTTGACCCTTCGGGCACTGGAGCTAATTGGGGGATTGGAGAAAGTGACAGGGTCTCCACTCTGTCCCATTAGAGAAATCCTCCCCATCCATCACTCCGCTTCCCATCTCCCAGTTCACCTCCAGGGATGCATTAAGTTCGCCCTGCATACAAGTAAAGGTTTCACTTAACAGGACAGCAATTATGTGTAACAGCTGCAAAATATTAATAAGGTACAGTAAGGGAGGTATACGGATATCATTATCCCAATGGGACAAAAAAGACTTAATAAAGAAATTACCTTATTAACAAGTTATTAATAAGGTAAATTTGATTTTCCTTATGAAGATGTAGGTTTACTTTTGGCATTATGACGTAATGTGGGAATGTGCAGATTGTTGTGTGGCTGTGAGAGAGAAATACATGCAAAGTAACAGACTTAAATGAGATTTTTTTTCCCCATTCACAGGATGCGGATATAGCTGGCTAGGCCATCATTTATTGCCCATCGCTAATTGCTCTTGGGAAAGAGGATTGAAAAGCGCTTAATCAGCTAAATTATTAAGAGCAGGACTGTAGTTCAATTAAATCCCTAACAAACCGACGTGGCTGTAAGTTGCTTCTGTTAAGTATGGGTTGCATGTACTGTATGCGTAATAACTTTACGACTGCTCAATCTATTATAAGAACCTTACTGGTTTTGCTGAACATTAAATTATAATATATAACATTGTTTAAGATAATTATCTTAAAAGAAACATTTTATAATGGCCATTGTATAGAAATGTGCCAAAACAACCAATACAGCCAAGTTAGAATTACTTCTTGGTGTGATTAACTGCTGTTAGTTATTTAAACATACCATCATCAGTGTGGCAGAGTAATTGATTCTGTCGCATGTCAGCTTCATTTACAATTTCCTGAAGCATGTCAATTTTCTCTGATAATATTTTTTCACCTAAGGAATATAAATGGACAAACAATTGAATTATATCGATGTCTCGTATATCCAACACTAAATTAATACTTAATAAAATCCAAAACACCTGCAAATGCTGCAAATCAAACAAAAACAGAAAATTCTGGAAAAGCTCAGCAAGCTTGGCAGCACTATGGAGAGAAGTCAGAGTTAACGTTTCGGGTCGAGTGACCCTTCCTCAGAACTGACTAAGTTAATAGTCTTTTGGTTTGAGTAAAAGACCAAGTCAAGGGCTGTTTTAACATTACTTCCTCCCATTATCATGCAAGTATTCCTCAGATCAGAGGAATGGGCAGAAAATTGTTCCCACATCTTTCCAGTACTACTCCAAAGCTGAACATGCTTGGTAAAACACACCCATGGTGATAGGCTCTGCTTTTTGCTCATCTTTCCCACAGGATGATACTTAATCTGCACTGCCCAATATTGCTACAACTTTAATGAGAGGACTCAGCAAAATACTACCTGGTGCACTAAATAGCCGCACTTAACTAATCTACTATGGGCATTTGCAGAATATTTCTGACACAGACTTATTCCAAACTGGATTCATATTTGGGCTTATTTTTATATTCGTGCACAACAATTCCAAGCTGTACTTTGTGACAAAGTTTTGGTGAGACTCCACCTGAAGAACTGTGTCTCATTCTGGTTCCTTTCTCCACCTACACCTCAAGAAACACAATCATACAAAGTCAACTACAATGATCCTTGACATACGTACTTTCAGCAATCCAGGCTTATGCTTTGAGTTCGGAGAGAATCCAAGTCAGTGTTTAAAATGATTAAGGGTAGCAAGACAAGAGACGAAGTAACAGATTGTCTGAGATGATGTGCCTTGTAGAAGTAGAGGCCAGCCATTTAAATTAGTGAGCAAGGACAGAGGTTGAATATGCAGAATTTTATTTGTCCGAAAGTCTGAAGGATCATTTAGTTGAGAGGCAGCAACAAGCACCAACTTATTGCAATCCTTCCACAAAACAGGAAATGGATTATTTTGGCTGACTTAATCATCAGATCATGCAAAACAGAGTAAGGTAATTTGACCTTTTGTGCCTGTATTGGCTCCACAAAAGAACGATCCACGAGTCCCATTCGAGCTTTCTGCAGAGCCCTCTGCAAACTTCTAAAACATACTGTACATCTGGTTTTCCTTTTGAAAGCTACAACTGATTCTGCTTCCACCAAGCTTTCAGAGGATGCATTCAAGATCATTAAAAACTTGCTGGTTTAAAAGTGAACTTATCCCCTTCTTGGATCTTTTGTCAATGAGCTTAAATCTGGGACCTGTGATTATTAATTCTCCCTAAATAATGCTGTGAAAGACCCTCCTCATTTTCAGCACCTCTATTAAACGTCACCCAAATACTTTGCTCCAAAAAAGACAATCGTGGCTTCTCTCATTAAAAAAAAACTGTTCCATTTGAGTTATTTTGATCAAGAAGTTTGGACAAGTTATAACAGATATCTTGGGCAGGTGGGACTTGAACCTGGATCTCCTGGTCCAGAGGTAGGGGCATTATCACATGACAACAAGATCCCTCAATGGTTATTAACTTTTCTATAAATGGAACACAGCACCTACATTTAAAGGAATTGGTAAAAGAACCTAGGGGAAGAGGAGGAAAATTATTTTGAGGCAGCGCGTTGTTAAGTTCTGGAGCCCAGTCCCTAAGAGAATGATGGAAATAAGTTCATGAATCATTTTCAACATTGAGATGTATGCATGTACGAAAATTTTAAAAAATGCAGGTACCGTGTAAAGTGCAGGGGAATTAACAGGTCTTCAGTGATGAGACAAAGGATCTTGACTTCTGCACTCTTAAGATTCTACGTTTAAGCTATGAGCAATAACTAGGCAACTACAAAATGGAACCTTAAGAAAAACACAGTGGTCAGACCAATTGACTTCTCGTGTTTTTAAATAATGAAAATAAGTTAGCTAATTCTGAAGAGAAGTAGATTACCGTTTACCCAGGTCTTCTGGTTGTAGATACTGTCGATCAAATTTCTAATTTCATTAATACTGTCCTGCAGTTTTCCAGACATCACTTTTGATAGTTCTTTAAATGTCAAGTAATCGGTTGCCTTTTCCTCAAGAGAATGCAGCATACTTCTGCCTTTGCACATGACAGGCTCCACAGATCCCCCAAAGTAAGTCAAATAAGCATTGTAGGCAGCTTCTTTCTTTATATGCTCTTCGAATCTGATGTGGGTTTCGAAACAATTGTTCACGTATAAAGTTTCACTTTCCTCTTCATCTTCATTGTCTTCCCAGTTTTCTGAGATATGGTTAGCAGCTTCTTCATGTTCCTGCTTTCGACATAAATCAGCATAGCTCTTAGAAAATCTCACTCCACAAATATCGCACTGCGTCTTATCTACATAGGCCTCTTTGAAGTTGCTGGGAACCTCAGTCTTCGGTTGGATAGTATCTGAATCTGTGTGCGTCAAGAGTTTTAGCAGGTACCCGCATGCATTAATTACATGTACTACACACTGCCATTTCCGTCTCAAATTTGCTTTCTTTTGCAATTCAAAAGCCATGTCCTGGAGGTGTTCATCCTTTTCCTCAAGGTATAGAGCATTGTCTGGAGCATCGTGGTCTTTCTCCGGGATGTGTGCAATCTCATAATTTTTTGTCCAACATTCATTAATGAATCTTTTAGCTTGAATGTTCTGAAAGTAAATACCCGGTACTGAACCAGGGCCAGAGGGATGATCCCATTTCCAGAAGCAGTCATGCAAATACTCATCATCTCTCGCCTTCAGTAACTCCTGAAGGCTGATCACCACATCATTAACACTTTGTGCTCTATTAACGTTTTCAACAAGATCTATGAGCCTTGCTGGAACCTTTGATCCATGGTGTTGAGTGAGTTTTTTCAACTGTTCCTCTACTTCACAGAAACTAGATCTGATCATCGTTTCCACCGAACATTCTTCCAAAACGTATCTTGCATTTATCAACATCACCACTCCCAGAACTGCTGTCCTCTCAGCCTCTCCCGAAGTAGTATAATCTGGATCACTGAAAGCATCCAGAAGTACATTGAAGTCTCTGCGCTCCCCACCACACAAGACACTGATCAGGTAAGTCAAATGTTTATTCATTTTATAAATGACTTTGGGGACGTCCTTTGGCTTGAACTCACTTATGATGTTAAATGCATCTCTGGACTTTCTGTGTTTGACATTAACTTTGAACATGAAGTTCCAGTAATGAATGAGAGCTATAAAACTCCTTGGGAGACAAACCACAAGGTTCTTCTTGAAACGCATAAGGGTGGAACAACACAAAATAAACTGGAATTCAAGCACTGACACGGTATTTGCTATACTCGGGATGAGGAGACCAGCACATCTTTTAATTAGTACATTCATGAACCGGAAAAAGTGATGAATACATTTCTCTGGGTCAGCGTGTTCATAAAAATCCTTCACAGATGTAACTAGAAGTCTGAAAATACATAAGTGTAACGTGTTGGTAGGCAACATTCCACGCTTGCCTCTTAGGCCTGTTCTCCTTTTGTCTTGAACACGTGAGCCTCCTTCACATTTCTTTCGCTCAGAGTCATATTCTTGCTCAACTTTCGAGAGCAGATCTTCAATTTTCTTGGGGTAGTCACAAGTCAGAAGATAAACCTGTTGGGTCTGTACCCACAAATCTGTTGATTCTCTTCTTTCCTCTACTGTGGAACATTGAAAACAATGAGATATGTACTCCCGCAGCACAGATTTGAAGCTGTGAAACTGAATCACCTTTATTAATCCCAAAATCTCTCGGCAAACAACAGGGCTTTCGGATATAACCCTCTGGTGAAAATGTTTTGGGTAAAAAGCATTCAGCAGAGGGGTGCATAAAGCATATGGGTCTCCAGTAAGAATATCTTCAATTTTCTCAACTTCTGGAAAGGTGTCTTTAGAATAGAAATCTTTGGCTTCCAGCAATATTCCATTTAGAACAGTCAGATACACCTTGGCATTAAGTGAATATTTTGCTTCATATCTTTTCAAAGGCCTATGATAATCTTGACAGGAAGGAGAGTTACAGGCTAAACCACAGATAAACTTTGGACAAATATCTGGAGTATTCTGTCCCACTGACTTGATTTTATCAGCAAAGTCACAAAGGTGACGCAGAAAGTGCTTCTGTAGGAAGATCCTAATTTGTTTGATTTCACATTTGTAAAAATTGCCTTGCTTTTCACTTAGGTCCAAGTCAAAATCCAGCTGCAAAATTCTCACTCCTTCATACAGTGGAATTCTGCCATACTTGGCATCTACTTGCAAAATTCCAAAAAACGCATAGCAAGCTTTGACCATGTCTTTCTCGGCATTGTTCTGGGGATTGTCCAGTGCTTTCACCAAACTCATCAACATTTCCAGACAAGTCAATGATCGTTCAAAGTCTGACAAAGCCTTAGGGTCTCTCTGCAGTAAGAAAAAGAGGCTCTCCACAGCTCCAGCACTGTTATATTCATCGACAAAAATCTCAAAAGCTTCTGCAATCACATTTGTCTCTCTGTTTAAAAGACCCTTCAAGAGCAAGGCTTCTGCTATATCAGACGACTGTCGTTTTCTGATTTTGAAGAGTTTGGTTGCTTCATCCAGCATATCTTGGATGCTTTCTTTGTCTGAGGCACTTATCTCTTCTCCTTTGCTCTCTTTGAGTAGACTCACTCGGACTGCGGCAATGAGGCACTCAGCTTGAAATTCTTTCTTGTTCGAAAGTCTTGCTGCTTCTTGAAGCTTTCCGTGTTCCCGCATCAAAATGGCAGCTTCCTCCTCCCGGCTCTGGCTTTTCAACAGCTCAGCTGCTTGAGACAAACACTTGTTTGACTTGAGGAAAAATAGCTGGTCTTCAGGATCAAGATAATTCAGAGAGGCTGTCATTTCAGTGAGTTTATTCTCCCTCAGAAACATGGCAGCAGCCTCTAGACGAAACTGCTCTGCAGAGTATTTAAGTTTTATAGAAGGCTGAATGTCTTTGTATCTAGAAATTAAAAGCAATGAGATTTATACATTAGTAATTATCTTTTGGGATCTATCGGTCTATAACATACAAGAATGAATGGTTAACAGAGTAAATGCACTTGTCATCAGAAGATGCTACCCACTAATGGAACTGATGGTAGAGAAATTGATATCATAGTCTTAAAAAAGTTGGTAAAATAGTTGGTGGCACATAAGCTGAAAATGTCACAGATGGTCCAGATGGACACAGTTTTAGGTTACTTGGGAAAATAAGGGTGATAGCAGCAAAGGCTCAAAGCACAGTCTTCTGAAGTTCTTTGAATATGGCAATGATGGCAGAGACAGGAAAGTTGCAAAGATCAATGCTTTATTCAAAAAAAAAAGGAATTAATACCTAATTACTGAACAAACAGTCTAACATTAGTGATTTAGAATTACCTCGAAATGACAAATTGGGTTTATTACTTAGAAGAACATTTAGTATGTTTTACTTGAAGACAAATCAGTTCTGACCAACTTGATTTGCGTTCTTTGACAAGGTAATGATGAGGGTTGACGTTGTGCACATACATTTCACATGACCTTTGAGAAAGTGGTAGACAATAGACAATGCCAGCCAACTGAAGCTCGGTGGGATTAACACATGCAGTGGCAGCACAGGTACAAAAATGACTGAAAGACACAAAATGAAGTAGTGTGTAGAACTATTGCTTCGCAGACCAGAGGAAGTGTAATCTGGTTTCTAGCAATAATTTTTATTAAAATTATTGCTCTTATCAATAACCTGGATTTGGATATCAGCGCAATGTTTGGAAAAGTCATAAGCAATGAGGATAACAGCAGACTTCAGGAAGTCAGAGTGGTGAAATAAACAGACATATGGCAAATACATTACAAATCAATGACATGGCAAGTGATTGTTTTTTGGAAGAAAAATTTAGGAGAAACAATATAAACCAAGAAGTTAAAGCTTTAAAAAGGATGCAACAGGAAAGCGAGCTGGGGATTAAAAACAAAAATCTTTGCTCCTGAATTGAACAACTGCAGTTGCTGGAAATCTGAAAAGTAAACAGGAAATGCTGGAAGCACTCAACAGGTCAGGTGGCATCTGTGGTGAGAAATGGATTAATGTTTCAGGTCATTGTTGATGGCTGCTGTGAAAAAAGCACATGGGAATACTGACTTTATGACTAAAGACAAAGTACAAAAGTATCTGTCAGGATGCCTCTTATATATTGCTGTTGTTACCTGCTTCCACTACCTCCCCTGGCAGCACATTCCAGATACTTACCACCCTCTGTGTTAAAAAAATTTGCCTCTCATATCTCCTTTAAACCTTCCCTCTTTACATTAAACCCACATGCCGAGTAATTGACATTTCTACCTTAGGAAAAAGACTCCAACTATACATGCCTCTCATATTTTTGTAAACTTCTATGAGGCTGCCCCTCAGCCCCCGGCATTCAAGTGAAAATAAACTAAGTTTGTCTAATCTCTCCTCATAGCTAGTACATTTCAAACAGGTTCTGTACCCTCTTTAAAACCTCCATATCCTTCTGGCTGTGTGGCGACCACTACTGTACACAATATTCCAAACATGGCTTAACTAAAGTTCTATATAGGTGCAACATGACTCGCAAATTTTAATACTCTAGGTCCCGACTGATTAAGGAAAGCATGCTTATATGCTTTCTTGACCATCTTGTCCACTTGTGTTGTGACTTTCAGGTAACTGTGGACCTGGGTGAATCTAGATCCCTCTGTATGTTAATGCTTTTAAGGGTTCTGCCATTTACTGCATACTTCCCTCCTGCATTAGACTTTCCAAAATGCATCACATCGCATGCGTGTGGATGAAATTCTATCTGCCATTTCTCTGCCCAAGTCTCCAGCCTATCCATGTCCTGCTGTGCCTTCTGGCAATCTTCCTCACTACCTGAAGCTCCTCAAATCTTTGTTATCCACAAATTCAGTAATGAGACCACTTATATTCTCCTGCAAATCGTTCATATTACAAACAACATGAGTCCCAGACATCCCTGATCCCTAAAGAACATCACTGGTTGCAGATGTCCAATCAAAAAACATGCTTCCACTGCTAGTCTGTCGTCTATGACCAAGCCAGTTCTGTATCCGCCTTACCAGCTCTCACCACTCTTCCATGTGATTCCACCTTCTAGATCAGCCTTCCATGAGGGACCTTGTCAAAGGCCTTGCCAGAAAACATCCATAGTCCTGCCCTACCTTCCCTGCACAAAGCCATGCTACCTATCGCCAAGAAGTCCATATTTCAACTATGCAAGGCTTGCCAGCTTGTAATTTCCCAAATTATCCCTGTTGCCTTTCTTAAAGAAAGGAACAACACTGGCTATTCTCCAGTCCCCTGGGACTGCTCCTGTGACTAAAGAGGATACAAAGATTTTGTACAAGGTCCCAGCAATTTCCTCCCTCATTATTCTGGGGTAGATCCCATCAAGTCCGAGTCTACCTTAATGCTTTTCAAAACACCCACACCTCCCCCTTTTTTTATATCAACATGCCCTAAAATATCAACATACCCCTCTCTAGACTCACCATCGACCATGTCCTTCTCCTTTGAGAATTCTGATACAAAGTATTCATTAAAGGACCTCACCAACTTCCTTCAACTCCAAACATAAATTCCCTCCTTTGTCACGGACTGGACCTACTCTTTTCCCTAGCTACACTCTTGTTCCTTATATATGTATAAACCGCTTTGGGATTGTCCTTAATCCTGTTTGCTAAGGACATTTTGTGGTCCCTTTTAGCCCTCCAAACTCCTTGTTTAAGTTTATCCCTGCTTTCTTTAAGTTCTTCAAGGGCTCTGACCATCTTCTGATTGCTAAACCTTATGCCTCATTTTTCTTTTTGACTAAGCTCATGATTTCTGTGTCATTCAGGATTCCTGCATCTTGCCTTTCTTGTCCTTCATTTTTACAGAAACATGCTGCTTCTGAACTCTAATCAACTGGCTTTTAAAAGATTCCCACATGACAGATGTGGATTTATCCTGAAACAGCTGCCCCCAATCTACATTCTGCAGTTCTGCCTAAATTTGTCATAGTTAGCCTTCCCGCAGATTAGCAGTTTCACCCTGATGCTTGCAGGTCTGTCCCAGTGCTTTTTCCTGACAGGTCTTCAAAGGGATGCTTGTGACTCTCTGTCCCTCAAGTAGAGCCCTTTCCTGCCTATATTTTTACATCTACAAGTGAGGTTAATTTTGCAGAACTGCTTCAACCTAGACTTGCCAACCTCAACTTGCCAACTTCTAACAATTTAGTGTGCCTCAAAGACAATGTAAATATCTCTACTGAGGAACAGAGCAAAGCCATGGTTCTACAAAAAATGAATGATGAATAATGGATGCAAGTGCTAGCTCATTTAAGTATAATAACCATATTACAACGAAATACTGAGTTCATCTTGAAGTATGCGGAGGACAGCAACTATACTTTATACTTCTCAGGTGCATTTTGAAATAGAGGTGGTCACCAAGCCAAATAAGAAAGGACAGATGAACAAATGTTTGGTCTAAGTGTCAGGTTTTAGGAAGTGTCTGAAAGGAGGAAAGCAAGGTAAAGGCAGAGAGGTGTCAGGAAGGAATTCTAGTGCCTGGGGTCTAAGCAACTGAAAGTACAGCCACAATAAACGGGTATGTATGAGTCAAAATAAACTTGAAAAATGTCTATGAGCAGTGTAATGCTGGAGGAGATTACGGAAGTAGGCATGGGTAAGGCCATGAAGGGATTTGAAAACATGGATGAGAGTTTTGAAAACAAGATGTTGCTTCCACAGGATCTAATGCAGTTCAGAGAGCAGAGGGATAACGGGAAAATGGGATTTGCTGAAAGTTAAGATATGCACCGAGTTTATGGAGAGAGTAGAATTTGGGAGTCAAGCCAGGCATGTGTTGCAGCATTTGAGCCTTCAGGCAACAAAGGCATGGACCAGGGTTTCAGCAGCAAATGAGCTGAGATCGGGGGAAGCTGAGCTGTGTTACAGGGGTGTAAAAGGCAGTCTTTAATGAGGATATGAACTGGAGATGAAAACAACATTACAGGATCAACAAATATAACATTAAGGATGTGAACAAACTGGTTGATACTCAGACTGTGGATAGGGAGGGGCTTGACAGGATAAAGGCTGAGAGTATGTTTCTCCTCATAGAAGAGTCCACAATCAAAGCATAGCCTCAGAATAAAGGAACACCAATTTAAGACGGAAATTAGGTGATTTCTTCTGAGGATTGAAAGTCTTTAAAACTTTGCAACCACAGCCATCTGTAGCACTGAGTATGTGTACAGAAAGATAGATAGATAGATAGATAGATAGATAGATAGATTCTTGATCAGTTAGGGAAATCAAGGGTTATGGGGATAGGGCAGGAAAGTGAATGTGGGGAATGTTGGATTAGCCAAGATCCTATTAAATGGTGGAGCAGGCTTAAGGGACCAAATCGCCTACTCCTGTTCCTATTTCTTATGACCTTAAGAGAGGGATGGAATTAGTTATTAGGGAGCAGAGTTTGGAGCAAGAATCAAAAGCTATGTTTTCAGTCCTTTCATTATTTGATTTGAAGAAAATTTCTTCTCAGAGTACTGGATATCAGAAAAGCAGTTTGATAATTTGGCAACACTGGAGAGTTCTGAAAGATGATATTGAGGTAGAGTTGGGCGTTATCAACATGTGGAAACTATTGCAGTGCGTTCAGATGATGTCTTCTAGTGCAGGTTTTAGATGAGAAATAGGACGGGGTCACAAATGGATATTTAGGGAACACTGGATGTAATGGTGAGGGAACAGGAGTGGAAACCACTGCAAATGATTATCAAGCTATTGTTAGGTAGATTAGAACCACAAGTGATACAGTTTCAGCCGGTTGGATAATAGTAGCGAGGAGAAAGAGACGGATGGTGTTAGGGTTAGGGTTAGTTGACTGTGGTCAAATGTATCCCAACAGATCAAGAATGACCAGCAGGGAAGGTTATCTTTCTCAAAGCTACATACAATGTTATTTGTGACTTTGGTAACAGCTAATTCAGTACTATGGCTGAAAACCTGATTTGTAGGATTCAAACAATAAAAAGGATTGTTTGAGAAAAAAACTTCACGTCAGATGGAAAAAACACAATTCAATAGCACTAACTTTCTATTTTTAAGTTCCATTAAAATGCATATAGTTACACTCAGGGAAAAACAAACATCAGATTGGAGATGTGTGAACATTACCTTTCCACAGCCAGAGCAGCTTCATTGTATAATTCACCACGGCAGAGCATTTGGAGCGCCAGCTCAAATTTGTGCACTTGTTCAAAGCATCTTGCAGATTGTCTGTAACACTGAGCCTTTCTGTATGAACAAGCTGCATCTCCCACCTAAGAGATAAAGGAGGAGGAAAAAAATGAGTCTCAGTATTAAATTGTGGCACTTAATTATAAATGATTTTTAAAAATTATTCTAACATAGGCATCACTAAAGAGGAATGCAATTAATCTGATCCCTTATTGCACTGGAGTAGGTGATGGCAATCCATCTTCTTCGAACTTTACAGTCCTTCAGCTGAAGGTACAACCATTAGTAAGTAGAAGGAAGTGCTTCCAAGATACAATGAAAGAACAATCATGTGTGCGTCCAGGTTGGGATGGTGCCATAGAATCAGAGTTTTTACAGCATAGAAAGAGGCCCGTTGGCCCATCGTATCCACACTGGTCATCGATCTGTTCTAATCCCATTTTCCAGCATTTGGCTCATAGCCTTGAATGCTATGGTGTTTCAAATGTTCATCTAAATACGTAAGTGTCTTGAGGGTATCTGCCTTCACCACCCATTTATGCTGTTAGTTCCATATACTCTGTGATAATACATTTTTCTTCCAATTCCCTCCAGTTTTCTTTCTCCTTACCTTCAAATTGTGCCAACTGGTTGTTGATCCCTCTACTAAGTGGAAATGTTTCTCATCTCTGCCCCTCATAACTTTGTACACCTCATTTAGAACCCTTTTAGCCTTCTCTGCTCAAAAATCCCCAGTCAATTTAGTCTCTCTTCTTCATTGAATCATTCCAGCCTACGCAACATGCTGGTGGATCTTTTTGCATCTTCTCCAGTGTAATCACATCCTTCTCATTATGTGGCAATCACAACTGCACACAGTACTCCAGCTGTGACCTAACAAAAGTCCTGTACAGTTTATCACAACCTTCTTGCTCTTGCATTCAATGCCTTGACGTGTATCCCCTGATTACTTAATGACCTTATCTGCCTGTCCTGCTGCCTTCAAGGAACTCTGAACTTGCACACTAATGTCCCCCGATCCTGTATAGTTCCTATAGTCCTACCGGTTAAGATGCAATCCATTACCTTGTTAGTCCTCCCAAAATGCATCACTTCACACTTTTCAAAATTAAATTCCAATTGTCACTCCTCAGTCTATTGGACCAGCCCATCTATAACATTTTGTAGTCTAAGGCTTTCCCCCTTGTTATTTACCATACCATCAATTTTCATGTCATCTGCAAACTTACTAGCCCTAGCTCCTACATTAATATCTTTATTATTAATGTACACAACAAACAGCAAGGGACCAAACCCTGTGGTACACCACTGGACACAGGCTTCCAGTCTCTAAAGCACCCTTCAACTACCACCCTTCCTATCACTAAGCCAATTTTAGATTCAATTTGCCAAATTATCCTGAATTCCATGGAGTCTTATTTTCTTAGTCAGTCTGTGGTATCAGACTTAATTAAAAGCCTAACTGAAGTCCATGTAAATAACTAACTGCACTAACCTCACCCACACACCTAGTCACCTCCTCATAATATTCAACCATAATTAGTCAAACATTGCATCACCAGACAAAGCCTTGTTGCCTATTCCTGAAAATGTCTGACTTGGAAAGGAACTGGAGGACAATATTCCGTGTTTAGCCTTCTTCGCGAGAGAGATCATAGGTTTGCACATTGCTGCTGATGAAGCTTTAATATTGCAGTATATCCCACAGATAGTAAGAAGATTGCAGCCATATACTTTGTGGCAGTGGTGGCGGGTGTGGGGGGCGGTGGGGGGAGCTAAATGTTAAAAATGCTGCAGCATACTTTTCTCTGATTATGATTATCAGTCAATCGAGAAAACAGAACCCCTGTCCCACGTGCAAAAGTATTTCTATAATCTGACAAGAGAGGTGGTACGACAAGTAAAGGATGGTCTGGAAATATTACCATGATATCAAACAAGAACAACGAATACAGAAGCAATGATCACATGCCTTTCCTAATTTCTCAAGCAGTTCTGCACAGAGCTTGTACTCCTTCGCATTTCTCAAACACTTCATTGACAGTTTTGGCACTTTGCACTCCAGGTAAATCTTGGCCAACTGGAGGTATTCAATCTGAATTTCCCTGGAAAGAGTTGGAAGAAAAAGAACTTTATCGTAAACATGCTTTCCTTTTTTGCAGAAGAAATCCTTCATTAACTGAAGACTCGGAATGGATGCTGCATCCCAAATTTTTTTTTTCTTTATTCATTCACGGGACAAGCGAGTCGCTGGCCAGGCAGCATTTGTTACCCATCCCTAATTACCCAGAGGGCAGATAAGAGTCAACCACATTGATGTGGGTCAGGAGTCACATGTAAACCAGACCAGGTAAGGATGGCAGTTTCCTTCCCTAAAGGACATTAGTGAACCAGATGGGTTTTTCCTGATAATCGACAATGGATTCATGGTCATCATTAGATTGTTAATTCCAGATATTTATTGAATTCAAATTCCACCATCTGCCGTGGCGGGATTCGAACTCATGTCCCCAGAACATTATCTGGGTCTCTGGATTAACAGTCCAGTGATAATACCACTAGGCCATTGCCTCCCCATTATTATTTCTCTCAGCTGCATGTTGCTGAACATCTACATACCAAAACTACAAGGTATCAATCTAGCAAATGAGGAATATTTACAGTCACATAACATCTTCACTGATTGCAGTCTGTGGGTCAGGAAGCCGAGGATCCAGTTGCAGATTGCAAGCCGAGACCTAGCTCTCCGAGTTTTGAGATTAGTCTGGTAGGGATTACTATGTTGAAGGCAGAGCTGTAGTCGATGTGTAGGAGCCTGATATAGCTGTCCTTGTTTTCTAGACATTCCAAGGATGAGCGTAGGGCTAGGGAAATGGTGTCCACTGTGGACCTGTTTCGCCGGTAGGAGAATTGACTTTTACAGAATGCTTTCTATGCTGCATCTATCAGGGTGTATAATGGACTGGTATGGCAACTACTCTGCCCAGGACTGTAAGAAACTACAGAAAGGTGTGCGCACAGCCCAGACCATCACAGAAACCAACCTCCTATTCAGGACTCCATTTACACTTCTTGTTGCTGCGGAAAGGCTGCCAATATCATCAAAGGCCCCTCCCAACCCAGTGATGCTCTCTTCCAACTTCTCAATCAGGCGGAAGATACAGAAGCTTGAACACACGCACTATCAGGTTCAAGAACCGCTTCTTCTCTGCCATTATTAGACTGATGAATGGAATAACTTCAAATAACGTTGATCTTGCTTTGTGCACCTCCTTGTAGCCATAACCTTGTATCCCTCGCTCCGTCTAAGCACCCTATGATCTATATGCCTTGGTTTGCTGTGATCTGTCTGTACTGCTCATAAACCAAAGCTTTTCACTGCACTTAGGTAGACGTGACTACAATAAATGAAATCATATCATTATACCTAATTATACAAAACTGTGGTGACCAAAAATTGGTAGAGGTGTTCTAGATCTTGGCCTGCTTGGTCTCCGAATGCACTTCTAAGTTTTCTTGCTGTATCTGAAATCTGGAAATCTCCCTCCTTCCTATTGCTACGGTGATAACCTCAGCTCCCAGCAACATGCTAAATTCTTTCACAGGGCAGAGACATTACTAAAAACCAAAATACAATGTGGAGGAACAAGGAATTTTGCTGAAAGGTAGTGAGAATTGGAACAAGTAATCACATTAGGGAGAATGAGAGGAATAAAGAGCAGGTATGAGGGCTGATAAATCCCATGTGGAAAACAAAAACCACAACAACAGCTTTGAGAAGCAAAGTATTACACAGTGTCAAGCAGCCAGAACTAAAAATGGCAGCAAAGGCAAAGAAGCAGTTTTCCAATCCACATTCCTGCCTGGCATGCCCCATTTCAAAAGCCAACATTCAAAACAAAAACAGAGTCAATATACCAATAAAGTTCTGACGAAGCTATCAACCTGAAACATCATTTTGCCTCTACACAAGCTACCAGGCCTGCAGATTATTTCCAAAATTTTCTGTCCTAATTTCAGATTTCCAGCACTTGCAGTATTTCCTTTCGTACTACCAATGGACTTGGGTGCGTTATGTCTAGTCTTACTTCAAAATTGCTTTGCGTTGCAAGTAAAATCAAACAATAGCAATAAAACGCTGCAAAAGCTTTACAAGAAGGATATCTTACCTCTGGCTCCTTTTCTTAACCTGTACATTAAGAACGGCATCATGTGCTAGTGCCAGTTTCTCTTTTTCCAAATCTCCACCTTTCTGGTAACACTTGGCAGCCACCTAAAGAATTAGAGAAACTTTTACAAAGCAAATAGAAACCATATAATTTGTGTAAACTTTGTTATAAATGTAGCTTTACGTGTAACATTTCTAGATCATTAAAATAGCTTTGTGCATTAATATACTAAACACCTAACTGCCTCAACACAATAACAGAAACACAACTTCCATGGATAGACTTTGGATACAAGCTTGTGGAGGTGACTAGTTCTTTAGCTGCCCAAGACTGCTCCTGTACTCAAATCTTCTTGCAATAAAGGCTAATATTCCATTACCTTTACTAATCGTCTACTGCATCTGCCTGCTGACCCTTGGTGACTTCAGTGATAGCCAAGTCCCTTTGTACATCTAAACTTCCCAGGCCCTTACCATTTAACAGGCATATCTGTTCCTCCTAGCAAAGTAGATAACCTCACATTTTCCCCACTATTGTATCATGTAACTGTTCAGGTTGGCAGAAGGGAATCAAAATGGATCTTGTTCACTCCAGTAATTCTTATTTTCCTAGGAAAGGGATGTTAGCTAGCACAGATAGACAGCGAGAGAGAGAGAGCGAGAGAAATCCAAACTGTCTAGGATGTTTGACTTTGAACTTGCACTTCTGAATGAGAGCCAGAGTCTTATTTCAGCTCCCCGCCCCACTCCTCCTCTACATGTCCATCCTCAGCCTCCTCCAGTGTTGCAGCGAATCAGAACGCAAATTTGAAGAACACCTTATCTTCCACCTGGGTACCCTACAGCCTGGAGGACTCAACATTGAGTTCTCCAATTTCAAATAACCTTGCCACCCATTCCCTGCCTCCCCTTCCAGCCCCACCTCCTCCCTTCCATTCCACCTTCTGACCCTCCCTTCCAGCCACAACCGGATTCATCCCCCCATCGACCAACAGGTCGTATCTACCACCAGTGTCCACCAATCCACATCCACCCCTTCCCCCCCACCTCTTTATCTGCAGCTCCCCCTACCCCCACATCCAGTCCTGAAGAAGGATAATACCTGAAACGTTGACTGCTCTTTTCCTCCAGATGCTACCTGGCTTGCTGTGTTCTTCCAGCCTCCTGTTTGTCTACCTTATTCTTAAGTCTTTGCTTTTGCTTGATACTTTCCCCACAAAAGAACCTCTCAAACTATGGACCTTGCGTGCATAAAGTACAGCATGGAAACAAACCCTCTGGTCCATGCCGACCAGATATCCTAAATTAATCTAGTCCCATTTGCCAGCATTTGGCCCATATCCCTCTGAACCCTTCCTTTTCATATACCCATCCTGATGCCTTTTAAATGTTGTTACAGTACCAGCCTCCACCGCTTCCTCTGGCAACTCGTTCCATACACACACCACCCTCTGCATGAAAACGTTGCTCCTTAGGTCCCTTTTAAATCTTCTACAAGGCAAAAACGAACAACTCTTTGTGCTCTTAGGCAACATCATTAGCTTCAACTAACTAGTGGCATCTGTAAGTTGATAAGGAATTCAGGCTAATTCTTCCCTCATTCCTGTGACACTTTGCCTTCATGACCTGATGTGTTTAGGGGTTAGTGAAAATGATATGCACAACTTAAGACATATGGATGGCATATTTTACTCAGTGACACACTGAGACCAAGGGAGTTAGGTAGCACATAGGATAATCAGAGATCGGGACTTCCAAATATGCTGTGCAATTTGTGGTGTGGTGGTAAGGGAGTGGTGTCCAATCTGTTGTGGTTAGGGGGCTTGGGTGCTGTTAAAGCCTCTCCTTCAAGGCTGTCCTCACTACAACAATTGCACTTCCTGAGACCAAGGAAATCTGGCCAGGCACAAACAAGGTTAGCTTGAGGTTTAACATTGCGTAGAGCTGGAGGAACACAGCAGGTCGGGCAGCAGAGAAGCAGGAAAGTTGACATTTCGGGTCAGGATCCTTTCTGGAGAAGGGGTCATCTCTGACTCCAGCATCAGCAGTTTTTAACTATCTCTAGTTTGAGGCTTATTGCCTCATGAAATATTTAAAATGCCACCCTCCTTCTGGGAAATAGGCTGGTCACTCTCTTCAGTACAACACAGAAGCTGGGTGGGTTGGTTCCAAATTCCTGACATCTTTGGGTCTTTTTGCATGTTTGATCTTTCATGCACATCGAATCTCACCTGTTCACCCATAATGAATTTCACCCATTCCCCTCTCCTTACAGGATTCTGAAAAATCCTGTCGGGCCTGTTTACTTGGTCATCAAGCCACCAGCTAGGTTTCACATTTCAACTTTAACATTTTTGATCTCACCTTCCAACATTGATGTTTTGCAAAGTAGTCACCTCTTTCTGCCCATTCTTGCATCGTTGACGCCTTTACAAACATGCTGTCATCAAGCTCTGAAAAAAATAAGAACATGCACTTCAAATAAATTTGAACTAACTTCATTCCAGTAAAACATATCCAAGTCAAAATGAACATACTACAAATGCAAGCTGATGTTGTTGCAAATTTTGCACTGCTGTAATGATATACAGAACAAAAGTATAAAGTATTGCTCATTTCAGGTGGAAATGAAATATACATCCACTCTCTGGCCTGTTTAAAAATGACCATTAAATTTGGTTTGGCTGGTAGGGCTTTTGCTGCAGCTAGAGGTTCAAGCCCTACTCCATGATCTAAAGATATAACCTAATAGTCAATGCAGCACAATGCTAAAAACATAAATTTCTTACCATTTTACACTATAATCACACCACGCAAAATGTTTAAACTCTTCATAGTTATTAGGCTAGTTAATTTATGTCCGAAAGACTGAAGCCCATTCATGACTGAGCTGCAATAAAGACAGGAGCTTGCAAATTAGGGCTGCTCTCTCTCTTCCTCAAGTAAAATTTATGATGTGGAGCTGCTGGCGTTGGACTTGGGTGGACAAGGTCAGAAGTCACACAACACCAGATTATAGTTTATTTGAAGTTACAAACTTTTGGAGTGCTGCCCCTTTGTCAGGTGAAGTGCAGAGAGATCAAAAGATCATACAAATGGTGTGAGCGGAATGTCGACAAGCTTAATAATAAGTCTCTGCAGGTGATCAAAAGTGTCAGCCAGTCTGACTAAAGTGTCAATAGCTAAACAACAAGTGAAGGGCTGACCTATAATCCAATTAATTGAGGCAGAGAGATAATTACAAAAAATTAAGGTGGTGCTGGAGACAAACCAAATGACTGGAATAACATGGTAGGTATAAGAGTGGCATGCTGGGGGTCTAACCAAAGTAGCAAGTAATTCAAAACTGTACGACCTAATTAAGGTAGAGACACCATAAGATATCAAGGTGATGGTGTCAAAACAAGACAGTAAGGAAGATTTTACAGATACAGAACAGTATGATGGGGTTACATATAGTGCGACATGAAGCCAAGATCACAGTTGAGGCCATTTTCGTGGCTGTGGAACTTGGCTATCAGTGTCTGTTCGGCGATTCTGCATTGTTGTACATCCTAAAGATTGCCTTGGCGTTCACTTACCCGAAGACTGGAGGCTGCATGTCCTTGACCACTGAAGTGTTCCCCGACTGGGAGGGAACATTCCTGTCTGGCGGAGCCCCAAGGCATGGTATATTGGTGAGACCATGCAGGCGTTACAACAATGGATGAATGGACACTGCACAACATTGTTGTAACATCTGCATGGTCTCACCAATATACCATGCCTTGGGGCTCCGCCAGACAGGAATGTTCCCTCCCAGTCGGGGAACACTTCAGTGGTCAAGGACATTCAGCCTCCAATCTTTGGGTAAGCGTCCTCAAACGCATTCTTCAGGATGTACAACAACGCAGAATCGCCGAACAGACACTGATAGCCAAGTTCCATACCCATGGAGACGGCCTCAACTGTGATCTTGCGTTCATGCTGAGCTATAGGTAACCCAGCCATACTGTTCTGTATGTGTAAAATCTTCCATACTGTCCTGTTTTGACACTATCACCTTGATAACTTGTTATGACCTCTCTACCTTAATTAGGTTGTACAGTTTTGAATTACTTGTTACTTTGGTTAGACCCACATCATGCGACTCTTATACCTATTATGTTATTCCAGTCATTTAGTTTGACTCCAGCACCACTTTATTTTTAATTTTTTGTAATTGTCTCTCTGCCTCAGTTAATTGGATTGTAGGTTATCCCTCCACTTGTTATTCAGCTGTTGACACTTTTGATCACCTGCAGAGACTTATTATTCAGCTTGTCGACACTCCACTCACACCATTTGTATGATCTTTTGATCTCTCTGCTATAAATTCTCTCATACGTGCCTCTCTGCACCTCACCTGACGAAGGGCCGCAGTCCAAAAGCTATAACCTGGTGTTGTGTGACTTCTGACCAAGTAAAACTTAAAAAATTGTTGAATAAGCTTTTGAATCTTTAGGTGCATACATTGACTGCCTAAATTTCAACATTGCAAACAACCATAAAACTTTGGCTGTGTTGAGTATTCTTAACCTCTCCACTTTCATACCTCTGTTCTCATCTGTTTTGACCACTCTGACGAAATCTCTCTTGATGAAATATGTGAAGGCTGGGTCACGTTTCCCTTTGTTTTCATCGAAGATCCACAAATTGACCCTTGCTCTTGTGAAAGCCGTGTACAATTGTTTGAGTTCACAATTCAGCAACTGATATACATAAAGAAATTAGCATTTTGATTAGAACTGATCGTAACATTCATTTTTGAGCCTGCACAGCACAACAGATCATTAGTCATTGTTTTTACTCAGCTGTGACAATATACTTAAGATTTTAACAACAGCCTTAGAACAAAAATAGTTTTTGAATTTTATTCCGTTCACCATGATATTTTCCGGAGCTACTCAAGAGTTGCATAAGGTACTATTTTAAGAAAATGAATTATTTTCTACTGATAGTTACATATTTTAACACTAGCTTGAAGGACTTGCCTATAATTTCCAAGGCCACTTCACCTGTACTTGCATTAAAGTCAGCAAAGCACAATGTCTGCTGTCACATGAAGGTGCCAATTCCAATAAAAGGAGCTGAAGTGTTACAGACTGCTCATTGACAGATCAATTGTACTGCTCTTGACATGAAGGGTGCAATCAATCTATATTGCACTCTGGCCTGAACCCTAAACACTTGCGATTATGAATGAAACTTCCTTTTTATAATCTGCATAAACCAACGAATACCCCACTCTTCAACTTGTCTACTTCCACTCTGTTACTTTTCCAGTCGTATTTACCGCTTCTCATTTGCAAAATGCTTTGCCCCATACATAAATACCTCTCTTTCTGAAGATGCTGCATACTATACACTACATGTCTTCATCTCTGTTAAGTGGCAGGATGCTCTTGAAGAATGCTGCAGAATGTGGGCAGAGCATGGTGCAACAATACTATGGCTTAAAAGAAGTGTGTTTTCTCCTGTTCTTTTTAATGAAGAAAAGTTGAGAGAGAGGTACTGAGTAGTCTACTCAAAGCCCATAAATTAAACAGCCTGAATGGGTGGGTCCCTATGAGCCAGGATTTTTAGTTTTAGTTTTTCAGTAGCAGTTGTTGCCGGGGTTTTGAAGCTACAGTACATCTCTTCCTGCTACTCACACTCTCTCTGTTTTCTCTTGATTTTTTTCCTCCTGGACTGACGAATTGCCTGAGATAATCTACTTTTACTGAATTTGTCTTTGCCCAGCGTGCATTTATGGGATGCTACTACAGCGTTTAGTAGTTAAATAATCTATTATTCTGTTAAGTTTTCCAATAGAGTTCATTATTCCAATTTCTTTTTTCTTTTGTTGTATTTTAACTATAGTGTATGAATAAAGTGTGCTTTGCTTCAAATCTGGTAGGGAGGCACAGTGGCTCAGTGATTAGCAATGCTGCCTCACAGTGCCAGGGACCCAGGTTTGATTCCAGCCTTGGGTGACTGTGTGGAATCTGCACATTCTCCCTGTGTTTATGTGGGTTTCCTCCAGTGCTCCATTTTCCTCCCACAGTGCAAAGATGTGTGGGTTAGATGAATTGGTCAGGGTAAATTGCCCATGGTGTCCACGGATTTGCAGGCCAGGTGGATTAGCCATGGGAAACGTATGGTTGTAGGGCGAGGGCAGGGGTTTGGGTCTGGATGGAATGCTCTTTGGAGGGTCAGTATGGGCTGAATGGCCTGAGGGATTCTATGATTCTGCGGTACTTTGACCAATGGAATTGCATCCAGAACGCAATTCTTGGCATTTGCCTTTAAAATAAAAAAAGGTTAGGGTCTAGGTTAATGGTTCCATGGTTCACCAATGTCCTTTATGGAAGAAAATCTGCCATCTTTACCTGGTCTGGCCAACATGTGACTCCAAACCTACCACTAGGCAATTAGGAATGGGCAATAAAATGCTGGCCTGGCCAGTGATGCCCACATCCCATAACCAAATTAAAAAAAAAACTTCTTAATATATTTTGGGGATTGTTTGGCCTGTCCATAACAATGACTTGAGAGTCAAGGGCCTAAACCTTCACAAGTGGACAATTCCAGGAATTCTAATTCCTTTCCCAATACATGGTACTTCCTGTTTTAAAGGGACAATATTGGAAGTGTGTACACACATGAATGAGTAAGATGAGTGAAAATAAATATCTGGCTCAAAGTCTGACGTAGGATAAGTGGGTCCGGTTCATGGGACACTGGCATCAGTACCTGGGAGAGTGGGGTCTGTACTATTGGGATGACCTGCTCCTGAACTGTGCTGAGACCAGTCTTTTTAAGCAAACCACTTACCTATATAAGTAGACAAGGCTTTAAACTAAAACGATGGGGTGAGGGGGTAAGAGCACAGTCAAGGCAAGAGAGCAAAACAGTAATATGGGAAATGAAGACTGGAGGAAAATCAGAGCGGCTACTGAATGACAAGGGCTACACTTTAAAACGGAGTGTATGATTCCAGTGTCCAACCTGGGGATCCATGGCGAGTGCATGAATGAAAGCCATGTGGTCAAAGGAAAAATGGCAGAGCAGATCATTGGAGTGTGTTGTCTATCTCGATCACTCTGGAAGAGCAGTGTAGTACATGGCAGAGCAGATATCAAAGTTTCTAATAGTCTGCTGCATGCTACACAATTTTCGCCACAACTAGAACATGGGCCTTGTAACTAGCTGGGAACGTAGAGAAGGGGAGAAGGTAGTGAACACTTTCTGGCTCGGTATCATCACAATTCCAATACATGCAACTGCAATTACCTGTTCTCCAACTCACTTACACGTTTCCTTCCCTCTTTCCTGACCATTAGATATTGGCCAAATTGCAAAACGAAACATCATCTCAAAAAAAAATCAAAACCAAATGTATTGATGAAATCAAGTCATATTGCATTCAAATGTCAACTAACCGTCCCTGTGAATTCACTTTGTGCCTGTCTTCCTTGCCTAGTTTTTCCTACACAGTACTATATAATTGTCTGCAGCCTGGTTGGTGGAAAGTACCCCCACTCCCATTGCTGAACCTTAGCAGGCCATATGAACATTGGTTTCCTCAGCCATGATGACAGTACATTGGGCTTGCATGATTTCTTGCTGAGCTTCTGCTGTAGAAGACACAGATGGCTTTGGCCAGGGCTGCAGTGGATGTGTTAGATGTTGCATCCTGTCTGGATCCACAAGCATCTTCCACAAATAGGAGGTTATGCTTCAGTTAGACAGGGCACTGGTAATAGTGCATTTGGAATACTGTGTACAGTATCGGTCACTTTACTTAAGGAAGGATGCAAGTGCATTGGACGCATTTTGAGAGGAGGTGTACCAAACAAATACCTGGAATGGAGGCTCAGAGGGTTGAATGAGGAAAGATTGGACAATTTAGGCTTCACGTGCTAAAGTTTATTTGGGTAGGAAGTGACGTGACTGAAACATGTAAGATTCGGAGGAATCTTGACAAAGTAGATATGGGCAGGAAGCATCTTTTCCATGCGAATCTAAACCTAGGGGTCACTACTTAAAAATCAGGATTGCTCATTTAAAATAGAAACAGGGCAGGCTTTTCCTTTATTGGAGGGTTGTAAGTCTTTGAAACCCTCTTCTTGTCATGGTAGCTCAAATACAGCTGACTACTACAAAAAGAAGAAATGACTAATGCCAAGATACTGAGCATGTTCACACAGCAGCTGGATAGTAAGTCCTCGTTATTTGCAGTACATCTTAGATTTGACATGCAGTGCTTGCAAAGAATTACAGATGTGTATCATGGGGATGCTTGCCGTGTCAGTTTAAACATGGCATGGGAATGTATGAAATGTATTCAGCTTTCTTGTAATAGAGGGCCAAAGTCTTCTCTTTTGCAACAATGGATGGCATATTGTTAGATGCAGCAAATTTCACACTGTCCAGGTCTTGCTGCATTTGGATGCAGACTACTTCAGAAGTTGAGGAGTCACAAAGCGCTGAACATTGTTCAATCATCAGTGACCTTCCCCACTTCTGATCTTTTGTCGGAGGAAAGGTCATTGATAAAGCAGCTGAAGATGGTTGGGCCTAGGACATGACCCTGAGGAACTCCTGCAGTGATGTCCAGTGGCTGAGATGAGTGACCTCCAACAATCTCAATTCTCTTCCTTTGAGCTAGATATAACTCCAACTATCAGAGACCTTTCCCCCCGTTTCCAATGACTTTCGTTTTGCTGGGGCTCCTTGATGCCACACTCTGTCATATTATGTCAACAGCAAGAACTCTCACCTCACCTCTTTTATCCATGTTTGAACCAAAGCTGTAATGAAGTCATTTCAGTTCCAATGAGTAGCTCTGGCGGAACCCAACAACAGCCAGTAATAATTAGGTTATCGTTAACTAAATCCTCCTTCATAGCACTGCTGATGACAACTTCCATCACTTTACTGAAGATCAAGAGTAGGCTGGTGAGTGTTAATTGGTGTAGATGCCAATATTGTAGCTGTACTGAAACAGCTTGGCTAGGTACGTGCAAATTCTGGAGCACAAGTCTTCAGTACTATTGTCAGAATGTGGTTGCAGCCTATAGCCTTGCAGCATCCAGCATTTTCAGTCCTTTCTTGATATCACATGGAGTGACTTAAATTGTCTGAAGACAGACAGAACTTGAGGAAAGTCACCAGACCCGAAACGTTAACTCTGTTTTTTCCTTCACAGATGCTTCCTGCTGAGCTTTTCCAGCAACTTTGTTTTTGTTCCTGACTCAGAACTATATTGCTGTATCTACAGTGCTGCTGGAATAAAATCCTGGAATCCCCTTTCTAACAGCACTGAGAGCACACCTGCAACATAAGGACTGCAGTGATTTAAGAAGGCCACTCACCACCACCTTCGTAAGGGCGTTGAGGGGTTAGTGATAAAGTTTAGTCTTGCCAGCAATGCTCTCATCCCATTCAAGATTTTCTTTTCTTAAAAAAAAATTTTACCTTACAAAAATTGCATTACATTTTACCTTGTGCAATTCCACATTGAATTCAAGAGGTCTGCTTTGTGAAACAATATCATCTATTGGTTGCTCCAGTACTGGCTTATATTTGTCTTTTGACTGAGGTGAAGGTTGAAAAGAGGAGATGACCCTCCATTCCTTATCAGCCTGAAAAGCATCAAACACACAGTACATTCTTCAATTAAAAGTACTCAAAATATTGTTAAAATTCATACTTATAATCTCCTCACTTCCCAATCTAAATCAATATTCTCTGCTCTCCAGACTGGTCCCATCCAGGCAAGGTTTTTACTGCCCTCCCCAGTTCTGGGGAAGGTCACCAGACCCGAAACGTTAACTCTGATTTCTCTCCACAGATACTGCCAGACCTGCTGAGCTTTTCCAGCAACTTCTGTTTTTGATTTTACTGCCCTCACCTGGCTTAAACCACTGGATTGGTGTGTGGATGGGGGCAATTACAACAACAGGAGTTCTCTCCCCCCATCCTCATACAGAGATCCCCTTCCCTCCTAAACTAAAACCTGACCCATTTCTGAGCAGTTACCTCAGAATCCGTGAAGAAATTATAGAGGAGGACATCATCGAATTCCAAACCTTTGGCTTCGTAAATTGTCAGAACCAGGGCCAGGTTAAGTTCTTCTGGAATTGCATCCTTTGCCTTTTCATTTGTGACCAGAATAACCTGAAAAGTATGGTGTTATAAAATTAAGGATAGTGAATCAATTTTACAAGATCAATGCCGATGATGACGACACAACCTCAATACAGATCATTTGCAACGCTGACTTATGCGACAGAGAAAAAACTGCAGTCGGCTGCATTTTGTTTTTGATTCATTCTTCGGGTGCTGTCCCAGGCGTTTGACCCAGTGATGGTCATGGAATAGTAATATTATTCCATTTCAGGATGGTGCATATCCAACAACAAATCAGTTAGACCAAGATAACAGGAAAAAACACTAACAGAATCCTTAGTGTCCAGGGAATGATAACTGTCCAATCTAAAAGGTGACATGGCCTCTGAAGCCAAGGAGAAACATGGGAGTTAACTGTCATTTGTATAGCCAAAAGGTCCATTTCCAGAAGCCCATCATGATCACTAACTCTGGTAAATATTGAAAAGAGCTCTTGATGGAACTTGTAGTCACGAAGAGTGTAGTGGTAGGTTGAGAATGATCAAACCAGATCACTAAGGTTGGACATGACAATGAGCATTTGAAGACAAGTGGGAAATTATTGGTTTAGTGCAAGATGGTTGTTTCGGCTGTGGAGGAACCAGGTGACACGGCCACCTGGAGCACGGTTTTCTGTACAAGAAAATATCTAGGAAAGTACTGAATGCATTAGTATCAGGGGCTGTGCAGCTCAGACTGAGATCATGTCCAATGCCAGGAAACCAGAGTTTTCCAGACCAGCTGCTCTCATTCCCGATTTCTTTCGTGAATGGAAACAGTTTCTTTCTACTCTGTCCAGACCCCTCACGATTTTGAACACCTCTGTCAAAACTCTCAATCTCCTTTTGGAAAACTGACCTAACTTTTCCAATCTACTTTCAGAACTGAAGTTTCTCATTCCTGGAGAACAGCAGCTCTTCTGATCAGTGCTGAGTAGGGGAACTCTGCATCATTACTACTGGAAATCATGTTAGCTCACCCTATGATTTTCTCTGACTGTAGGAATTGTCTTTCTGATTCAATTTTTGATCCCAATTTTTCCTTCTTGATGTTTTACGATTCAAGTTGATCACTTGAGCTGTTCATGATCTAAATGGCTCAGTTACACACTGAGGACATCAAATGAGTTTCCTAATTAAAATACACATGACAGGATCAGATGTATAAATACAAACCTGATGAGCACCAAATTCTATTGGCTGGGATTTCCGCTTGTTTCCCCTAAGCAAAATAGCCAAGTCACTGACACTGCAGGACTCTAGCACAGAAGGTTTTGGTCCATCAAAGAGGCCAGAGTCTCTTGGTAAGCGATCAAAGGACTCTGGAAAATAGTACTGAAGAAGATCCACCACACCAGAAGCCAAATTCAAAATTCCTAAATATACACAAGAAGCTTACATTAAACAATAGAAAGCACACCAAAAATTAAAGATGTTATGTACAGTTTGTCAATGTTTAAAATATTGCTGTCCAATATGTTAGCCACAGTGGTTATGAGACTGCAAGTGGGTCTATCTTTAATAGCTAAGTAAAAGAAAAACCAGTAAATAACACAATTTATCGTAACATCCATATAATTGGATGTTTAATATGAAAAGACAAAGCACTGTTTACAGTGAACATTAACTATGGAAATTCGAGGGACTTTATTGATTTGATCTCAACATTCATATTTGCAAGATATATTCATCTTTAATTCTTTTTTGCATTCGTTGGTAAAACGCTATAATGAAACATTTAATGCACAAGTTGTTTGTGATCATGTGTGTTTTGCTTCTTTTAGTTATTGCTTATTTGCTATTTAAAAATACTAGTCTTAACATTATGTTAACACCGGCAACACTGCATGGAGAGGGAGCTGTGATTGTAGTCAGTCAGTTTGTCCAATCAGAATAGCCACTCAAAGCCAATGCAAGGCAGATTTGCATTGAAATAGCACATATATGCTACATGCAGCAATGAGGTGAACGAGCAGATAATCTGTTTTAGTGATTTTGATTGGTATACAAATACTGACCTGGAGACCAGGGAGAACGTCTCTGCATTTCCTTGAAACAGGAATGTGGGATCTTATACATCAACCGAGAAGTGAAATGCCTCAGCTGAGAAACAGAAACTTCATCAGTACAGCATGCCCTCAGTACTACACCAGAGCTTCAGTCTAGATACTGTGCTCAAACCCTTGGGGTATGGCTCGAATCCACACCCTCTTCAGTTAGGGGCAAAAGTGCTAGCACTGACTGACAGCTGCCAACTCTGTCAAGTGCAATAAATAATAAGCAGCTCCAAAAAGGCATGTAATGACAAAACGGTAGGTAACATTCATTGATTCAACACAACACACAAAGATGCCATTCGGTTCATTGGAGTCCTATAAGCTTTCTGTAAGGGTATTTTCTTTTGCCCGATTCCTCTGCTCAATCACAGGTATATTCCTCTTAATGACCATTCAATTTTCTTTAGTAATCACTAATTGTCTCACCTTCCACCACACTCATTGGTAGCAGGTTTTCCCAAAAACTAAATCTGTCTCCCCATACATGTGCGAAGAGCTGACGGAAACAGTACATTTTTGCCTAAGATTTGGCTAATAACAAATGACGAAGTATTGTGACAATTGGAAAAGCACTGCGTAAGCACAGCGCAATTATCATTCATATAGCATGGTAGTTACGCAAATGCTTTTAATAATCTGTGTTCTGCATTAATGATCCAGAGATGTGAGAGTTCAAATCCCACTACAGCAGCTGAAAACATTTGAAAGCATATACAGGTGATACTTTTGATCTATAAATCATTATAATGGACGTTGCACATAGCAGAGAATTTGTTCTGAAAGTGTAATCTGATTTGGAGAAGTTGGATGAGATGAACATTACCAACGACATCCATGGTTTTGTTTAAAATAGCTTCATAGGACCTTTTATGTTTACTCGTGGTAACAGGCAAAGCTTAGCTTCAAATCTTTTCTGAAAGATAACACCTCCAACACTAGCACTCCTTCAGGACTCGGCTTAAGTTTCTCAAATCGGATTTAAAACCAGAGGTTTAGATCAATTATGCAGATGAATGGGATTTGGCAGATAGAATTGGATATAAATGTGAACAATGCATACAGGTACAGGAAATGGGAAATGTACAATCAACAATGAAGGGGATTCTTTGAACCACTGCTGGCAAGATGTGAAAATGCAAACTGTTCAAACGCAAGCATCCATCAAATCTGAAAGCACTTGGTTACAGTAAAGCAGTAACTGTAACAGCTCAGAACCCATGATATAGAGACATGTTATACACAGATGCAAGGTGAAACCAATTTTGTAGCTTGGCATATAGTTTGATGCCAAAAACCTGAGCGATCTCTAAAACTTTCAGGAAAGAGGGGCCAGAATGATTCTAAATGTAAAGGAATTTGGTTATAAAGTTGCCAGTTCAAAGGACAAAAATAATGTGTAAAATTCTAATTATTTCTTTTTATTATAACAAATATTTTGCATGCTAATTTGCAGTTAATTAATTTATCAAACAACAGACTGAAGGAAATACCTGAATGTGATCGGTAGTTCTGGTGAAGTTGGTAAATTCTGCTCGGCACTGCCACATTGCACTGTTTCTTTTCATTTTGATTGGAATCATGGGCATAATAAAAAAGGGAACGCAGGTCACTAAAGCGGAAAGCAACCCCCTTCATTATGCTTTGAGCCGTATCACCAGTAAGGAACATGCAATTTGGGTCACTGATGCTTTTCATGAGCGTGGCAAGCTCTGCTTGCGTAAAGTCCTGTATTTCATCCCCATAAAGTTCATGAACAGACCATGGCAGTACATCAGACTTCGATAATCGCAGTGATATCATGTACAACACATCCTCCTCATCAAAGTATCTAAACTGTGATTTTATCTGCTGATATAAGCAGAACAAATGGTAGATTTCAGTTCTGTCTTCCTGGAAATTTGGTGCTCTCTTCTTTCCCAGTTTAATATACTGTTCTTCTGTAAGGTAACCTTGAGGACTATTTAAAGCTTCAATAGAACCCTTCAAAAACGATTTGATCTCTTTCCACACTAAAGCTGGATTAAAGTGAGATTTGCCTTTTACCATCTTGGGCCAAAGATCCCTTGCAAATACGTCATAAGTCACAAAGACACGGGGATCAGATTCTTTGGTATGACCCTCGACAACCCTACTTTCATCATCCAGAAAATCTCCCTCATTCTCCTCTTCTTCATCCTCGTCTCCTAAATCTGGTATTGACATATCTTCTTGAACAGACCAACCCACAATTGTGCGTTTCAGACTGCCATCTTCATTTCGAGGGAAAAAAGGGTCTGGCAAGGATGCGTCAATTAACAGCAGCAATTGCTTTGAGGTTAGGAACAGCGGAAAGTTCTCATCCTTAATGTCCTGAAGTCTGTAAATAGTAGGTTCCAGAGGTGTGAAGTGGCCTGTAGCTTTGGTAGACTTGCTAAGCTCTACAAAGTTTTTCAAGACTTCCTGACACAGCACGTGGTTTTTGGTAACAAAAATTTGATGCAAGTGTTCAAGTTTATCAGCAACACCTGGATTCACCAGCATATCTTCGTGAGCATTTGTCAAATCACTGCCACAGCCATCAAATGCCATTCCATTTAGATCCAAATCGCAGCTTTGAACCACAGATTCAAATTCCTCCTCACAATTTACATTATCAGAGAAATCTGTTCTATCATCTTTCACTGCTGATTCTTTTTCTTCATCATCCATCAGCCCTGTTTTCCATTTATGCCATACCTGTCGCACCAACCAGGGGTTGTCAACTTGTGTCTTCTCCCAGTAAAGTTGGAAGTGTTTCCAAAGTCTGTAGAGACAGCAAGTAGTCTTCCCTGTTCCACTTCGGCCAATCAGAATGATTGCCTGTAATGGTTTAGGGACAAGGTCAATTATTGCATATTCTAACTCGCCCACTCTGAAAGGATATTCAACTCTGGTCTCTAGATTAGTAAGGATATTAAGAGCCATATTGGTGCTAAAGCTATGGAATTTCATTATATTGTACTCCGTTTCCACTGCACTAGCAGGTGGGAAGTATTCAGGTACTTTTTCTTTTGGTTCTTTGCAATCGACACATTCCATAAAGAATAATGGGATTCTCTTTTGGACATTTAAATTTGAAGTAAGCACAGCTTTGTTTATTCCTTTAAGCTTCTTGCGGAGGATGCAGTTTTGTCCACGGTCATATGAACTGCAGATCATATCCAATGCCCGGTTAAGTTTATTGTGGTCTAGGATGATATCCCAGATCCGAATGATCTCACTATATACCCTTCCTGTGACTCTCTCTTGAGGATGAGAAGAAAACTCCGATTCAAAAATCTTTTCTGGCTTTTCACTGCAACGTGGTGAAAAATCCACTGCCAGTTCCCAAAGCATTCTTGCCCCTTTGTCAAGTTTAGCTTCATAAAGCTTAATGGGGCTGTTCAGATGCTTAAGTGGCTTTTGGAGGCTCTGAGTCCATTCTCCATTTCCAAGTTGCTGAATCACCTTTACAACTTTTGTTTTCATTTGCTGAGGTACATCTCTGCAACTGAGCTTTTTCAGTAACTCTGATGTGCATTCAATCTCCCATGTCATATTATCAAAGTCCAGGTCTTGCAAATCGGTCACTTCTTCAGGGCTTGGATATTGCTGCGCAGAACAGTTTGAATGCTCTGTGGTCTCATTCAACATCACTTCTTCAAAATTGTCAGCGTTTTGCGAAGAATCTGTTTTGAAAGCTGGAGTTCTCGATTCCAAAGTCTGAGTTGAATCATTGAGCAAAGTGTCAAAAGTGGGTAGTTTGGAACAGCTTGCTTCTACCGGCGTCTCAACCACATTAAGTTGTTGAATAATTTTTCTAATTTCATTCACTAGGATTTCTTCCACAGTCAAAGCAACATTTGGTTCATCCCTTGATTTCAGTGGATGCCCTTCTAATTCCACTTTAAGGGAAGCCTCAGAGGGACCGTTCAGTGGTGTCTGTCCATCAGACTGTGAACTCTCCACCGTCTCGACCTTCTGATGAGAAGGTCGCTTTCTGCCCATTGCATTCTTCACACTTCTTGAAGTTCGTGACTTCTGACTCTGGTCATTTTGTTCTCTCTTCTTTCGATTTCTTGATATTGCTTTATTCCACAGGATGAAACGTGGGTCATCTTTTTTAATTTTGTACATACATTGTTTCCCTTCCTTGTTTTTCATCTTGCTGTTGATTTCAAACCTGCTTAGCAGATCCATTATTTCTTCATGATTTTTAGAGTAGGGTTTATGAAATATAATGTGCAGCAAAGTATTTCCATTGTTATCTTGAGAGCTGGGATTGAGATATGGATAATGAGCTGCATCAGTGCCGTACTTTTCCAACAGATATTTCAATATGTGCAAACCAATCTCATCTGCAAGTAGAAAAGGAAAAGATCACACAAGACACTTTAACAGTAAAGTCAGCAACACAGAATCTGTCAATATACACATCACATTATAGCACAAGATGTTGCTCAAAAAGCTCAATTGTTCAAAATGTCTGTACCTACATTATTCACTACCAACTACTCTAAACTCACTCCCGTTCATAGCCTATACACTTCTAAAGATTCTCATTTTAAAGTAGTTATTCAATTCTCACTTCTTAATGTTTCTGGACTCTGCTTCAACAATGTGCTGCGGCAAGAATTCAACATTGTGAATATCCTCTGTTTAAAGGAATTAGAGACTTTCCTTTTCATACTTCTTATGATCGATCTCAAACTTTTGACTTTTAATTGAAATTTCACGAACTGGCCAATGAAATCTGACACTATTTACTCTATTGTGATCATTTAATAATCTTGAAGACTTCTTGCTAGTTACCAATTCTTGCAAAAAAAAAAGTCCCTGACTTCTCATCATCACTCCTCGTAACAATAAACACAATCATAGCAACAGTCGCAGGAACCTGTTACAACTTCTATCCTGCCTATACTGGAGAATCTAGAAATACAAATAGTCTGACCACAGCCCTGCTTCATATGGATTTGCAGTAATGTGTCAGGGTTGGGTCAGCCTTGTCCTGAAAGTCAAATTCCTTCCTATTGCTTCCAGATAGTGATACTACTATACCACAAAACAAGTTTTATTTGGGGTGAAGGAGCAGAGTAGGTGTAAATGGGAGCAAGTCAACTTTCCCACACTGTTTTTAAAGAGGACCAACAAGAATATGGTCAGTTGGTGCATCAATTTCTGGTCAAAAGGAGGAATCTAGTGATTTGACAGGTAAGGTAATGCTTTATACGTTACCAAGTTACTTTCATGATTTTATGTTCAGTATTTCTAGATATAAAATCAAGGATTCAATTTGCCTTGGGTTGTGAAAATAACATGAAAAATCCTCAGAAACAAAATTAGACTTGTCTAATTACAGTAGAAAAATGAACTTTTGTGAATATGGTCACACTTTTGTGGTGTGAACCAAGTTTGGCCCTTTTTATACAATAGCTAAATACCCTGGATTTTGGAAGTCTGAAATAAAAACAGAAAATGCTATGATATACTCAGTAAGTCAGGCAGTAGCTGTGCAGAGAAACACAGAGTTAACATTTCAGGTCATCAGAACAGGAGACACTTAGAAATGTAGGAGTAATTAAACCAGTAGAAGGAAGCAGGGGCCAGAAAGAACAGATGAGAAGGTCTGTGACAGGGTGGAGGCCTCGGGATATTTAATAACAAAATTGTTCATGACGTGCTACCCAAAGAGAGCAGTAACGGGTATAGTGAATAACAGTGGTGTCCAAATGAGATATGAATTGCGGCATAAAACCATCTGAACATGACATGTATGGGCAATGACTAACCTGGCAAAAAGAAAGAAAAAGAAACAGAAGATGATTGAGGAAGTAGTTATGATCGCAAGTTGTTGAACTCAACGTTTAGTCCAGGAAGCTGTAGAGTGCCGAGTTGAAAGATATGATGTTACTCTTCATACTGTGCTCAGATTCACTGGAGTATTGTAGGTTACGGACAGAAGGTTAGCTTGGGAGGAAGGTGGAGGATTAAAGTGACAAGTAACCAAAAGCTTGGTGCTTATAAACAGAACAATGTGTTCTGCAAACAGCTCACCCAATCTGCATTTGTTCTCTCCAGTCATGCATGGAACACTCAGCATATTAAACTGAAAGGAAGGGGAGTAATTCATTATTTTACTTGGAAGGAATGTTTGAGCCCTTAGACACAGAATGCAGGAGATAAAAGAGCAGGTGCTACATCTCCTTCACTTGCAGAGAAAAGTGCAGTAGGAAGTGCATTAGGTCTATTAGTGATGACTGAGGAGTGGACTAGGGCATCACGAAGGAATGGATCCCACAGAATACCAAACGTGAAGGGCAGAGGGAAGATGTGTTTAATAGTTACATCACATCACCAGCAAAAATGGTGGAGAATAAATCATTGAATACAGAGGGTGGAAGGGGAGGACCAATGGAACTCCAGCATGGCTCTGGGAGAGAGCAGAGTAGGGGTGAGAACAACAGCAAAATCTCAAAATGAAAAGCTTTGAATGAAACATACAAATAAAACATACATGTCCGAAATGTCTTGCATACTTCAAAAGTGGAGATCCAGTACTACCAGTTCATTCAATTCGAGGTATTGGTGGATTTTACCTCAGAAAATGATCAGGGATCATTTTTATGTCACTTTAAATAAAGGAATTCCTCCAGTGGGAGTGGAAACAAAGTTCCAGAGTTTTTCTTTTTGGTAATTTAGACTAGACCAGCAGAACCTTGAGAAAAACGACAGAGATTGAGTGTGATTTCCACCAAAGTAACTCTGCGACTGAATTTTAGGAATGCAAGTCTTTAGAATTAGAGGGAAGTAAATGCAATTCCAGTCAATGCTGTATTGTAAAATCGAGAAAGAAACAAAATAGTATCACTGCAACCATTTAAAAATATACAAAAATTTAATTGTGGAATTTTTTGATAGATGGCAAGGAGGCATTTCTGAGTTTATGAAACACCTGCATTTGGGGTAAGAGAATCATTGTAGCACTGAAGGGGCCACTCGAACACTTGAATCTGTCCTGGCTCCCTGTACACCAATTTACTCAGTCCTATTCCTCAGTGCCCTATATGTAAGCACTACAAATTTATTTTCTGTAAGTACCTATCCAATTTTTGTCTGAAATTACTGACTGTCTCTGCTTCCACTACCTTTGTGGACAGCATGGCCCAGATCATTATTACTCACTGTACACCATTCTTAGCACACACTTCTCAAATTTGGTATCATCAGAAAATTTCAAAACTTTACTCACAACTTAAATATCCAAGTCATTTATACATAATAAAAAAGTGATCTTAGCACTGACCCTTAGAGAACATCACTGTCCATCATTTTATAATTTGAAAATCAACTATTGACCATATCGCATGGTCTTCTCTGTCTTTAAGCCTGCATGAACTTTAATTTTCTTTACCAGCCTGAAATGTGATACTTTGTCAAACACAAGCTGTTTTAAATTCCTTTAAATGTGGTTCTGCATTTTGAGAAGTGATAAAAGGTTTATTCTAATAACTCTTGTGAAGTAGACTTAGAACGAGCTGGTAAGTTAGCATTTCGTAGTTAGACCTTTTTTGTCGAGAACGATACAAACTGCTGCATGCAGAGGGGTGTCGCCTGCAGTGAGTGTAAGATCCTGCGGATTTCCTCCATTGATCAATAAGCGATGTACAAGTTTGAAGTCATCTTTTTTTAAAGACAGGCATATTGGACTTTCTTCAGTGCTAACTCCACATGGAGAAGCTGCAAAAACAAATGCAAGACTGGATCAGTAAATGTAGTAGAAAAGGTAGAAAGGAAAGAAACTTGTATTCATATGCATCCTTTTATATCGCCAACTAAAAACTTCTAACGTTTATCAATGTTGTAATGTAGAAAGCCACAGAATACAAGTGTGTCCTGCAGTTAACCTACCTCCATGGTCCATTAAATTCTGCAGAAGCCATTCTCTGTTCTCTTGTTGGTCAAGATTACCAACGATAGTGCAAAGATCCAGATCAGAGAGGTTACATTTCAGAACTGGCTGTTGGCTTTGCTTTTCATTACAACTCCCTGTCAGTAACAGCAAAGCATCATGCCATTTACAGCTGTGAAGAAGCTGTTTGATTAAGCTGCTTGCAACCTTGCACTCAACATTCTGTAGAATGGCCGCATTAATCTCTGCAAAACAGCACAGAATAAGAAACTAAATGCAGCTATCTCAAAATAATAAAGATCATATTACATTGAGACTTATTTCTCTTTGGCATAATGTCAGTTCAGTAGTAGTGGAGAAGTGAATAAAATGGACCAATGTTTTCTGGACTTTAGATGAATGACAGGCAATCTATTTAAGGTTCAGAGACTCCCACGCAAGGAATGCAGAGCAAAGATACTGCTCCCCTTCCATGGGAGTCTAGAAGTAGGGGCAGTGGCTGAGGAAAAGAGGTTAACCATTTAGGATAGGGATGAGCAGACTTTTGTTTTTACTCAAGTGTTCAGAGTATCTTTGGACCCCAACTCTGAGGGCTGTGAGTGCTCAATTGGTAAGTACGTTAAGGCTGAGATTAATAGACTTTTGAGCTAAATTAGTAAAGAAATATGGGAACTTGTCAGGAAAGTGGAGTGGAGGTTGAAGATCAACAATAATCTTATTGAATGGCCAAATCCTCCTATTTTTAATGTTCATCTAACTCTCGGTAATTAGCATTAAAATAATTAAGTCATTCATCTCATCAGCACAATATTCCATTGTGCCATATAGTTAAAACACCAACAGCTATAGTCTATGCATTCTGTCTTTACCTATACTTACTCAACTAGGTTGTGCTCCAAGACCCAGGCAAGGTCCTTCCCAGCTCTCCACTTATTTAGATATCACACTAATAAATCTTACTTTCTGTGCAACTAGATCTTCTATTCTATTTAATGATCAGTACTGTAATAAAAAAGGTAGCTTGCACACTTGTATGGATACTTTCAAAAAAAACTATACTTATCAGTTTACCTTAAAAACTAACTCTCTCCAGCATCGATGCATAGTGGCTGTAGTGTATACCATCTACATGATACACAAAAACCAACTCACCAAGTTACCGTTAACAGCAACTTCCAAACCCTTGAACTCTTATCACTTAGAATGACAAGGCAGCAGACAGTTGGAAACAGCACCTCATGTAAGTTCCCCTCCAAATAACACACTATCCTGACTTGGAATTATGACACCATTCCTGCACTGCTGCTGGGTCAAAATCCTGGAATTTTTTTTCCTGCACAATGCTATGATGCGTTTGCACCACATCAAAATGCAGCAGTTCAAGAAAGCAGCTTACCACCACCTACTCTTGAGCAATCAGAGATGGGTAATAAGTGCTAACCTTGCAATCCATGCTCATATCTCAAGGTAATAAAAACAAAAATTCCATGTTAGCAACAACAAAAAAAAAGGTTTACTTGCATTATCAGTAGTTTCTACAGCATCACTATATTAATATTTCTGCCATCACAGGAGTGGATTCTTAGCAGGTAGCTCATGCTACCAGTTTAACATTCCAATCCCCTACTCTTCCTAGCAGCTCCAGAATTTCACAATTCCAAAGACAGGACCATTTCATTGTGAACTAACCCCTGAAGTCCCTTGACATCAAAATTCTTGCCAGATATAAAAAAAAGCAGCCAATAATCCTAGCTTCAGCTGCCCACACTTTATGAAACATACAAGAGAAAGTGACCTCAAGTGTGAAATAACAGAGAAAGAGAATTTAATCTGCTATCCTAGATGATATAGTAGCTGGTTCCCAACATCACAAAGTCAAAACATTAGATTAAAATGTAAATCGGTTTGCTTTATTTGGTCCCATGCTTGGTTTACATTTAAAAAGGAAGTCCTACCTGTCATGGTAGATAGCTGTTGTAGAAACACCTGGACTTGTGTTTGGGCCATCAAGTCATTACAAGATTCCACTATCTCAGAGTTGCAAAACTGCACAAACTGCTCAACAGCCTCTTCAAATGTAATAGCAGCACAAGCAGATTTACTCTCTTCCATCTGGTTTGCTGTTTCTATATAAATATCAATTTTTTAAAAATATTGTAATTTCCAAGTTGCATTTCCAAGTAATTTGTGTGGAAGAGGACATGAGGTATTTAACAATTCTGTACCTTGAGATGATGGGTCTGTTGCCGTTGCTAAATAATGTTTATTGATAAAATCAACTGCTTTAAAGTTTTTATGTTTCTTCAGGTAGTAAATTGGAAGCTTGTTCTGACTATCACGGATATTGAGATCAGCTCCTAATTGCAGGAGATAACGCACATCTTCAGTCTGACCTAAGATGAAAGCCACAAGAGATTGGAAGAAGTTAGCATTACTGAAATATACGTTCTGGGTTCTGGAAAATAAATAATTTCTTCAACTGTATCTGACAGGACAAAGGGATGTTAAATCATCAACTCCAAATTGCTAAATCCTTTGCAATCACACCTGCCAAAGCTAATTCCACTCAGTACCCCGAGTTTTTGTCATCCAAAGTTAGTCCTAGAGAACAAAGCCATTATGTTTCAGATATTCTCTGCCAAGTTGACACATTGAACAGCAGATAAAAGTTTTTTCTGTTTTGTTCTAACAACTTACCTGAGCACCAAGCTCAGAAAAGTCAGAGATAATTTTGCAATTTTTTTAGTCCTCCCGTGATACTCCTAATAAGTGCCAAATCAGAGGCAATTTTGTGCTGTAGGCCAATGCTTATCAGGACACTGGCCAAGATATGTTTACATAGAATGTCACAGAAAATTTTTACAACAATCAACAGAAGATTTTAATCCCATCTGTAAGGGATTTGAACCCAGACACAAGAGATCAAAGGACAATGTGTAGGAAATAAGGCACAGATATAGAAGGCATTCAGCCGAACTAGTCCATGCAAGTATTTATGTTCTATTTGAGACCCCTCCCATCTAAAACTAATCACTGTATACCTCTCTCTATTGTGTTCTCCTTCATAAGCTTACCTAGCTTTCCCTTTCATGCATCAATATTCAAAATTTCATCTGCTCCTCGTGACAGGGAGTTCCACATTCTCACCGTTGCTTGAACAAAGGTGTTTCTTCAGAATTATCTACTGGACTTCTGGTGACTATCTTATATTAATGGCCTCTGATTTGCTCTTTCTCATAAGAGGAAATGTTCTCGTTGTATTCATCCTCTCAGTAGAGCACACTAAATCTCATTTGGAAAATCAGTCACAAAAGACAGTGTATGTGCACAATGTACTGGAGTTTCATCAGGTAGGTCAGTACAATCAACATTAGAGTTAGAGACGCAGCCAGAAGGGATACGTTCAGAACTACTGCACTGAAATTCATTTGGGGCATTAGAAGTTTATGAGCAGTTTTTCTCAACACTTAGTTCACCACAATCATCCTCACCCCAATAAAAACACAGACTCTAATTGTCAGTTCCATACCATAGAATCCTTTAAAAATACAGGTCTGTTTTAATGGTGTTGAAATAATAAAATCCTGATGCACAAAACATAAGAACGTAAGAACTAGGAGCAGGAGTAGGCCGTCCGGCCCTTCGAGCCTGCCCCGCCATTCAATAAGATCATAGTTGATCTTTTCGTGGAATCAGATCCACTCACCCACGTTCTCACCGTATCCCTTAATTCCTTTATTGTTCAAAAAAATATCTACCTTATCTTTAAAAACATTTACTGAAGTAGCGTCAACTACTTCACTGGGCAAGGAATTCCATAGATTAACAACCCTCTGGGTGAAGAAGTTCCTTCTCAATTCAGTCCTAAATCTGCTTCCTCTAATCTTGAGGCTATGCCCTCTTGTCCTAGCTTCACCTGCCAGTGGAAACATCCTCTCTACTTCTATCTTATCTATTCCCTTCATAGTTTTATATGTTTCTATAAGAACCCCCCTCAATCTTCTGAATTCCAATGAATATAATCCCAAACTACTCAGTCTCTCCTCATAAGCCAACCCCTCAACTCCGGAATCAACCTAGTGAACCTCCTTTGCACCCCCTCCTATGCTAGTACATCCTTTCTCAAGGAAGGAGACCAAAACTGCACACGGTAAAAAAACCAACTAATTTACTTACAATGAAGGACAGAATGGTATATTTTTTCCTGTGTCAAGAGTGTGGATCAAACTCCCAAAGTTGCTCTTTTAGATAAAAAGGTTGAGGTGCCTAATCAAACATTCTTTAACGTCTTATTTAAGCAAAAATAAACTCATTTTTAAAATCAGGTTTGACAGCTCCATTGGAGTTTAACGGAAGTTTGCAGAATGAAAACTTTCATTCCATGGAAAGTCTACAAGAACCAAGACTTTTCTTCTCACAACAGAAAAGTTTAAGGGGCAATTTTATAAATACATCCAAAATAATAAGTGTTTGACAGGATAAATAAAGAGAAGCTCTCTCTGCTGGTAGAAAACTGGCAATGGGAGGATACAGATTTAAATATACTGCCAGAGGAACCAGAAAGGAGATGGAGAATTATGCATTAGCTGAAAGAGTGGAGAAAGCTGATCTAATACTAATCTTGCGAAGGGAATTGAGTAAAAAGCTGAATGCAAAGGCAGGATGACGAAGACTCCAGTGCATTACAACAGTATTCAAAAAGCCAGCCACACGGGCCTGACAATTTGGTACACTGAGTCACCTCTTGGGCAAACTTTGTCTCAGAACTCAAAGTTTCATATAATTATTGCTTTCTTCAGAAGATCAGTTCTGTACAGTCATGACAACAGCAGCTGTTCATTTAAATGGAAATTTCAGGGTCCAAGACAGGCCTTGTGTTATCACAAATTATATGAATATAATGGAATATGTTATAAGTAGGGGACCCAGGGTATTTTCAGAGGATCTTTCTAGACTGGTTACGAATAGAACAAGACTGTAAAACTAGCTTCATTGTCGCGTTGCAGTTTACTTTCATTTTGGAATTTGAAGTCTTAATACAGTGGATCTGTTAGTTGAAGTGGTAATTTGACTTCAGTGAGATAGGGAGGAGAATCCAGTTTGTTTATATAAGCTACATGTGAAACTGATACAGCATCTACTTTCTATCACCAGGCATCTCTGATGAAAATGTAATTTATTCTGTAATGCAGAATTTAACTGCAGTCAGGGCAATTAGGAACAAAATGTGATCTTGCTAGATTGTTGTAAAGCAAAAAATAGTCAGAGAAAGGATTCTTGTTCTCTAACCAATCTGATGGGTACAGAACTCCAGGGCAGAATCCTCTGCTCTTGGTGGTGGTATGTTTGAAGGTAGGAAGGACATTAGGAAGAGTGGTGTTGTACCCAAAGCTTTCTTGCCTTCCAGCAGAACAAAGTTTGACTGGGAATGTCTGTGGTTGATCCTCCTGTCCAGCTGAATTAAGTCAAAAGTCACACGACACTAGGTTATTTGAAATCGCATACTTTTGCACGCTCCAAAAGCTTGTGATTTCAAATAAACTTGTCGGACTACAATCTGGTGTCGTGCGACTTCTGACTTTGTCCAGACCAGTGCAACACTGCCACCTCCACATCACAGCGGAATTAAGTTCTGGGTGGGAAGGTCTGTGATTGATTCTCCTGTCCAGCTGCCAATTTAGGTTCACGAATGGCCAATTAACGACCATTTCTGGGCCAAGGCCTGCGACTGCTGGGATTCTGTCAGCAGGCACCATGCCTGGAAGGTCAAACCCTGTGGCAGCTTGTCAGCTGCACGAGGGGTCCTCTCAACTGAATACAGCGTACTTGATCAAGGGGACTGGACAGGGGCCGGGGTATGTGTACATGATCAATGAAAGCGAGACTCCTCTGCCCTGCAATCTTGTACGTCCTTCGAGCAGCAGCAGCAATAGCTTCCCCCATACCACAAGAGGAGCTTTCACACCATTTAAGCAGGGCCTTCACCACAAATAGCTGAACACAGATACGGCTATGGACCACAACCTGCCACACTGTCAGAGATAACTGGCAGAAGAATTGGAAGAGTAAAAAAATGTGTTGATACCGCAACAACAACTGTTCACTCACACTTGTGTGTATATCCATCCAACCCATTCTGCCAGGAAGCCACAACATGTAGAAGGGAGTGCCCATTGTCATCCTGTTGGTTTATTGTATCCTGTGGATATGGCTTTTGTGAGAAAATCCATTTAAGAAGTTTCCTGTCATCTAAAATGTAAGAAATAGATTAGTACGCGCAGCAGCAGAGCATCCAATCTCATCTCTCTACTCACTTTATCTGCAGAATGACATAAAAACATAGTAGGTGCAGGGGTAGGTTATTTAGCCCTTCCTGCTTGCTCTAGTATTCAATAGAAGTGTGGCAAATCTTCTACCTCAATTCCACCTTCCTGCACCATCCTTGTATCCCTTGATTTTCTTTGAACCCAAAAGTCTATCAACCTTGGTCTTAAATATACCCTACAATCAAGCATCCACAGCTCTCCTGGACAGAAAAATTCAAAGATACTTTGATTGAAGAAATTTATCCTTCTCAGCCCTAAATGGCTGACCTCCTCATTCTGAGACTGCGACCCAAATCAGTCAGCAGTCAGGGGAAAACATTTTTCTTAGCATCTACTCTGTTAAGCCCCTAAAGAATTTCCCGATTTTTAATTGGAACGCCTCTCATTCTTCTCAACTCTGGGCTTAGTCTACCTAATTTCTCCTCATATCTGGAATCAGTCTACTGAATGTTTGCTGCAAGGGCAAATAAGTTGTGTTGCTACTTCCTTGGGCAAAATGCTACCAATACTAACTTTATTAGTCAACACCCACAACAAATGGCTCAAACAGAAGCAAAGGAAGCAAATTTGTAACCACACTTTGCAAGTACATCTTTGACTGTCAATGAAGGCGTGAAATGTAAGGTGCCATCTAATTGCAAATTTGTTGTCTCTCACTGACAGTGCATATTTTTCAGTTTAGGCCATATTAATCACATCAGCACATACAATAACAATGAATTACATTTATATAGCACCTCCAGATTGAGGTGGCATCATCCCAAGGTGTTTCAGAGGACTGCAAATTATCAAACACCAAGCCACACGAGATGTCACCAAAGCCTTGGCAAAAAGAGATAGGTTTCAAGAGGCATCATAAAGGAGAAAGATGACAGAAAGCATAGGTACCACTCCTGGGATGCACAGGAGGCTGGAATTGGAGGAGTGCAGATGTCTGGGTGGTATGAAGTGCTGGAGATGTTGTAAAGATAGTGTAGGGAGAGGGTATGGAAGGAATTTGAAAGCAAGGTTTAAACTTTTAAAATTTGTGGTGACACAGACCCTGAACCATTTTTTTTTTTTTAAAGTGGGTATGGAGTGGAGAATGGTGAGTGAACTGGACTGGAGTGAGTTTAAGGGTATGGGCAGTACAGTTAACATACAAGATTATTCAGGGTGAAAGATAGGAGACCATCTAAAATAGCAATAGAATAGTCAAATCTAGGAAGTAACAAAAAAAGGAATGAGAGTTTCATCATCAGATTAAGAGAAGCAGAGATGGAGACCAGTATATATTGAATGTACGAAAACAAAATTGCTGGAAAA
>NC_063335.1:5989506-5995630 GCF_021869965.1 Rhincodon typus
TTTTTTTCCTTCACAGATGCTGCCAGACCTGCTGAGCTTTTCCAGCAACTTCTGTTTTTGTTCCTGATTTACAGCATCTGCAGTTCTTCCGTTTTTTTATATATTGAATGTAATTAATGATAGAATGGATATGACCTAAAATTCATCTCATGTAAATGGTTAGGCCCTAGGCTGTAAGCATACTATACAATGTATACATTAAAAATAAATACTGCCCAAGACTACGATAACATCAGTAAAGTTCACTGTATTCAAAACAAAGAAATTGCATTTACGTAGCATCTTTCATCACCTCAGGACTTCCTAGAATACTTCATAACGAATATGTATTTTGAAGTTCAGTCACAATTGCAAAATGAAGCCGGTATCTAATTTACATACGGCAAGGTCCCACAAACAAGATTATGAAATGTTAAATGTTTAAAGTTTCTGTTACTAGTTACGACGTTGTGTAGAATAATTGTGAATTGGAAGGCAGGAAACGAGAATTTATTTGTTTAAAAAATGATAAGGGAGAATAGTGTGTGGTTCTTTTAAGAGGTAAAGTGCTTTTCTAAGCTTAGAGATTTATACAGGAAAAAAGAATGCGTCTGTATGTAGCTGAAGACATACAGCCAGTTCTAAAATTGAAACATACATCAATTAATTGGCTGTGTGATTGGAAACCTTAGGCTTGTTTTGATGTTTTGGCAACGAGGTGAAATCAGCCAATTAATTTAAACCAAGCATTTAGCAATTGAAAACCAATGGAATTTAAATCTGATTGTTTTGACAACCTCGGACCAATGCGTTTGTAAGAAAATTGATATGTCATCCAAGGTATATAAGGAGAGGGTTTGTGAAAATCGGTGTGAAAGCGAACCACCATCTGAGAAAAAGCATCTAGCTCTCACAAGAAATCGCTAAGCTCTCTAAGAAAGCACCATCTATCCATAAAAGGTACCACGGCACTTCCAGCTAAGTGTCTTCACAGAAGACTTCAGAGAAAACATCCCTGACAGCCAGATTAGCGGAAGAAAGGAACTTATGACATGAGAACAGCAGAATAAAGGCGTATAGACTTTAACAGATTAAGCTGTAATTTATTTTCTTGTTACTTGGGTTTATGCAAGTGGAACTTGTGCGTATTGGAACAGCATACCAGAAGAATTAAGTTCAGTTAGGGAAGTGTTAGTAGTTATGGGGGAATTGTTTGATTTGTTAGTAATTCTGTCATTTGTTCACTGTTAGGGTTAAATAAATAAATCGTTACTTGTTACTTATAAAGTGAATATCAGAGATTTTCTTTCATTTAACATCCCCTTATCTGTAACATACTGATACATTAATTATCTGACATGGTGATCCCTTAATAGGATTGTAGAGCAGCAGTATATATTCAAAGAAGATTACTCAACGAGTGTTCTTTTTTCTCAGCATTTCAACAACTGGCAGACTTGTGCGAATTGGTTCCATACTTAGTGCATTCTGTGTGAATGGGCATGGAAGGGCCATGGAGGGCATGAAAGTGGCAAGGAGGGCCTGGAGTTGGTATGGTAAGCGAGTGAATGGGTGAAACATGGAAAGCCTAACTGCAACTAACATAACATAGACGAAAGCCTACAGAATGGAGTTGGATCTTCTAACCAGCCTGCTTCAGTTCTTGAAATGGCAATCGTTGTGGTGACTATGGTCCGTTTCAGGGGTCAGTGTGCCGGACTCCATTTGACCCATCTATCAGCAGCAAAAAGGGGCCATTCAAACCAAAGACAGTCCGACAAGCTGGGTAATTTCTGCTCTGGTAACGGAAATCTGGCTCAGAATGGCAACCAAAATCATGTGTGTATTGTTTTACAGTAGCATCGATCCTATGATCTTCTGAATCATAAATGGGAGTGCCACCATTGAGTCAAGACTAATACCTGCAAAGAATAACTTCAATAAACAGGTTTATTAAAAATAAAGTTACTTACTGGTCCTTATGGCAAGTTTGAGGATGGAATGAAGTGGGAATGGTCCAATGCTTTCAAGCTTTACACCATGAGACACTAAGGTACGCAACAGCTGTGTTATCCAATCTCTGTATTGGAATGGTCTATACTTAGGAAGAAAACTCTGGCAGAAGTTGGGGGTGGGTGGGTGGGGGGGAAAGAAATAAAAAGGGAAAAGAAGCATTTGAACATAAACCTTGCAAGCAAACGTATGAACAAAAGTGAAAATACTTCGATTAAAACAGATTGAAAGAATTAATTCCCAGAGACATTTGAAACCAAAAGTAAATTTAGTATGGGGCAAGGGGTCAAGATGAAAAAGAATCCAACAGTTTTAGCAAACTTTGTTCATCAGACGTACAGAGAAATCGCAAAAAAAAATTGGTGCCCATGTGCCCAGAAGCACCAGCTTAATTTTTAACATCTCCCTGACGGGTGACAATCAAGGGTAATTAGCAAAATCTCCCAAAGGTGATTAATTCATCTCAGGCCACAGCCTATTTTGCAATGGGGCTTTTAAAGCTAATACAAACGAACACAAAAACTGAAGACAGGTTGTACTCAGAACTTCTGAGGAAGGGTCACCGGACCCAAAACGTTAACTCTGTTTTCTCCTTCACAGATGCTGCCAGACCTGCTGAGCTTTTCCAGCAACTTTGATTTTGTTCAGTTAATGGAAACTGAGAGAACAGTGGATGCAGAACTGAGGAAGGGTCACTCGACCTAAAACGTTAACTCTGATTTCTCTCCACAGATGCTGCCAGACCTGCTGAGCTTTTCCAGCAATTTCTGGCCCTATATTCTCTGGAATTTAGAAAATTGAGAGGTGATCTCATTCAAATGTACTAAACTCTCACAGGAATTGAAAGGGTAGATGTAGGAAGGCTGGGTTCTAGGACCAGGAAGCAGAGTTAAAATAAGGGACTAGGATGAGGGAGAATCTCTTCACTCAGAGGTAGTGAATATTTGGAATTTCCTGCTCCTTAAACTGTGGAGGCTCAGTCATTGAGCATGTATGCATGAGACAGGGATTGACCGATTTCTCTGTATTAAAATCAACAAATACAAATAGTGCAGGAAAATGGTACTGAAATAGATCAACTATGATTGTGTTGAATAATGGAGTGGGTCTGAAGGGCTGAATGAACTCCTGAACCTACTTATGCCTTTCTGATAATGAAAATCTTCTCCCTAAATCAATTGCCTTGTAATTGCACATATTGTTCAAAATTCTTGAAAATGTTTCATATAAATGCTTCCCCTGCCATTTTTCCTTAATGAAAAATACTGATACTGTAACAATTATCTATTGAATTGTCTTACATTTTTTAATGCCTTCACTTAAAAAAAGTGAGGGCCTCAGTTCCTCAATGTTGCAAAGTTGAGTAGAGTACTTGTGGAATGGAAGGCAGGACATTACAGTTTGGTGCTTGTTAAATGCTATGGGGAAACTAGTGCATGATCCCTTTGAAAGATGATGTCCTTTTTCTATGCTTAGAGATTCAAAAAGGATGTCTGTGGGTTTGCAGGTACACCGAGCACCTGAATTGAAACATTTGTATCAAAAGGGTATACCGTTAGCAGGCAAAACAGCATTTTAACCAAGACAACAGGTTTTCAAATTTAGTTAATTAATTTAAATTAGGCCCTCAGATACCAAAAACCAATTAAATTTAAATCTGATGGTGTTGACAACATAGGACCAATCCTATAAGAAATTGATACATCATCAAGGGTATGAAAGATGAGGACATTTGCAAAAATCGGGAGAGAGCCAACCGTCATCGGCTAAGAGAACAGCTCTCAGCTCTAAAAGAATCATTGTCTCTCTCTCACAATTCTCTAAGCCTTAGAGTAAGCTCCACGTAAGTTAAAGGTACCTATGGCACAAATAGTTAATGTTCCTGACAAAAGTTCATGCACTTTGGTAAGGAGAATAAAAGCATGGACTATTTTCTAACTGGGGAGAAAATTCAGAAGTCTGAAGTGCAAAGAGACTTAGGAGTTCTTGTCCGGGATTCTCTCAAGGTAAATTTGCAGCTTGAGTCAGTAGTCAGGAAGGCAAATGCAATGTTGGCATTTATTTTCAGAGAACTTGAGTATAAAAGCAGGAATGTATTACTGAGGCTTTAAAAGGCTCTGGTCAGGCCACATTTGGAGTATTGTGTGCAGTTTTGGGCCCCATATCTCAGAAAGGATGTACTGGCCCTGGAGCAGGAGGTTCACGAGAATGATCCCAGGAATGGAAAGCTTAACATATGAGGAACGTTTAAGGACTCTGGGACTATACTCATTGGAGTTCAGAAAGATGAGGGGGGATCTAATTGAAACTTACAGAATACTGAATGGCCTAGACAAAGTGGCTGTTGGGCAGATGCTTCCATTGGTAGGAGAGACTTGGACCCGAGGGCACAGCCTTACAGTAAAGGGAAGACCTTTTAGAATGGAGATAAGGAAAAACTTCTTCAGCCAGAGAGTGGTGAATCCATGGAATTCACTGCCACAGAAGGCTGTAGAGGCCAGGTCATTGAGTACATTTAAGACTGAGATAGATAGGTTCTTGATTATCAAGGGGATCAAGGGTTACGGGATGAAAGCAGGAGAATGGGGTTGAGGAACTTATCAGGCATGATTGAATGGCGGAGCAGACTCGATGGGCCGAATGGCCTAATTTCTGCTCCTATGTCTTATGGTGTCAAGAGAATATGAAGGAGTAAAACAGACTGTATTGAGTGCCTAACAATTGGTATCAGAAGCATATAGACAACAGTTCAGAAATATAGGAAGGAACCAGGTGACTAATATCGAGTTTGAAAGAATTAAACAGAGTAACTTTGATAGATGGGTGAGAGCATTAAAGCTAGAAAAGATGCATGAGGATCTTAGAGATGTTATTCTGTTGGAGGAGTTTAGAAACTCACTTCCAGACATGAAAAGAACTCATGTTGAGGAACAGAATGTTAAAACATCAAGAAGAAATGGCAGACAAATACGCTTTAGTGCATAAATTTGAAAGCTAACTTCCGACAGCAATTTCATTCGTGAGGGCTAGAAATTGGGAAGGAGGGAGATTACACTGGGAGCAGTTTACCACTGTAAAAACAGAAACCCAAGAGGGTAAAAAGGATTTGGAAGACCTCAGGTGTTTCCACTGCAATAAGGTAGGACACACAAAGTCACAGTGCTGGTGGTTTAAGAGAGGCACTGGGAAAAAGAATGTGGTAAAAGAGGCTAAAGCAGTGAGATTAGTTGAGGTAGTGAAGGAATTCCCAAGAGAAGTCAAGGAGCTGCAGGAGAGTGCATAGCCTAATCATGGCCTAGAAAGTAAGATAATGCCCAATCTTTTCAAAGACTTCACCTGTGTGGGTAAAGTTTACTCAGGTAGAACAGGGGGAGTAGGTAAAAAAGTTAACATATTTAGAGATGTGGTCAGTCTCTAATAGTAAGAGATGACAATGTTTGCACTCCTTCTGAAATGCTGCCCAAGAATGACAGTCTGTGGAAGAAATGGAAAGAGAATTAGTGTTCCCCTGTGTAAGATAAGGCTAGAAATCCAATCAAGATTGGGGAAGTGATAGGGGGAGTGATTGAAAGATTGGCTACTCCAGGAATAAAGTTTGTTCGTGGAAACAACATAGCTGATCAAAGGTGGGAGTGATGCCCATTGTAGTGGGGAGGTCAAAAGAAAACCAGGGAACTGAGGAGCTAAAAGGAAATACACTGGATTTTTTTCTGGATTGTGTGGTGACAAGATCCCACAGCCGTAAGCTAAAACAAGAAGGGAAAAAAGAAGAGAAGAGAAAGATGAAAGAGTTGCGGTCCAATTAGCTGACACCCTGATGAAATGATAAAGGAAAAACCTAAGCAGGTAGAGGATCAGGCAGAGGTGTTTAGTTCTAAAAGGTTAATGGACCGACGATAAAAGATGAGACGATAAAGGATTTATATCATAAAGCCTACTTGTAAAAGGAATCAGAATGTATTCCAGAATATTATTACCTTAAGGATAAAATCTTTAGGTGGAAATAGAGACCTTGGCAGATGAGAATTGGGCGGAAGTTCACCAGATTGTATTGCTGGGAGAATACAGGGAGAAAGTATTGTGGATAGCACACAAATTACTTGTAGGAGGTCATCTAAGAGTGAGGAAGACT
>NC_063335.1:5996130-6020904 GCF_021869965.1 Rhincodon typus
CAGGCTAAGATACAGAAGCATTTCTATTGGCCTGGATTACATAAAGATGTGGTTGAATTTTGTCGTAATAAAACCAGCACCTTTGATGTCAATTCCCACGTTTGAATAACCTTTCACGCGAGTTATGATTGATTGTGTAGGTCCCCTCCCTAAACCAAAAGTGGAAACCAGTATTTGCTACCCATAATGGAATGTCAAAGCAAAAAGGGTTGTGGAGGAATTGCTTGCTTTCTTTACTCATTATGGATTACCCAGGGAGATTCAGTCAGACCAAGGGTCCAATTTTTCTGCCAAATTATTTAAGGAGGTCATGGATAATTGACGCACCAAACACTTTAAATCCAGTATGTACCATTCTGAATCCCAGGGAATATTGTAAAGGTGGCATCACCCCTTAAAGACAATGCTAAGGGCTTAGTGTCTAGATTACCCAAATGATTGGGATAAAGGTATCCCCTTTATATTGTTTGCTACTAGAGATGCTCCAAATTAATCAACTCCATTTACTCCATTTGAATTGATGTTTGGGCACAAAGTAAGAGAGCCTTTAAAAATAATTAAGGAAAAGTTGATAGGTCTGAAGTCAGAGATCTTACAATTGGATAATGCATCTGAGGTGAGAGGAAGATTAAACAAGAGTAGGTGAATTAGCTAGACAACATTTGAAGGTGGCACAGCACATAATGAAGCAAGAAGCAGATAAGAAATCTAAATTTCATATATTTGCCTGTGGGGATAAAGTATAGGTGCTGTTATCAGTGGTAGGGAGATCCCTTCAAAGCGAGGTTTCATGGTCCATATCAAATTGAGAAGAAGTTAAGTCAGGTGAATTATCTGGTAAAGATGCCAGATAGGAAAAAAAAAATTCAGGTATGTCATGCGAATATGCTGAAACATTACTATGACAGGGAAGGGGAACTGGAGAAACAGGTATTTAGTTACTGCCACTCAGAGTTAGGAATCAAATCGAGATGATGTGGATTTTGATGTGCCTCAGAATAAATTGCATAATGAGGAAGTCCTAAAGAACAGGATAAGGTAGTGAGCTATCTGTCCCAGGAACAGAGAACTGAACTGAATGACTTGTTAAAGTGCTATGAGGATATATGTGGAAATAGAACGGGGAGGACTAATACCATAGTACATGAGGTTGACGTAGGGAATGCTGTTCTGATAAGACAACACCCCTACAGGCTTAATCCTCTCGAACCAGCACAGGTACAGAAGGAAAGTGGAAATGATGCTCCAAGAAGACATCATAGAGCCAAGTCAAAGTGAGTGGAGTTTGTTGACCACGTTGGTTCTCAAACCTAATGGTACTCAATGATTTTGTGTGAATTATCAGAAGGTCAATACTGAAACAAAATCTGACTCATACCTAATTCCAAGGCTGGAGGATTGTGTAGAAAAAGTAGGACAAGCCACTTACATCACAAAGTTGGACTTACTCCATGGTTACTGGCAAGTACCTTTGTTGGAGAGAGCAAGAGAAGTTTCTGCTTTTGTAATCCTAAATGGGCAATATCAGTTTAAAGTCATGCCCTTTGGAATGAAGAACACACCAGCCACTTTTCAAAAACTTATGAACAAAGTTGTGGCAGGATTGACTAATTGTGCCATCTATTTGGATGACTTAGTGATCTTTATCCATTCGTGGAAAGATCACATGGAGCATTTGGCAGAACTCCGAGAGCCTACGGAAGGCAAAGTTGGTCATAAACTTGGCAAAAATAGAATTCGTGAAGGTGGAAGTGACGTTCTTAGGGCACAATATCGGACACGGATGGATGACACCGAGGAACATCACAAAGATATTCAAGGAATTTACAAGGCCATCCTTGAAGAAGGAAGTGCTATGGTTTTTAGGATTGAGCGGATTCTACAGGAAATTTCTACCAAATTTTAGTAATTGTGGTGCTGTTGAGAGATCTGTTAAAAAAAAAGCACGAAATTTTGGTGGATAGAACAATGACAGGGGCATTTGAGAATTTAAAAGCAGTTTTAACACCAGTTTTAGCCACGCCAAATTTTTTGAAACCTTTCAAAGTCACCATCGACGCAAGCGATGTAGGGTTTGGAGTTGTGTTGTTACAGAAGGACAATTATGGAATTGAAAGGTCAATCAGTTATTTATCGAAAAAAAAACTCAATATGTCCCAGAAAAAGAGTTATTGGGTTTGGTACTGGCCTTACAACATTTTAATGTCTATGTGCAAATAACACATCAGAGACGGTTGTGTATACCGATCACAATGCTTTGACATTTCTGGAAAGATTTAAGGACAAGAACACTCGATTATTTCATTGGAGTCTTACAAGCACTTAATTTACAGATTATAGATGTTGTGGATCGTGGAAATGTTATTGCGGTTGCTTCATCGCGAGTTTAAAAAGATAAATATTTATATAAGATAGAAATGGTAGCATTCAAATTGTATGTTTGTAGAATTAGTATAAGATGTGTAACTCTTGATTAATGAGGTATGGATCTAGCAATAATGGTGTTAAGGTTTAGAAAAGAAAAGTAGTGAAGCCATCTTTTCATAATGATGGGGTGGTGGGGAATGGGGGGGGGGGAAGAGAGGTGTTGCAAAGGTGGGTAGAGTACCTGTGGATTGGAAGGCAGGATGTTACAGTTTGGTGCTTGTAAAATGTTGGTATTTGTAAAATGCTATGGGGAAAGCAGTGCATGGTCCCTTTAAAAGATGATGTGTTTTCTATGCTTAAGAGATTCAAAAAGGATGTCTGTGGGTTTGCAAGTACACACAGCACCCGAATTGAAACATTTGTATCAAAAGGCTATACTGTTAGCAGGCAAAGCAGCATTTTTACCAAGACAACAGGTTTTCATATTTAGCTAATTAATTTAAATTAGGCCCTTAGATACCAATTTAAATCTAATGGTTTTGACAACATGGGACCAATCCTACTGTAAAAAATTGATAGGTCATCAAGGGTATAAAAGATGAGGGCACTTGGAAAATTGGGGGAGAGCCAACTGTCATCTGCCAAGAGAACAGCTCTCAGCTCTGAGAGAGAGAATTCTATGACAGCCAGTAATTCTTTAAGGTTTAGAGAAAGGTCCATCTAAATTAAAGGCACCTATGGCACAAATAGTTAATGTTCCTGACAAAAGAATTTGACGGAGAAGGCGTTCCTGACAGAAGGATTCAATCAGGAAGCATTCCTGACAGAAGAATTCAGAGGGGTAGACACAGAACATTCCAGAAGATGTAACCTTGCTGTAATTTTGAGTCACTAAATTCTAACTTCTTTTTATTTGATATAAGTGGATCTTGTACTTATTGGAAAAGCGTATCATTATAATCTTGTTTTATTCGGGAACAGTTGGTAGGTAGAAGGCTTTATTCATTTGTTAGTAGTTTCATTAGTTTGTTCACTGTTAGAGTTAGCTAAATAAATATTACTTGTTGATTATAAAGAGAGCGTCAGGTTTTCTTTTAACCACACCTTTATAACAGATTGGAGGGCCTTTTAACAGATTATAGGGTGGGACGAGCCTCTCTGGGTGTTTGGGTTTTAGTTATCAGAGGGGTTTGAACCCTGCTTTACAACATGACTCAAAAGCTTACCCATAAACTTGACTTCATTTTTCCCAGAGCTGCAACTGTTGAATCAAATTGAATAAAGCAGCCTAAGACTCTGTAGTATACCTCATTTCCCAGGATGCCCAAGCACCAATGCACGGCAGAGATGGAAAACCTTGCCTCAACTTCTAACGGTCTTTGTTCAGTTGAAGATAAGAACTAAAGGACAAGTTTCAAAAACTTTATCCTTATATAACATATTCTGGGGAAAACATGCACATTGAATGAAGACGTGAGAACTCAAAACTAACAGCAAGAAAATGGCTCAGAGTGTGAGGGTGGTACCATTTCCACATGGAAATACAGAAACTAGGAGCAGGAGTAGGCCATACTGCCCTTCGAGCCTGTTCCACCATTCCATGTGATCCTGGCCTACCCCTATCTCTACATCATATTCCCACTTGATTCATAGGCAAATGATGCATTCAAAATCTAAAAATATATCCATCTCTTTGTTGGATTTATTCAGTGACTTAGCATCCACAGCTTTCTGTGGTAGAGAATTCCATAGGTTCACCACCCTTTGAATGATTATTTTTCCTCATCCCTGTCCTACCCTGTATCCTGAGATTGTGTCTCCTGGTTCTAGACTTGGCAACTACGTAAAACATCGTCCCTGCATCTAGTCTGACCAACCCTGTTAGAATTTCATACATTTCAATTAGATCCCTTATCACCTTTCTGAATTCTAGTGAATACAGGCCAATAACAATTGTAGAGGAGCTCTATAACATAACCCGGTCAATATTTACCCCACAGTCAGCATTAAAAAAAGATAGATTTCTTGATTATCATTACATTACCATTGATGAGTGTATGCTGTGTTTGAACCGGTTGTTACGTATTCTGTATTTTAATGGCAACTACATTTCAAAAGTAATTAATAGGCTGCAAAATGCTATGAGACATCTTGTGGTCATGAAAGGTGCTATACAAATGCAATTTTTTTCTCTGACGCCATATCAGATCATATTGGTTTTGTTTTACACACAAAAAAAAATTTTTACTCCTTTCAAGTAAAGCTACAGGAAACCAATTAGCAAGCATAATATATTCCCAGTGATAAATTCCACATTGAAATGCATACCCCAAATAGTTCTTTAAGAGAGATTTGTGCAGCGCTGTATTCGTTACCAGGCATCAACTTCCAATCACACAAGACAAGGTAAAGAGCCTAGGAAGGAAAAGTATAAAAAAAATGAAGTCAGTGCACTTATCAGTTCCCAATAAACTAGATTAAATTACTTGCTGCATTGCTTAGTATAACCATGGAAATATGTTTCTATTCATTCCTTTCATGAGCAAAGTGTGTCCTTTGTCTTCACCAGTGGAGGAAGGGGAGAGAAGGTATAGTCTACCCTTCAAGCACTTTTATCATTAATCATTAATACATTACCATTAGAATATCAATCACACATTTACAATCAAGGTTATAGAAACCACATTTATGCAACCAGTCCTCATAATTCAATGTTTAAACTGCATTGAGAATATAGAACCTACTTCAAGAAAAAGGAAAATGCCACGAGGAAGTTGCAGAAATTAATTGCTGAGACAATAGCACATGGACTGCAGCAGTTCAAGAAGGTGGCTCACCATCACCTTCTCAAGAACAGCTAGGGATTGATAATAAATGCTGACCCAGCCACCGGCACCCATGTACGAGTAAAAGAAACCTGGCAGGGTTGAGGGGCTTTACTTACGAAGAGACATTGGGTTTCTGTACATTAAAACAGAGACCTAAAAGGAGATCTAATAGAAGTGTTTAAAATTATTGAAGGTTTTAATAAATTAAAATGGGAAAGCTATTTTCGCTACTCGGTAATTAGAGGCTACAAATGTAATCCTTGATAAAAAGGATGAAGGGGAAAGTTTCTTTTTCTAGTACAGGATATTTGTCAGGATATGTATTGCCTTAGCAGAAACAGTAGTAGGAAGTAGATTACAGGATTGAGGACAAGAAGTATTTGGAAAAAAGAACTTTAACAGATCCAAGGAAATGGCAGCATAAGGAACTGATTATAATATTAACCTGGTCTGCCAGGTTGACATTTTACTGATTGGACTATTGGACTAAGCTAGGCCTTGCAGGTATGATCAATGTTAATAAGCAATTTAATCAAAGTTCTGTCATTGCATAACAGTTTTCAGAAAACTTTATCATTTTCCAACAACATAGAAAACTAATTCCGCATATTATCCTTCTTAATTGCATCCACCTGAAACGGTTTCTCTGCTTCCCTCTCCACAATGCTGCCAGATCTGCTGAGTATGTCCAACATCTTCAATTATACGGCTAAGATCACAAAGTAAAGGGGCTATACCAGTATCTTTAGTGCAACAGAAAAAGAACTGGGCAAGTAAAGAAAATTAAAATAATTGACTAGATACAAGTCAGTTGAATTCCCCTCACAGTTTTAACTTTGGTATAATCATGAAATGCAAAAATGTGTGGACTGTCAAGTAGAGAGTGAGAGAAATGCATAAGCATTGACAATTTGTGAGTGTTGGATTCTTAAAAATGTAAGTTCATGAGCTTGTAATTGTAATATGTTTCTATCTCCAAAAGGTCGGATGCAGTTGCTAGGTATGACCATTAAAGTGTCTGATCAAGAACACAGGACTTAAGAGCAGGCATTGGCCATTTGAACCCAGTTTACCATTTGATAATTTCAAATTTCAGGTTGTAGTCTCAACTTCACTTGCTTGTTTTTCTGCTGTAGATCTCAACTCCCTTGTCTATCAAAAACCTATCTGACTCAAATCTTAACTGTTGCATACACTGTGTCAATGAATATCCGATCCACCTGACTTCAAATGTTCAACAGCTTCATTGAAAATCTTATGCTGACAGGAATTAGATTGATTGGAAAGCTCTTACAAAGTAGCGACATTGGTATGAAGGCTGAATGACTTTCTTCTGTGCTATAAATGCCACCATTTGCTTTCCACAAATATTAAAGGTGTTTTAATTCAGACAAGTTTCAATTTTAATCAGCGTTACTTTAAGTGACTGCTTACCTTCCATAAATTTTTTCTTGCAGCTTTTTCAATAACAATTTGCCAAATTGTGGAATTGTAGCCTTTCCATTTTAAGACTTCAAGGAAGTTGCTGTCGGTCCCTGTGAAAGTATGGTTAACAGTTAAAATAATGATCTAAAATTCACAAATCCTAAATGTGTCATTAATGTACGCTGTCATGCAAGCATAAGTGGTTTTATTTGTATTAGGTAGTGCTTACTGGTGATAATACAATGCTGCCACCTTAGCAAGTCACTGTACAATAGACTTGAAAGCAAAACCAATTGAAATCACAACAAAAGAAAATAGCTAATAGTGATTCATTTCAGCAAAAGTTGCAACAAGTAATTCAACAACTAGATTTGCTGGGGTTGAGGGGATATAGGGAGTGAAATCTATGTTTGATAACCCTTATTCCACATTGAGAAAGGCATCGAGATACAGAATCACCTCTCTGAGCTCTTTGCGCTGTCTAGGGTTTGGTATGGAACAGAGTGCCTTTGGCTACAATATCACAAGTCACATGACACCAGGTTAGAGTCCAACAGGTTTAATTGAAATCACAAGCTTTTGGAGCACTGCTCACTTCACCTGACGAAGGAGCAGTGCTCCAAAAGCTTGTAACTTCAAATAAACCTGTTGGACTATAACCTGGTGTCATTTGACTTCTGACCTTGTCCACCCCGGTCCAACACTGGCACCTCCATATCTTGGCTACAATACACAGTGCACAACAGAAATTTCCAACCCCTCCTTACTCATCTAGCTGTTTGTTTGCTAGTCAGGTTAATATTTTGACAAGCTTTAGGCCCCTTTCTCAACAGAGCAGCAAACAGGCAAAAGCTAACAATAAAGTCAATTCTAAACTATCTCTGCTAAATGCAGCTTGTTTATTTCAATCCTTATTACCTTTCAGTTCTTTGCACAATAACTTAGAGGTACAGTTTGTGAACAGCTTGCGTGGCACTATCACGATTGCCAAGTGCTTGCAAACATTGTCTGGACAGGACCAAGATCAATCAAAAACCAACCCTTCTCCTTTTTTCTTAAATGCTAATGAATCTTCTCTCTGTCTGGCACAGAAGTAAAACTTTCTTAAAAAAAAAAAAAAATCAATCGTTGGAGCCAAAAGCTCTCACCGTCATCTCTCCCTTTCTGGCTGGCCAGTGCTTCACTATAACCCCAAACATCACAGTGCCCAATGCTCACTTCTACACCACTTCTCTTCTGATCCACATCTAAGCTCCTCTCTTCTCTCCCCCTTGGTCATCCGTTCGCACTCCCACACTAACAACGTGGAAGTGTGGTGGAGGTAGATTCAATTGAGGCAATCAAGAGGGCATGAGATGATTATTCAAACAGAAACAATGTGGACGGTTATGAGAAAAATACAGGAGATCGGCACCAAATCAAAATGTTCCGAGAGCCAGTATAGATACAATGGGCTGGGTGATCTTCTCCTACATCCTAACAAAGCTCTGACTCAGTAAAAATATTTTACAGGGTCACAGATATTATTTCTGCAGGTTAGCAAATCTAAAACATGGAGGCACTGTCTCACGATAAGGGACTGATCAGTTCATACTGAGATGAGAAGGAATGACTTCACTCAAAGGACTATGAACATTTAGAATTCTCTACCCCAGAGGGTTGTGGAAACTCCATTGTTGAATAGATTGAAAGCTGGCATAGCCTGATGTTTGGTCTCTCAGGGAATCAACTGATACGGTCACCGTCATATCAAACGTAGAGCAGACTCTACCAGTCATATGATCTAGTCCACCTACTATTTGTGTTTCCCCATCTCCAGCAATCCCCTCCCCACTTCTCTCTCAGAGGTCCAAACCAAAACCCAGCTTCCTTCACACTCTTCCTCTCCAACCTCAACTTCTCTCACTCTCTTTCCCTCCCCCCACCTCTCCGATATCCCCAAACCACATTTCCACCTGTATCTTCGTCAATAATTTTGAATCAATGGTTTCTAGTTATAGACCCAAAACTTCTTAAAATCTTGAAAACCACTTAATGTCATCTTTAACTTGCTCTGTTCCGAGAACGGTCCAAAATAGTTTACTTTCTCCTCATAACTCAAGTTCTGTTTCCTTGATAAAATTCTGGGAATCCTTTTCTGTAACTTTTCTCAGGTCTTTACTAACTTCCTCCAGTGTAATGCTTGGAAGTGTCTATACTAGCCTAGCTCAGGCCCATTGAGTGATTTGTAGCATACTATCACGGTATGTATTCTCTTTTACATAATATTATTCACATATCATATTTAATTAATTTCTGGTATTGTTATACAGTTAGCCATCTAGTAAGCAGTGTGTTCCCAGTTAAATCCATGAATGGAGGGTTTGGAGAACGCTACACAAGATTCAACACACCACACGTTGTCAGTATTCCCACTATAAGATCTGCAATTTCATGTTGAGACTGGTCCCGATTGGCGTCCAGGATGTTTAGCCCTTCATAGAAATACTGATGTGCTACTATATAATCGTGCATCTTCAGCAAGGCATTGCCAGTCCAGTAGTAACCCTATGTTGGAAACAAGATCTACATGAGAGATCAGCAACACAAAAATGTAAGACAAATCCAGTCCACTGAGAAGGTGGAGTGAATGTAAATATTACAATGCAAGTGACTTCAATGCGACAGAGCTCCTAACTGCTTTTGTTTCATTGCACTTCTATGAAGACTCTGAAAAAGTTTTCATACATTCAACAGTATTATCAGGTTATCAGAAACACAGAACCATGCAACCCACATTAACAAGCTTAAAGCATAGCACAGGCACCCTGCACACTTGACAAGGCAATGCATGCGTAACTCACAATGATCGATGCAATGAGACAGTGAGGTATACACACTTACCTTGATATAGGTTCTGTCGACAGCAATAGCATATTGTGCGGAATCAAAAGCATGTTTCCACATTTCCAGGTTATAAAGGGCATTTGATCTGTTGCAGTACAACACAGCCAATTCCCTGTAAACAGAGATTCTTCGTTAAGTTTGTCCCATAGCTTTAGTGTTTAATTATGTTGAAATTACAGTATGCAAAGAGATATTTGCATGCAATTAGCCCGCATTGAAACAAAAACAAAACTGAAATTCCTGGAACAATTCTGCAGGTCTGGCAGCAAGTGTGGAGAGAAGTCACAGTTAACGTTTTGGGTCGAGGTTCTTCAGAAGAGCGCCCGTAGTTCTTTCGGCTTTTTGCTAGCCTGTATTGATATTCATTCTCTCCAAGAGAAAAATACCACAAAAGAGTGAACTGTGTATGCAGGAGATCGGAACCAAAAAGAAACAGAAATTGCTGGAGAAACTCAGCAGGTTTGGCAGCTTCTGTGGAGAGAAAACAATTAATGTTTCGAGTCCTTAAGAATCATTGACTTGAAATGTTAACTCTATTTTCTCTCCACAGATGCTTCCAGTCCTACTATCACATCTGTATCTTTGCCTGTTTGCTTTAAACAGTTTACTTATCAATTCTTAAATATATAAACAGTCTTTTTACTGCAATCCCAATTCCAGTGCAGCATTCCTCAGCCTCAAAAATCTATGTAAAAAATGTTTCTCTGGTACTGTCCTAAATCTTACATCTGTCACTTCATTGTAATCAATCTATTCTTATACAGAGCACTTTTCACTTCATAATTGCACATGTCTCTATCAAATTACCTCTTCATTTCTTCCATTGCCACGTGATTAGCCACAGTTATTCTACATCTTCCTCTGTATTTGCTCATACCAGGCAGCATCATTGTGAAATCAGAACAGGAAATGTAACAAACACTCAGCACGTCAGATAGTATTTGTGGAAGATCAGGATTATAGATTAAAATTGAGATGTGGTCGGTTCTAAACAACTGAAAGTGGAAGGTTGGGGAAAACACCAAAAGGGAAGATCTTTGATTGGGCGAAAAGCAGGAAACATCAAATGACAAAGGGAATGGTGGTGTAAGGACTAAGGGAAGGGTATAAGGGCATGGCAGGAAACAAAACATGTAGGGAAAGCAAGTCCTGAAATGGAAGAAAGAAGAAATAAGTAAAGTAAAACACAAATCACCAAAGAAAATTGAGCAGAATTTGTGGTCTGAAATTTTTCAACTCCAGTTTGGAAAGCTGTAAAGTTCCAAACAGAAAGACAGAATGTTGTTTGTGTTTACATTGAACATTATTGGTTCAATGCAATAGGCAGAAATCAGAAGTCAGAAGGTTCAGTTTGAGACCAAGGTGGAGACCTAAAATAATAGGCAACAGCAAGTATAGGGTTATCCTTGCAGATTGATAAAACTGCTTCCCAGAAGTCATCGAAATTATATTTCATCTCCCTAACTACAGCAGACTGCACTGTTAGCAGTGAATACAACAAACTAAATTGAACAAAGTTCAAGTAAATCATTGCTTCACTCAGGAATGGTGTTTGGGCCTTGAAAAATGAGGAGGGAGGAGTTAAAAGCACAAATGTTACATCTCTGAGATTGAATGGATAGATGCTGTGGGAAAGGAAGGCAGTGGACCAGAAATGACCAGTAACTGAGGAACAGATCAGAGTGTCGCCAAGGGAATGGAACTTTCATAAAGCTTTCAGAAAGAGGAGAATGAAGGAAGGTTTATAGAGTCATAGAATCATGCAGCACGGAAACAGACCCTTTGGTCCAACCAGTTCATGTCGAACATAATCCCAAACTAAACTAGTGCCACCTGCCTGCTCCTGGCCCATATCCCTCCAAACCTTATCTGTGGATATATCCATCCAAATGTCTTTTAAACATTGTAATTGTACCCACATCTACCACTTCATCAGGAAGTTCATTCCACACGCGAACCACCCTCTGTGAAAAAAAATTTGCCTCTCATGTCTTTTCTAAATCTCTCTCCTCTCGCCTTAAAAATGTGCCCCCTAATCTTGAAATTCCTCACCTTAGGGAAAAGACAAATATCATCAACTCTATCTATATCTCATTATTTTATAAACTTCTAATCAGGTCACCTCTCAACCTCCTATGTTCCAGTGAATAAAGTCACAGTCTGTCCAGCCTTTCCTTAAAAATCAAACCTACCATAGGTGAATCTCTTCTGAACACTCTCCAGCTTGATAATATCTTTCCAATAATTGGGCGACCGAAACTCGACACAGCATTCCAGAAGAGGCCTCACCAATGTCCTGTACAACCTCAACATAACATCCCAACTCCTGTACTATACTATATTATACTAAGTATATTATACTGGAGGTGGCAGAAATGACGAGAGATGATACATTGAATACAGCCTGGTGGGATGGAAGACAAGGCAAAAGGTGCCACCTTAGCTTTTGTGAGGGGCATTAGGTAAACAGACGACAGCAGATATCCAGAAAATGGAACAGTCCAGTCAAGGTTTTGATGTCTGAGTATCAGTGGAGTGTGAGAGTGAGAAGGCTCTCTGCTGGTTTCATTTAAGTCATTATTTAAGTGATTTATGCTGTAAATAAAATAATGATGAGTATAGCCCTTTCATTATGCTTCTATTACTTACTATGTGTTTTTACATTAATTATGTGGGCCGTCTGATCAACTAGAATATTTGATCAACTGGTACATTCTTGTCCCATTAGTTTTCCTAGGACTTTTTCTCTAGTGATAGTTTTCCTATTTATTTCCTCTCCTCCCTTTGCCCCTTGATTACCTGGTAATTTTGGATTACAGTTAGTGTATTTATGCCTAACACCATTAGATGCTGGTTAATAAAAGGTTTGCTGTACTGTATAAAAAGAGAGATAAGGGAATGTGAGACAAAGCAAGCACATTTGGATGAATATACACCATGGGAATAAGTAATTAAAATGAAACATTGGTCTTTTGTCAATTGTCAGTCTTAATTAAAGATGCTGGAACAGCATCTGTCAAGTGCTGCAGCAATAACTGTTGTGTCTCTTTTTGGAGTGGTTTTTCTCAGATTCTATACAAATTTTCACATGACTGAGATATGCTTCATCTTAATAGGGGTTAATAAACACCGTTATATCAAATTTCACCCAAATGTTCATGTTCACATTCTTGAAAAGCTATGCGACATGTTGAAGTCTACAAGCCTCCTATCACATCCAGAAATATCTGTGTGCCTACAGTAGTGCACCACAAAGATCAAATTCTGAGAGAATGGAGGAGGAAAAGATAAACAGGATACATTCAAAAGCAGCGAGTTCAGAAAATAGTGCAGGCAAGAATAATGGAACCAGGAAGTGGCAGAGGAGTTGAATAAATACATTCCAGCAGTTCTCACAATACAAAACAGTAATGACATTCCGAAATTACCAAGCAATCAAGGGGCAATAGGAGGAAAGGAAATAAATATAATAATTATCACTAGAGAAAAAGTACTAGGAAAACAAATGGGGCTATAGACTGTTAAGACTCCTGTACTTGATGGGATGCACCTTAGGATATTGAATGAAGTAACAACAGATATAATGGATACATTGGTCATAATCTTCCAGGAATTCTTAGAATCTGCAAGAGTCCCAGGGGATTGGAAAACTGCCAATGTAACACCTTTACCTAAAAAGGTGAGGAGAAAAAATATGCAGGTAACTACAGGCCTGTTATTGGGAAAAAGTTAGAGTCTATTATAAAGGATGTAACAGTATTGCATTTAGAAATACAGAATTATGATCAAGAAAAGTCAGCATGGCTTCATACAGGGGAATTATGCCTGACAAATCTACTAGAATTCTTTGAGGGGATAACAAACAGGATTGATGAAAAGGAAGCAGTGGATGTAATATATTTGGATTTTTAGGAGGCTTCTGATAAGATACCACAAGTTAGGCAAATTTAATAAGATAAGGGCCCATGGTTTTGCAGGCAGCAAATCTACATGGGTATAGAATTGGCAACAAATAGAAGATGATGAGTTGTAATAAGGGGATCGTTTTCAGAATGGCAATCTGTAACTAGTGGAGTGCCACAGGGATCAGTGCTGGGGCCACAGTTACTTATAATATACATTAATGACTCAGATGAGGGAAATGAATGTACTATAGCCAGATTTGTGATTGACACAAATTTAGGTGGGAAGGCAAGTGACCAGGATGATGCAAAAAAATCTGCAGAGGGATGTAGACAAATTACGCGAGTGGGAAAAAAAAACTGACAGATGGAATATAATGTGGGAAAATGTGATGTTATACACTTTATCTGGAAGAAGTGCTGAATATTATTTAAAACGGAGAAACACTGCAGAAACCTACAGCACAGAAGGATTTGGGAGTCCTTTAACATGAATCACAACAGCACCTAAGTTCAGTGGGTAATAGAGAAGGCAAATGGGTTGTTGACCTTTATTTCAAAGGGAACGGAATATAAAAGTAAGGAGATTTTGATAAATCCATAAAAGACTCTAGCTGAGGCCTCAGCTAGAATACTGAGAACAGAACTGGGGCCCTCATCTCAGCAAAGATTTACAGGTACTGTAGGCAGTTCAGAGAAGGTTCATTAGGCTAATACCAAGTACAGAGGGACTGTCTTATGGGGAAACATCAGGTAGGATGGTCATATAGTCATTGGAATTTAGAAGAAGAGAGGCGATCTTATTGAAGCATACAAGATTTGTATGGGGCTTGACAGGGCAGATGCAGACAGGTTGATTCCCCTCAAGGGAAAATCTGGGACTAGAGGGTATAATCTCAGAACAAGGGAATTCCCATTTAAGACAGATATGAAGACTAATTCCTTCTGTCAGAAGGCAGTGAATTCTTTGCTTCAGAGGACTATAGAGGCTGGGTCATTAAGGGTATTCCAGGCTGAGACAGGATCAAGCCTTATGGGAAAAAAAACAGAAAAACTGAGTTGAGGATTATCAGATTAGCCACGAGATCATTCAATGGCAGAGCAGACTCGATGGGCTGAATGACCTACCTCTGCTCCTATGTCTTATGGTCTTAAATGCATGTTCCAATTCCTATCTCACATCTAAAGACAGATTTAATCCAACATAGAAATCATAGACAAAAATAGAAATTGTTGGAAAAGCTCAGCAGGTCTAGCAGTATCTGTGGACAGAAACCAGAGTTAACGTTTCTGGTTGAGTGACCCTTCCTCAGAACAGAAATCACAGTACTGGAACCTATTTTATATGGACTCTCCTCCAAACTTTTGTGGAACTTTAGAGGAAATACACTTGGGAATGGCTAAACTGTGGACATCCCTTGGAACATTTACAAACTCAAAATAAAAATTTTACCTTTTAGTTGGCTGCAAATCACGCAGAATGCTCAAAGCTTCATCATACTTCTGGATTGCAATACGATAACGCCGCTGTTTAAATGCTTCATTTCCAATAGTTTTCAGTTGATGCGCAATCATGTTATACTGCTCCATGCTCTAACAGAAAATAAATATACTTAAACTTTGCAACTGTCGCACATCGATCTCCTTGACTATTACAACAAAGGTCTTGGATACTTTACAAGGGTTTAATAATACCCAAGACATGCAGTGGTTCTACTGGGTTCCTGAACATGTATTACACAGCTGAAAGTACAACTGACAGAATTCTCAAAAATTAGTTGCCTAGCAGAGCTGTGGATACAGTTGAAGGTCCAGAATAAATGCCAGCTGCTGTATTTCCTTATGTTGTATGTTCCTTAAGCCTTTCAGCCTCTGTGAAAAGAGATGATTTGTTTAGTGGAAATCAGTTACTTTCTGTGAAAAACACAGGTAATGAAAACCACAAATGGTGAGAAGATAACAAATTTCAACTTGCAAAGCACCTTGCCTCCTCAGGAAATGCACTTCACAATGAGTTTCTTTTGAAGGCTAGCCATTATGTTAGGTGGGCAAATGTAGCAGTCAACTTACACGCAGCAAGGTCCCACAAATATATCAAGATTAGTGACGGATAATTTTTTGTTGTTGTTGTTTGGTGGGAACATGTTTCACCCAGACCAGCTGTAAGATCTTCTTTGAATGGTCGCAGAGAGATCAGATCTTGCTGAGACAACAGAACTACATTAACAACCTTTCTCAGGTTTCAAGATTGACATTTGAATTCTCAACCTTTGTACTTAAAGGCAAGAACACTATCTTTGAGTCAAGGCTGCCACAAATCAACAAAGGAGTTTGGATATCACATTGAGAGTTATTTTACTTACTCACAAAAAGTATAAAGTATTGATGTATTATTTTAAATTTTGAAGAGGTAATCTAAAGGTTTGGATTTTAGGATTGTTATGTTCTGAAGAGTCGGCACTGGACTCGAAACATTAATTCTGCCTTCTTCTCACAGATGTTGCCAGACCTGCTGAGTTTTGCCTGTAATTTCTGTATTTGTTTCAGATCTCTAGTATCTACAGTTCTTTGTTTTATTTTGGTGAAGAAGGATGCTTAGGATGAGATGTTTGCCTTCATTTGTTGAGGTGTAGAATATAGGAACAAAGAAGTTTTGGAAATTTTGTTACAACTTTATAAAACATTGGTTAAGCCGCAGATGGAATACTGTGTGAAGTTCTGTTTGCCACACTATTCGCAATTGAAGTGGGTGCTGAGGAGATTCACCAGGATGGGAGAATAAGTCTCAGCTTTGAGGAGAGGCTGGATAGATTGGGTTTGATCTCCCTTGGAGCAGGTGGAGGTTGGGGTGGGGCTGGGGGTTGGCTGACTGTGGTATGCAAAATTATGAGATGTATAGAGAGAGTAAATTATGAGAATCTTTTCCACATGGCAGACGCGTCCAAGACCAGAAGGCATAGGTTCAAGATGAGGAGTAAGTGGTTTAGAGTAGATCCGAGAAAATTTTTATACCCGTAGGATGGTAAAAATATAAACATGCTTGAGAGGATGGTGGAGGCTGGTCCTCTTACAACATTTAAGCAGTATCTGAACGAGTGCTTCAAATGTCAGGGCATAGTAGATTATGGTCCAAGTGCATATAAATGGGATTAGTGTAGTTTGGTGATTGTTGGTCACATAGACACAGTGGGCTGCAGGGCCTGTTTCTATCCTGTATGACTCTAAAACGTCCATTATGATAAAATTCCAAGCCTTAGAATTCCTGCACTTCTTTTTGGAGAAGGACGCTGGAGCTGGTTTGGGTGGGAACAGGAGACACATACGATCAACTGAATGCATTAAGGACAAGGTTTTACATGACTGGAACATTTATGGGCACTCGGATAAATTTCAAAAAGACTGCAGATGCTTAAAATCTGAAGCAAAAACAGAAATTGCTGAAAAATCTCAGCATGTCTGGCATCATTTGTGAAGAGAAATCAGAGTTAATGTTTCAGGTCCAGTGACCCTTCTTCACAACCGATGGCAGCTAGGGAAAGGATGGTTTTTATACAGAAGATGGTTGGGGAGGGGGGGGGGGGGGGGGGTGGTGGTGGTAGCAGGGAGATTAGATGATAAATGGAGATAGATCCCAAAGAGAGATAAACACAGATGGACAGACAAAAAGGAGTGGTTAAAAGGTCAGTCTGGACAAAATGAATAGCTGCTAATGGGGACAATTAATGGCTTACAATGGGTAGTGTGTGGTAGCAGCCCATGTAATGAAAAGGCCAGGTGTGTGGGAGATGAGGGAAAGCGTGGAGAAAGGTGCTCAAGCCCTAAAATTGGTGAACTCAATAATCAAGTCTGGAAGGCTGTAGGGTTCCCAAATGGAAAATGAGGAGCTGTTTGTCCGGCTTCTTTTACATTTCCTGCACCGTGTTCTGACTTGTACAAATTGACTTGCAAACGGACTCGGGAGCAGAACATTTTTGCAACCCGGAGATTGCTTGCACGATAATCTTATAAACCCTATAACTATGCCAAGACACCACAGAGTATAGTCTAAACAACACCAGCTGCAAAACTTTCCATATAATGTGATAAGTCAAGGACAAAGATAATCAAGAACAGAGTCGCCACTGGCTTTAGTAAGTGCCCTTTGAACAGCGCTCAGTCTGTTGCTGTTTTACAACTCCCTCTTTCATTACTATGATCCTGGGAGGAACAAATGTTAGAATACTCATGTCCCCCAACCATGATGACTTACAATATATTTATATCTACTCAATGTAGCCCACAAAAAGAAATTTTGTTACTACAGGATATTATGTTCATCTACTATTTAAGATCTATAGAGAGCAAATATCAGAAAAAGACTAACACCATCAACTTACACAATTTCCTTCCAAATACAAGCAAAGTGTGGGCAGACAAAGTGGCAAGATGTTTTTCAACAGTTTAAGCGAGCGTCTATATGCTATACTAAAAATCATGCATCGGTATGCATTTCTGGTCAACGTTTTTCATGTTATAATGTGAACGGTCATGATGTAATATGCTTCACATTTCACCAAAATTCCAGTGGCAGTACAAGTATTCCCTATTTAAATCACATTCTAATGGTATATTTTGCTTTTACACAGTTTGTAAACAACAGAACTTAACAAAGTGCTACCATCGTTTTTATTTTAATGTGGTTGTGACACGAGCCAGGACTGCACTATAACTGTGCAAGTTCAGTCTGTTTATTTAAACACATTCCTGCTCTGCGTGTCGGTTCTCCTGAAGCCCTTGAACTCTTTGTCCTCTCCCACTTGCTTTCACTGAATGCCCCTCATCCCCTTGCTCATTACTCCTCTGACTCCATTGCCCCTCTCCTCAAATGCCTTGTTCCTCCCTCCTTGATCCCTCGTTTCTTCCCACTCATCAGTCTCTCTCCTAAGCCCCTTGTTCCCACTCACTTCCTTATCATCACACTTCTCCAACCCCTCATCACGTCCCTCTTCCAACCCTCCCACTCATCACTTCCTTCTCCTGGCCTCCTCACTACATCCTACTCACTCTTTACCAATTGCCATCGACCTTCCTGGTTGCTTCACTCTGGTTTATGAAGATGGGTGACAAAACGAACACAGCCAAGGATCGGGCCTAGACCCGAAACGTCAGCTTTCCTGCTCCTCTGATGCTGCTTGGCCTGCTGTGTTCATCCAGCTCTACACCTTGTTATCTCAGAGGTTCAAACGAGTACAGTTTTTATTGCAAAAAATTACAGGTTAGGAATGCAACCCACTTTAATTGCAGAGTTTCTTATAGGAAAGTGATCTTTTGTCAAGCATGCTACTTTTTAAGAACAGATTAGGAGGGCAAACAAGGGAAAACTGTATATGCAAGTTGTCTAGCAAATGCTGTGACAAAGACCACAAATGGGGCCTGATAGACCAAAATATTTGTCACAGACACAGTGGGTATAGTTCATTCCTAATAAGTAGTCTCAAAGAAGATAAAAGTGGTTCTTTAGAAAACTAAGAATTAACCCCTCTATCTTGAAGCAAACCAAAAGTATCCATGAAGAATATAAACATTTGAATAGTTAGTTACAAAACAATTGCTTGCTATGTGATGCAACGCAACGTGACGTAACATGGGGGTTGGTGGGGGGGGATGAGGGAGCAGAAATTGATTAGCTCCGTTAGTTGGACAGCTGGTGTGACAGAGTCACGCCAATAGTGTGGGTTCAATTCCGGCACTGACTGAGATTACCATGAAGGTCTTGCCTTCTCAACTTCACCTCTTGCCCAAGGCGTGGTAACCCCCAGGTTAAATTCACTACCAGTTGTCTCTCTCTCTAACGAGACAGCAGCTGTATGATTCTTTGGGACTATGATATCTTTACCAATTATTTGGGAAACTATTAAAATTTACTTGTCCAGTTCAATCTCTTACTATCCCAGTGATATTCTCCATTACTTACATGCCATTTTGTAGAGATCCTGTCCACTGAAGATGGTACTTTTGTCAGGCTGAAGCTAATAATAAGTTCTTTCTATTTAGGTAATCAGAAAAGGCGCACGGTGGCTCAGTGATTAGCACTGCTGCCTCACAGCGCCAGGGACCCAGGTTCGATTCCACCCTCGAGCGACTGTGTGGAGCTTGCACATTCTCCCCGTGTCTGCGTGGGTTTCCTCCCACAGTCTAAGGATGTGCAGGCTAGGTGGATTGGTCATGCTAAATTGCCTATAGCGTTCAGGGATGTGTAGATTGGGTGGGTTATAACGGGATGGGTCTAGGTGGGATGCTCCGCGGGTCAGTGTGGACTTGTTGGGCTGAAGGGCCTGATTCTATGAAAAGTTTAAATGACAAGGATTAAATGAGAGAGATAACAAGGTGTGGAGCTGGAGGAACACAGCAGGCCAGGCAGCATCAGAAGAGCAGGTAAGTTGACATTTCGGGTCTGGACCTTCCTTCCGATTAAATGAAGTTTTTTAGAATAATGACAAGTCCAGAGAGAATATGGGGTGAAGGGTGCCAAATTAGTCACAGATGATCTGATCTTTGTGGCCATTTAGAAATGAGCTTATTTACAGAACTTTAAACTCTTTGTTGAATTTTTACCTTATTAATTTACTAAAAAGTTATTACAAAAACTGTTCTGTAGCACCTTCTTTGAGATTACAGAATGATAAAGAAAGCACGTAACTTAAAGACCTCTATAACAAAGCTACTTTACAACATCAATTATCTAACCTCACCCCACTGCATCCTTTATCTCTTCTTGAGCCAGTGTTCCTTCAAATACACCATTCTGCCTGTTCGTGGAATTTGTATCGTGGAGGACCTTCTCCACGATAATCCTCAATACTGGCGCCCCACAAGGATGTGTACTCAGCCCGCTACTGTACTGCCCGTACACTCATGATCGTGTGGCCAAATTTCGTCTGAAAGGCATCGACAAGTTCGCTGACGACACCACCGTTGTAGGCCAGATATCAAACAATGACGAGACACAACACAGGAAGGAGATAGAATGCTTGGTGTTGTGGTGTAAAGATAACAATCTCTCCCTCAATGTCAGCAAAACTAAAAAGCTGATCATCAACTTCAAGAAGAAAGGAGGAGGAGGATACGCCCCTATCTACATAATGGAGCTGAGGTACAGAGGGTCGAAAGCGTCAAATTTTAAAAAGTGATGATAACCACGTAGATGCGATGGTCAAGAAGGCACAACCATGCCTCGCCTTCTGAGGAAGGCTCAGGAAATTTGGCACATCCATAAGGACCCTTACCAATTTTTACAGATGCACCATAGAAAGCACTCTATCTGGATGCATCACGGGTTGGTACGGCAACTGCTCTGCCCAGGACTAGAAGAAACTACAGAAAGTTGTGAACACAGCACAGACCATCATGCAAGCCAACTTCCCATCAATTGACTCCATCTACACTTCTTGTTGCCATGGAAAAGCAGTTAACAAGGACCCCTCCCACCCCGATTATAATCTCTTCCACCGGGCAGAAGATACAAAAGCTTAAACACACATACCAACAGGTTCAAGAAGAGCTTCTTCCGTGCTGTTATTAGATTGCTGAAGAACATATCAAATTTCAAATCCAATATTGATCTTGCTTTTTGTCATGATGTGGAGGTGCCAGAGTTGGAATGGGGTGGACAAGGTCAGAAGTCACACGACATCAGGTTATAGTCCACCAGGTTTATTTGAAATCACAAGCTTTTGAAGCGCTGCCCCTTCATAAGGTTAAGTGTAGAGAGGCACACAGGCACGGAATTTATAGCAGAGAGATCAAAAGATCAGATGAATGGTGTGAATGGAATGTCATCAGATTGAATAATAGGTCTCTGTCGTCGATCAAAAGTGTCAGATGATGTGATTAAAGCCTCAACAGCTGAACAAGTGAAGGGATCACCTATAATCCAATTAACTGAGGCAGAAAGATAATTACAAAAAATTAAAAATAAGGTGGTACTGGAGACAAACCAAATGACTGGAACAACATGGTAGGTATAAGAGTCGCATGACGTGGGTCTAACCAAAGTAACAAGTAATTCAAAACTGTACAATCTAATTAAAGTGGAGAGACCATAAGATATCAAGGTGATGGTGTCAAAACAGAACAGCATGGAAGATTTTACAGATAGAGAACAGTATGGTGGGGTTACACGTAGTGTGACGTGAACCCAAGATCACAGTTGAGACCTTTTTCATGGGTACAGAACTTAGTTATCAGTCTCTGCTCGGCAATTCTGTGTTGTTGTGTATCTTGAAGACCTCCTTGGACAATGCTTACCCGAAAATTGAAGGCTGAATGCCCTCGACCACTGAAGTGTTCTCTGAATGGGAGGGAACATTCCTGTCTGGCGGTTGTTGCACAGTATTCATTCATCTGTTGTCGTAGCGTCTGCATATTTCGCTACTATACTATGCCTCAGGGCATCCTTGCCTGCAGCACATGAGGTAAGCAACATCCGCCAAGTCACATGAATATCTGCCGTGCACATGGTGGAGGGGAGTGTTCCCACGTGTGATGGTGGTATCCATGTCGGTGATCTGATGTGTCTTGTAGAGGTTGCCATGACAGGGTTCTGTGGTGTTGTGGTCGATATTGTCCTGAAGGCTGGGTAGTTTGCTGCAAATGAAGGTCTGTTTAAGGTTTGGTGGTTGTTTGAAGTTGAGAAGTGGAGACGTAGGGAAGATCTTGGCGAGATGTTAGTCGACGACATGGTGAATACTGCAGAGAACATGGTGTGGTTTCTCCGCTCTAGGGAAAGTACTGGATGACGAAGGGTGCTCGATCAGTCATGTCCTGTGTCAGTCTTCTGAGGTCATTGCGGTTTTTTGCTATGGCACGTCAGAACTGATGATCAATGAGTTGAGCATTGTATCCTGTTCTTATTAGGTCATCTCTCAGCATCTTTAGTTGTCCGTCACGTTCCTCTTTGTCTGAGCAGATCCTGTGTATACATAGGGCTTTTCTTTAGGGGATAACTTCTTTAATATGTTTATGGTGGAAGCCAGAGAAGTGCAGGATCGTCAGGTTATTTGTAGGCTTACGGTTGAGTGAGGTACTGAGGTGTCCATGCTGGAGACGCACCTGTCCCAGCATGAGACTGATTTTTAAGAGTAGTCCATGGCAAGTCTGATGGAGGGATGAAACTTGTTGGTATTATTGTGTAGTCATTTCAGTGATTCCTTGCCACGAGTCCAAAGGAAGAAAGTGTTGTTGCTGTATCTGGTGTATAGCATTGGTTGGAGGTCCTGTGCAGCAAAGAAGTCTTGCTTGAACTTGTGCATGAAAATGTTGGCATATTGCGGTGCAAACTTTGTCCTCAGGGCTGTTCCGTGTGTCTGGATGAAAGGCTGGTTGTTGAAGGTGAAGACGTTGTGTTTGAGGATGAAGCTGATGAGTTGTGGGATGGCATATGGAAATTGGCAGTTGTTGACGTTGAGTACGAAGGCTGTTACAGCAATGCCGTCGTCGTGGGGGATGCTGGTCTCGAGTGCCAAAACATCCATTGTTACGAGAAATGTTCTTGTTTCAACTGGTCCATGGGTGCTGAGTTACTGCAAGAAGTCTGTAGTGTCACGACAGAAGCTGGGGTCTCCTTGTACAACAGGTTTCAAGATGCCCTTGACATAGCCAGAGAGAGGTTCTCACACAGGGTCCCACTGCCTGATAAGATGGGACGTCCAGGTGTGTTGGCTGTGTGTATCTTTGGAAGGCAGAAGAACACTCCTATGTGAGAAGTATGTCGGATGAGATTGCGTGGGATACTCTGAAGGTCTGGATCAAAAGGTCTTAATCAGTCTGTTGAGTTGAAGGGTGTGTTGTTTGGATGGATCAGCAGGTAGTTGTCTGTAGCATTCCTGGTTGTTCAGTTGTCGGTACACTTCTTCACAATAGTCCGTTCTATTCGGTATGACAATGGCTCCTCCTTTGTCTGCTGGTTTGATGATGATGTTGCGAATGGTCTCGAGAGCATGGATGCCGTTGCACTGTACATGGGTGACATTCTGCACTATCTTGTGAGAGCGGCTGATGAATCTGGCGTTAATGAATCTCCTGACGGCTTGAACATTCATATCAAGCCTAGGGCAGCAGCCTTCCAGAGGGGTCCAATTTGACTCTCTTCTTTGGTCACTGCACTGCAGATCTCTCTGTTGACTGTTCCAGTCAGTTGGTTGTCACATTGGGCTTGCTGCTGACATCTTGGGGTTCTGAGACTGCGTTTTGTACACCTTCCTCGCAGCTGTAACTTTGTATTTCTCGCTCTGTTCAATCATGCTATGATCTGTATGTCCTTCTATGTTATTTTCACTATACTTCGGGTACATGTGACAATAAATCAAATCACATCTTTCTCCTTCGAGCCTATTCTCTGGGTTCAAATTAAACCGCCTTACAGTTTCTACTTTTATCTCTCAGGGTGTCAAAAAATATAGAATTCACAACTTCATTTAGTATTCCTTCTCTTTTGGAGGCAGCACGGTGGCTCAGTGGTTAGCACTGCTGCCTCACAGTGCCAGGGACCCAGGTTTGATTCCAGCCTTAGGCAACTGTCTGTGTGGAGCTTGCACATTCTCCCCATGTCTGTGTGGGTTTCCTCCGGTTTCCTCCCACAGTCCAAAGATGTGCAGGTTATATGGATTGGCCATGCTAAATTGCCCATAGTGCCCAGGGATGTTTAGGTTAGGTGGGTTAGACATGGGAAATCAGGGGTAGGATAACAGGTCTGGGTGGGATGCTCTTCGGAGGGGCAGTGTGGACTTGTTGGGCCAAACGGCCTGTTTCCACACTGTAGGGATTCTATGATTTTAATTCTCAGGCAACTGTTTTAACAAAAGGCTTAGCATCTCAGTCACAACGTCCTGATTCTCACTGCATTACTAAATTTGCATACAAAAGGCCTCAAAAAAACCTGCATTAGCAAAGGTCAATCTGTATGTTTTCTCTCTCCTATTTACATTGTTTGGAGACAAGGCATCAAGTCAAATATAACAACCTGCAAATGTTCTTGAGAAACATTGCAGAAATATTTACACAATGAAAAAAAACTGAAAATTAGTTACCTTAAGATCATATGCCATCAGCGTTCCAAAGGGTTTTGATCCTTTTTGCCTCTTTTCTTATGTGTTGATTTGTCCGGTTTGAATTTTCTGAACCTGGAGATTTGGAAGTGTTGTTTTTAGCACTGCTGGTTCACTATTTGATTACGGATTTGTCCAACAAGGTTGATATCTTAGATAACAAGGTGTAGAGCTGGATGAACACAGCAGGCCAAGCAGCAGAGGTCTCGGCCCGAAACGTCAGCCTTCCTGCTCCTATGATGCTGCTTGGCCTGCTGTGTTCATCCAGCTCTACACCTTGTT
>NC_063335.1:6021304-6075676 GCF_021869965.1 Rhincodon typus
TGGCCTGCTGTGTTCATCCAGCTCTACACCTTGTTACCTCAGATTCTCCAGCATCTGTAGTTCCTACTACTATCTCTGAAACAATGTTGATATCTTTCTATATTAAGAACTAAAAATGTTTGAAAAGTAAGGTCAGCAGCAGCACAGGTTTTAATGGTTCAAATAAGGGGAACATTAAACAGTTAGTACAAGCTCTCAATTTCCAGATAATCACTAGGGAGGGCAATTAACTCCACCTAACCCTCAGCAAGTTCCCATTGTTGCGACTGGACACACAGATTTGAAAATGTTGCCCCAGGATAACAAAACAAAAAAAAGAATCACAGGAAATCAACAACTCACCAGGACAGCAATGTCATAGAGGGCGGAGGTTGCTTCAACAGGAATGAGTGTCTTTCTTCAACTGGAGGAGTAGCATTTTGCAAAACATTGAGCTCCCCTGACAACTAATAATGAGAACACTAGCAGCTGCCAAAGCCTCTGAAGTAGTGTCTCTATGCTTCTCTCTCTGTCTCTCTCTGTGTATCTCTCTACATTTCTTTTCCTGTCTCTTTCTCTCCTCCTGTCTTTGGCTATGTCTCTCTTTGTTTCTTCGCCTCTCCTCCTGTCTCTGTGCCTCTCCTCCACTACTCTCTCTATCTCTCTGAGTTCCTCAGCCACAGCCTCGGTTAGGTTTCATTAAAACTCTTGCAGCCACGTCATTGCCAGGAAAACAAAACTAAAAACCAAATCTTAACATCAACAAACTACATGTGTAACTTTCAATTCCAAAATACAAATAATTAACATCACTCCCTGTACGTAGCTGGGTCCTTGTAATTGAAGCATTTAATCTGGGAGAAACAAAACCTGGCAAATTCAGTAACCAGTTTCACTTTCTATTCCTGCTCCAAAACATAGCCACGAAAGCACCATTAAAACTGCTCAACGTGTTGGTAAATAAAAACAAGTGGAGTGAACTGGGGTTTGTTATTGTCAGTTACTTCTGTTAAAAATCACAAAATTCTTCCCTCTCCCAGATATTTTTAGGAAAATCTATGCCATAACTAAGAAAAAACATCCACTCAGTTAAAGAAAGAAAGTTTTATTCACCCCATCTTGCTACTTGCATTTATTTCACTTTTAGCTTGGTGCAAAGTCTGAAGTAGCTTCACAGGAGTGTTATGGAATTACATTTGGCACCAAGTCACGTAAGGAAAGATTACAAAGGGAGACAAGGCTTGGTCAAAGAGGCAGGTTTCAAGGAAGATGTGAAGAGGCATTGATAACACAGTGTGGAGCTGGAGGACAACAGCAGGCCAGGCAGAATCAGGGGAGCAGTTATCTCCGACTCCAGCATTGGCAGTTCTTTCTATCTCGGAGTGCCTGCTCCTCTGATGCTGCCTGGTCTGCTGTGTTTCTCCAGCTCCACACTGTGCTATCTCTGACTCCGGCATCGGCAGCTCTTACTATCTCTGAAGAGGCAGTGAGCTTTGAGGGGAGAAAAGCCAAGGCACCAGAAAGCATGGCCCAAAGTGCTTCCTAAAGGTCATTTTTTTTTAACATCTTTGCATGTAAAGTGTTTACCTGGACACTAAATTTGTGCAGTGTTGCTGCCTAGTCTGTAGGGACAGCTCAGTGGCATGTGACACCCCTCCAGGGAAACTCAGGTCTTTTCATTCTATGTTTACGCTGTGTGTACACAACAACTGAAGCACTGACACAACTGCTTTGAGTGTAATTGCACACTTAAAAGTCACAGGAATTAGAGCACAGACACACCTCAATGAACCGCTGCCCTTGCGTGACTTGCTTTATGTTTCCAGCATTTTACTTTCTATTTCCTCTGGGGATGTAAGTGGCATGGAGTTGGGTTAGCATGTAAAAAGATGCAGTATAGACACAATTGTGAACAACGCAGCTAAATGGGTACAGTTGAGACATATTTAAAATATTACACTGAAAAGATAATGATTCAGTGTACAGGTAATAACGGAGATCCTCTCATCCCAGTCTCTCAGCTGGAATGTATCAACTTTTTTTAAAAAAAAGTAGTTCACCTTAAGGTTAAACAGGTCTAGAAAAAAAAAATTAAGGTATCATTTCTGAAGAAGGGTCTAGGCCCGAAACGTCAGCCTTCCTGCTCAGCCTGCTGTGTTCATCCAGCTCTACACCTTGTTATCTCAGGATATCACATGTAGTTAATTAAATAGTAAGTTGAACAGGCTAGCACCTACTTGAAGTTGCTTTCTTACATAAAAAAGGAATTCTTAAGATAAAATACATGAGTTAAGAAACCTACAGATATTACCTGTAACTAATAGGTGTTGTGTGACTTTGACTGAATCATAGAATCTCTTCGGTGTGGAAGCAGGCCATTCGGCTCATCGAGTCCACACCGACCCTCTAAAAAGACTCCCAACCCCCGCATTTCCCATGGCTAATCCACATCCCTAGACACCATGAGACAATTCAGCATGGCCAATCCACCTGACCTGCACACCTTGGGACTGTGGGAGGAAACCTATGTAGACACAGGGAGAATGTGCAACCTCCACACAATCCAACCCTCAGGCAACTGAGCCCAGGTCCCTGGCGCTGTGACGCACCATACGACTACACCATACTGAATAAGACAAAAAAAATTATCAAATGATCTTCTTTATAAATAAGTGTTTTTATGAATAAAATATAAGAAATGAATAAATTCACAGCATTCTCACTTTAAGATGTTATAAATAATTTGACCAGATAAAAGTTCTGGGCTGACAATTTGACCAGATAAAAGTTGTAATACCGAATAACGCAACCTTATAAAGGTGGAGAATGAATCTATGCAGAGACAGAATGCCCACATTTGCAAGGTATGATTTAACTAGATTCAGTATAAACATGGGAATCTTATAGCAAGAAACTCAGGTGTGCTGGTCTTTGTCAAACAACACCTCATTTCCTTCTCACAAGTGAGAGAGAATATCTTACTATATACTTGGGAAATTTAAGGTGACAGGTTAGTTTGAATTTTGATGATTATTCTAAGACAAATGGCAGTAATATTAGATTTTTGTATTTTATGCCAAAAGACTTTGTTTTCTACCTTTTTGATCAGTTGAAGTGTACTTGGAAACATATCTCCTTTTGAAAACATTGATTTTCTCCATTTTCACTAATATCCATCATTGCATTTCAATAAAAAAATTGCTGTTTTCCCCGTTGTATTGCTAACCGAGCATCCACAGCTCTTTAGCTTTATGCCTCTCTCTCCAAACCGTGGCCAGATTACATCATCGAGGCCAGTCTAACTAATGTTATGAATGATATTCTCCAACACTGCTTACTGCTATTGAAATGTCAGTGTGATTTCACTCCCACTCTACTGTCTACAGTGAGGTTATTTCAAGAAATACGTTTTCCTTCCTCTCTTGTGCCTTAGCAGTCCTCAAAAACAAAACATATGTGGCTCAATCATTTTTCTTCCTTCATATATCAGTCCTCAGTCAATGTTCACATGTAGGCTAATATTCTTTTTCAAGCTCAGAACTGTGTCTATAATGAGTCTGCCAGTCTAATTTTAAGTCCTGAACAAATTACAGCAAATCAGAGATTGAAACCTTACTTTGTATTCACCGTGAATTTTGTTCCTTTTACACGAACTCCAACCACCCAGTTTGTCATTGCTGTTCAACAAATTTGATTCCAAATAATTTGTCTTTGATTCCTGTTGGAGTTCTAATTAAACTCCAAACACAAATGACAGAAATATTTAATTCTGCTTCTGCAAAGCCGCTTTACTTTAGCCCTTCTACTGCTCAAATCTTTATACAAGCTCCTCACACCTGCCAATTCAGTTTCTCCCAAACGTTCCTCTCTACTCATTCTTTCTCCACACTTCAAACTTCGTCTTGGCCGGTAGGCAACTTGTATTATCTAACATTAACTTCCTTCTTTCTGATGTACAATGCTCATCTCCTCAAACCCAGGATGTCATATTCAAAACAAGAAATAAATACTGTCGATGTTGAAAAGCACATCTGACAACTAGAATGACTCAAATCAGAGGAAAAGACACTAACTGCATCTTGTGTCACAGAAACAGATGGTCCTGCTGTCTTTGGGCTGAATTCTTGTGAGGAGCTGCACCTGATCTCAGTAAACCACAAGATGAAGGAGATTTCAATGAAGGTTGAAGATAGTGCTGTTCAATGTTTGCACTGCATAAGAAAATGATTGCCAGAATCAGAGTCAAAGGAGTGGATAAGGTCTAACGCTGAGAGAGCTAACATATAAAGCCAAATTAATTGGACTATAGTCAGACATTGAAATTCTCAAGTCCAACACTAAGAGACATGCAGAGTTCTTGACAGAAACAGGAAAAGAGCTCATTTAGAAAGTTCAGGCAGAGAAAAAAAGAGATTGATACAAACCTACATTATTTCAAAAAGAAACATGAGAATAAGAGCACAGTAGTTGACCATGAAAGACTGAAAGCAGAGCAGGGCATCATGTGGTATGCTGAAAAGGATCATATGGACAAGAAACTGCAAACAGAGGGAGGCAAAGAGGAGTTCCTTAACCTTGAATCAAACCTTCAACAGCACATACTCAAATAGAAAAGAATGACAGTGCTAACTAAGTTCAGACAGCAATTGAGGAAACTTCAGATGCAATTTAACAGAACATCACGGTCAGAGAATGATTTTCAGGAGACCAGTAATAATCCGTAAGAAATGCTGAAGTGTTCAGGAAAGAAAGTGTGAAATGTAATGCTCTGCAAAATGGAGTCCATGAGTCCAGATGAGTGTGGGGAGCAATCAAAGTCGGTTTGCCACTTGGATCATTCTTTTCACGTTAACAGTTAACTCTGCATTTCTAGCTGAGAATTTGGAACCTGGCTCCTTTAGAAATGTGGAATGTAGCTGAAATCAATAGCTCCATCCCCTCCCCTGTAGGGATGATAGTCAAGACAAGTCAAACCATGGCTCTTTTCTCAGCTAGCTATCAGTGCTGTGTTCTGAGATTTAAATGTCCAACAAAACAGCCTGACACCTTGACAGCTGCTATGAAAAGGGAGTGTGGAAGGCAAGTGTGGGGTTATGGTGGCAGCTAAGTGACAGAGATCTTGGGGTAGGTCGGGGTGAGCAAGTTTGTGTGTGTTGGGGTCAGTAGCAAGGAAAGTAGTGAACATCAGGGCCACTGGAGGAGTTTGAGGGCCCGTGGGCCCAGATAGAGAGAGCAGGGTAAGTGACAGGGCTGTCACATTTCAGGCCAAGGTTGTGGTGGGAGGGGCAGTAGCGGCTGGGAGAGGGGAAGAGGGCAATGTTAGGAAGTGTAGTTGGAAGGGGTGGGGTTGGTGCTTGGCGGGGCATGAAGGTCAGGTTAATAGTTACCCAGGAGTCGGGCAATTGAAAATTGCTTTTAGCATTTTGTGGGCAAATTATCTTGACGGAAGCCAAACTCAGCAAATTGTCTGATGTTAAGGGACATTTTCTAGAGGATTTCAGATGCTGGGGAATCGCTCATCAGAATCTTCAATTTCCTGGGCAATTTCCACCGAGTACACTGCATCCAGGATTCCACAGGATCCAGATGCGCTACTGGAATATCTGGAGGGGAACCACAGCAAATTCAAAGGAAGATGGTTGTGGTTTTTGGCGATCAATCATCTCATATCCAACGTATCTCTGCAGGAGATCTTTGGCCAACCATCTTCAATTGCTTCATCAATAACATTCCTTCAATTCTAAAGGTCAGAAGTGGACATGTTTGCTGATGATTACACAATGTTCAGCACAATTTGTGACTCCTCAAATATTGAAGCAGTCCCCATCCATATGGAGCAAGACCTGGACACAACATCCAGGCTAATAGGAGGCAAGTAATATTTGCACCATACAAGTAGTGAGAAATGACCACCTTCAACAAGACAGAATGCAAGCATCGCTCCTGAAATTCAATGGCATTGCCACTGCTAAATCCCTCACATGACTAATCTATAGGTGTACTTTAGGTATACTAAGCTTAACTAACAGAACAAATGTTGTTTACAACAGCATGTTACAGGCCAGGAATCTTGCAGTGAGTAACTCACCTCTCATCTTTCCAACATTTTACCACAAACTACAAGGCACAAATCAGGAGTGTGATGGAATACTCTTCACTTGCGTAGATGGGTGCAGCTCCAACAACACTCATGAGCTTCAGTACTTTCCAGGTCAAAGAAGCCCATTTACACCATGTACCATTTTCAACATTCACTCTTTTGACCATCAATGTACAATAGTAGTAATATGTACTTTCAGCAAGATGCACAGCAGCAACTCATCAAGGATCCCTCAACTTCCAAATCCAAAACCACTCACCTAGAAGGACAGGGATAGCAGATACATGGTAACACTACCATCTCCAAGTTCCCCTCTAAGACACATACCATACTGACTTGGAACTATATTGCCAGTCTTTCATTGTCTGGAACCCATGCCACAACGGTTGCAGTGGTTCAAGAAGGCAGCTTGCCAGGGCAACAAATGCTGATTGAGCCAGAAATCCCCAGATCCCACGAGCAATTTTTTTTTTTAAAATGTAGGAAGCTGACACGTAAAGTGGTTGAAACAGCAGAAATTAATGGACATAATCATAATGTAGAGCTGAAGGAGAAGTCCTAGCAGGTTGAAGGCTAACTGCAGTGTTCCATTTTAGCTTAGCAGAAGAAAAACATATCATCACATAACCAATGACATTATTCATGTCAGTTGGTAAAACAAAAACAAGCCATAAGTCACCTTTAAATTTTAAGTCTAAACTAATAATGGATAGTTTAAATTCATATGTAGAAGCATTGTATTTTTGAAAAGAAAGATGTATTATTTCAATGCATAGTTTACACATATTTATACATAAGTACTCACTGCTGCAATATGATCTGTGTATCAAACTAACAACGTGTATGCACCTGATGGAATGCATCTTAGGATATGAAAAGAAGTAGCTGCAGAGATAGCAAATTCACTGGGCAGTATATTTCCAGAATCATTAGATTCTGGAAAAGTCCCAGAGGATTAGAAAACTGCCAATGTAATACCTTTACCTAAAAAAAAAGCTAAGGAGACAAAAAACAGGTAACTATAGCCCCATTTCTCCACTCAATAGTATTCAGCTCCTCAATTCTTTCCTTAAAAGTGCAGAACATCACATTTTCCCACAATACAGTCCATCTGCCAAGTTTTCACGTACTCACTTAACTGTATGTATCCTTCTGCAGGCTCGGTCATCCTCACCACTTGACTAGCCATCTATTTTGGGTCATCTGCAAACTTGGCTATTGTACATTCATTCTCCTCATCCAAGTTATTAATATACATTATAAATAACTGTGACCCCAGCACTAATCCCTGGGCACTCCACTAATTACAGGTCCCCATGCTGAAAATGTCCCCTTCTCATAACTCTCTGGCTTTTCATTAGCCAATCCTCTATCCATGCTACCTCGAACTAATACTACCTCCAACTCCAGGAGCTCTCATTTTATCAAGTAGCCTAACATGTGATACCGTATGAAATACCTTCTGAAAATCCAAATATATTACATTGACCGAGTCCCTTTTACCTATCCTGCTTGTTACCTCAAGAATTCTAATAAATTTGTGAGGCATGATTTTCTCTTCAAGAAGCTATGCTGACTCTGTTTGATCATTATGTATTTCTAAATGCTTTGTTATAACACCCTTTATAATAGTCTTGAATGCTTTCCCAAATGCAGGCAAGTGGGACTAGTTTAGTTTGGGAACATGGTTGGCATGATCTGTGATAACAAAGTGTAGAGCTGGATGAACACAGCAGGGCAAGCAGCATCAGAGGAGCAGCAAGGCTGACGTTTCAGGCCTAGACCCTTCTGCTTTCAAGCTGTATGACTCCAATAACTTTGAAGACAGAGTTGAGACAACATTTCTTCTCTGACAGGGTAGTCAGTCTGGGGAAATCTTTAATGCAGCAGGCTGCTGAGGCAGGATCATTAAGGATATTCAAGGCTTTGATAGACTTTTAATTTCTCAGGGAATCAAGTGTTATGGGGAAAAGGCTGGAAAATGGAGTTGACGATTATCAAACCAGCCATGATCACAACGAATGGCAGAGCAGACCCAATGGGCTGAAATGCCTACTTCTGCACCAAAGATAGTAAGAATTGCCAATGCTGGATTCTGGATTCAGAGATAACACAGTGTGGAGCTGGAGGAACACTGCAGGCCAGGCAGCAGAAGAGCAGAAAAGCTGAGGTTTTGGGTCGGGACCCTTCTTCAGAAAAGAAGGGTCCTGACCCGAAACGTCAGCTTTCCTGATCCTCTGATGCTGCCTGGCCTGCTGTGTTCCTCTAGCTCCACACTGTGTTATCTCTAGTTCTGCGCTTATGTCTTGTGGTCAGTTGGCAGCATGTGTTGTGATGGGAGAAATATATTTAGCGAGGCTCCAGCATTTGTCTTGATAGTGTGATTACATTAAACTTCTGGGAACAACAAGATATAACTCAAGGTAAACAGTGAAATGTAAAATACAAACATAAAATGCTGGAAACAAGCATCAGGTATAGCTGTATCTATGGAGATAGGAACAAAGTTCATGTTTCATGTCTACAGTTTCCATGAGAGTAGTGTGAAACTCAAAAAAAACTGCAAAAATAGAACCAACACAAGGATTAGCGTTCTGATATCCTATGAAGGCTTCACTTAAGAGTTTTGATGACAATTTCAAATTCTTGGTGAAGCTCAACTGGTCCAGCAAAAAAAGTGCAGCTTCTCCTTTGAAAGAAGGCTGATATCTGAGGAATTGTACAAGTTAATGATTCTGAAGGGGTCAAAGTTCATATTATATTGGCTCCACCCATTCTAGAGACATCAGTCTCAGGTGGAGAAGGGAAGTTCTGCTGTAACGTTTGAAGATAGATGTATCTGTAACAGCTCTCTAAGTAATTATGCTTAGGAATTTATCACAATCAAGCAACAAATCTTATCTAAGAACAGTAACTCTTTTGAATGCTGTGCTGGTGCATCCTCTACCAAAAATCACTAGATAGACAAAGCAAAGACAAGAGACCTTGGTAGCAACAAACTACTTCATACAACCCATTCCCAGTCCTATATTCTGATCAAAATGGCAAATATCATATGACACCAGGAGTGAATGTCTAGGAAAACACCACTGAGGCAGACAGACAACAAAAGGAGGAAATCCCAACTGTTGGACTCCTCCAAAATTGTTTGCATTGTCCTTTCCTGCTGGCAAAAGACCGCAGAGCCAAATTGGTCTACAAACATAAGAACTAGGAGCAGGAGTAGGCTGTCTGGCCCTTTGAGCCTGCTCCGCCATTCAATAAGATCATGGCTGATCCTTTTGTGGACTCAGATCCACTTACCCGCGTTCTCACCGTATCCTTTAATTCCTTTATTGTTCAAAAAAATCTACCTTATCTTTAAAAACGTTTACTGAAGTAGCATCAACTACTTCACTGGGCAAGGAATTCCATAGATTAACAACCCGCTGGGTGAAGAAATTCCTTCTCAGTTCAGTCCTAACTCTGCTCCCTCTAATCTTGAGGCTATGCCCTCTTGTCCTAGCTTCACCTGCCAGTGGAAACATCCTCTCTACTTCTATCTTATCTATTCCCTTCATAATTTTATATGTTTCTATAAGATCCCCCCTCAATCTTCTGAATTCCAATGAATATAATCCCAATCTACTCAGTCTCTCTTTATAAGCCAACCCCCTCAACTCCGGAATCAACCTAGTGAACCTCCTTTGCACCCCCTCCAGTGCCAGTACATCCAAACCCATCAGATCTCTGCCAAACACCCAGATGAACATGAGCAGCTTCATACCCTCTAGGGAGGTACAAGATAATGTTTTACAGAGTACAGTTATGCACTGAAAAAGAAAATTGAGTTGAGGACGACCAGATGAGCCATGATCTCATTAAATGGCTGAGCAGACTCGAAGGGCTGAATGGCCTATTTTTGCTCTTGGGTCTTGTGGGTGAACTGGCTTTTCTAATTTTGATAAAATGTGACGGATACATTTGAAAAATTGCCCTCTTTGAAGACAGTAGTTTCCCTAATTTATTTGTACTTCATTAGTGGCTTAGCACAACAGGATGTCTTGTGATACGGAGAGGAGCAGATTAACACTTATTCAAAACGCAAGAGCGTGAAAAAGACTTCCACAGGATTGTAAATCACACAGAATAAGAAATTCTCTGCTCCTCCGTTTGGTTTCCCCTCGCTTTTCTTCATTCTGCAATATGATTTTCACGATGCAAAGTATGATTTTTGCAGCAGGGACACTTCCAAGGGAAAGAGTCTCTCAAGCTTTCCACTGACAATGACAATAATAATAATAATAATTCAGGTGCCAAAAAGAAAGACGTTCCCGTTACCGTGACTCAGTAATTGCACTGGGATACAACTCCTTTGGTCAGTCTCTCTATCATTAGCTTGTTCCAACGCCAGAACCGAGTCATCACATCGTCCCCAAGCCCAGGGCCAAAGCCCCGGGGCTGCGCGCGCGATGGAACCGCAGCGGGAAGGGCGGATTCTGCACAGAGCTGATGATCGACAGCTGGATCCTCCCATGGACAGCGTCCAATCACTGTGAGTGGCGGCGGAACGATCCAATGGGTACGGACTGAGCCCGACGGTTGACGGCCGGGCTGTCCACTCAGCACTACGCTGGTGTGGACGTCGCTGGCCAGAGTTTCCCAATGAGCGCGGCCGCTGCACCGTGATTGGCAGTTAGGGGCGGGAATTCCTCCCCTGCCAGGAAGGGGGGGTGGAAAAACGGCGGTAGAGGGCGGGACTTCCTGCAGGCTGCGCGAGCTGAGCGGTTGGTGGCGGTGGTTGAGGACGGGTTGCGTTTTTAACCATTGAACGGGTCAGTTATGGTGACTCCCGGCGTGATCCGCAGGCTGGAGGAGACCGTGGTGAACAGGATCGCTGCTGGCGAGGTGATCCAGAGGCCTGCGAATGCCATTAAAGAGATGGTGGAGAACAGGTGGGTCGATCTTCGTCTTGCTCTCGTGCAGTACATGATGGCTAGGAATGGGTTTTCGCTAACATTGAGACAACAAGGTGCAGGGCTGGATGAACACAGCGGGCCAAGCAGCATCATAGGAGCAGAAAGGCTGACGTTTCGGGCCTAGACCCTTCTTCAGAAAAGGGGGAGGGGAAGGGGGTTTTGAAATAAATAGGGAGAGAGTGGGAGGCGGATAGAGGATGGATAGAGGAGAGGATAGGTGGAGAGGAGACAAACAGGTCGAAGAGGCGGGGATGGAGCCAGTAAAGGTGAGTGTAGGTGGGGAGTTAGGGAGGGGATAGGTCAGTCCAGGGAGGATGGACAGGTCAAGGGGGCGGGATGAGGTTGGCCGGTAGGAGATGGAGGTGCGGCTTGAGGTGGGAGGAAGAACATGTTAGGGAGGCAGGGACGAGCTGGTCTGGTTTTGGGATGCGGTAGGGGGAGGGGAGATTTTGAAGCTTGTGAAATCCACATTGATACCATTGGGCTGCAGGGTTCCCAAGCGGAATATGAGTTGCTGTTCCTGCAACCTTCGGGTGGCATCGTTGTGGTACTGCAGGAGGCCCAGGATGGACATGTCGTCTGAGGAATGGGAGGGGGAGTTGAAATGGTTCGCGACTGGGAGGTGCAGTTGTTTATTGCGAACCGAGCGTATGCAGGGCTGGATATCTACTATCTCTGATTCAATTTCGCTAACATTGAGTGCCTCAGGCATTGGAGTACCAGTCGGTTCTGCTATAACGGGATAGCTGCAACTAACGGGGCCTGTGGGAAACGCGGGACCACCAAAGAAAAAAAAAATCACTCAAAATTGCTCAAAAATCACTCAAAAGCACCTATCACGAAGGATAGCACATTTTGAATAAATGTTTAATTCATATCTAATAATGAAATAATACAGTAAATTTAATACCTTATCTTGAAAAAAATTGTCAAGCTGACTTGATAGGAGAGGAGGTTTTGAGGTTGCTGTGTTGTTAATGCAGGGGCTGAGTGTCGTCGTCATCATCTTCACCTTCAGGGGCAATTGTGGTTGCAGAGTTAGGGTGAAAAATAGTTAATCCAGAAGTTGATGGCAGTGGCTCATTGTCTTCTGACTGTTTCTTGGGTGTTGGCTTTAAAAAAGACATCCAGTTTTTGTTGCTTTGTCCTTTTTCCTCTTTCGTGAAGCTGTTCATAGGGTGCCAAATCAGATTTAATTCCATGAACTGCTACCTTGCTGCATTCTGCATTGTAATCGTTGACTTCTAAGAGCTGCAACTGCTTCTCAATTTCCCTCAGGATAGAAGACAAAACAGAAGTGGAAAACTCTTGTGGTGGTGCATCCTGGACTTGATCCTCTTCATCTCTAGCTTCCACTTCCCCCTCAGTGACAAGTTGCAAATCAGCTGTAGAGAGGTCTTCACAGTGGGACTCAAACAACTCTTCAACATCCTCATTCTCCACTCTTCAAATTGTGTTATAGCCAATGCAAGATTGCGTTTTAGAAATAGCGTTTCTCTATCCGTCAGTAGCATTATAGCCAATTTGCGTTGCTGGAACACACATTATAGCAGAACCGACTGCACTACTTTATCTGAACTCTGAAACCCATTCAGTACAAATGGGTCTAATTTCCTGTTTGGAATTCAGGGTGTGCAGTGGAATTGAATGAGATTGCACAGACATTACAGGAGATGTTGAACACAATGTTGCAGATGACATTTTGATGCTGGTAAATATGAAGTGCCACACACAATAAAGAAAAATGATCCAACATGGGCCCTGTTCATGTACGTGTGTGCAGATGTATCTTTTCCTATTCATTTATGGGCTGTGGGCATCATTGGTTGGACTAGCGTTTGTTGCCTATCCTAAATTGTTTCTACTAAAGTAATGTTGAGCTGCCTTTGTTATGACACTGGGACAGCAAGCCAGCCAAAATCAGACTCGCTAACACTGAATATTGTAACACAGTAAAATTAAAAGTTCATATTGCAACATGATAAAATTAAAAATTCACTGACCCTCAAAATAGCATAATTGTTGCTAACCAGACTTTTCAAATAACAGATATCAGAATTTATACTTGAACACAACTTAACAATTTGTTCTTAGCAAACATCATGGTGATCTACTTAATATCTATGATCTAAGCCCAATCAACTTTAATCCCCACCCTCACTCGCACGCAGATGGACAAACAGACAGACACAGTTAAGGGATAAATTGAGAGAAATCTAAAGAATTGCAATTGCCACTTCAACGGTTTTTTGATGGGTACATGGCCTTCAAAAATGCTTGAATGATGATTTGTATTCCAGACACACAGAGTTGACCTTGCTTGAATTCCAAAGTCACCAAATTATGAAAATAATTTATGCAGGCTGCTGGAAACTTTTATGTATGTTTTACAAATTGGGGTTCTTTACTCAAAGCTTTCAATAATTGAACAACTACAAAGCAACCAAAACTCCAACCAGCTTTCAAGCTACACTGCCTTCTGCCCAAGGCCCAATCTGAACCAGTTCATTCTATGGTTTCTCTTTTTTTTTTATTGAATATTCTCTTTGTTTGACTGGCTAGTCTCGACCCCTTTGATTGTCCTTTTTAACATTCAAGCAGCTGCCAGCCCAAGAGGAGAAAGATTTTAAAACAGACATGAGAGGCAAATTTTTTTACACCGAGGATGGTTTGCATGTGGAATGCACTTCCTGAGGAAGTGGTGGATGTGAGTACAATTGCAGCATTTAAAAGACGTTTGGATAAGTACATGAATAGGAAAAGTTTTGGGGGGGCAGGGAGATATGGGCCAGGAACAGGCAGGTGGTACAAGTTGGTTTGGGATTATGTTCAGTGTGGATTGGTTGGACTGAAGAGTCTGTTTCCGTGCTGCATGACTCTGTCACTTCATAATACATCACGGGTGCCAAAATGTCTGCAGTATTCTTAGAACAATAATCAACCCGCAATAACTTTCCAGGCCAGTTCCCATTAATATCAGTTTCTTTGTTCAGTTCCGTTATTTTAAAGAAAACAAGCTACTACTCAGAGTTTAAAGTTCAACTTTCAACTTCAGCTAACAGTTCCAAACCAAACATAAGAAACATAATGAAAAATAGTGATGGTCCCAAAACCTCCTTTAACTGTAGACCCACAATGCTGTTAAGGAGTGAATGAATTCCAGGATTTTGACTCAGCTACCGTGAAGGATCGGCAATATCTTCCCAAGTCAGGCTGGTGAGTGGCTTGGAAGGCAAACTGCAGTTGGTGGTGTTCCCATTTATCTTCTGCCCTTGTCCTTCTCGATGGAAGTGATCATGGGTTTGGAAGGTGTTATCTGAAGAGCCTTAGTGAATTTCTGCAGTGCAACTTGTAGATCGTCCAAACTGCTGCTGCTGAGTGGTGGAGGGATTAATGTTTCTCTTGGCTGGTGTCCAGTTTCTTGAATGTTGTTGGAGTTGTACTCACCCAGATGAGTGGGGAGCACAGAGCAAACTTTGTTTTGATCGGCACATTATGAATCTGCACTCTTGATAAACCAGCAAAAATTATATAACTCAATTACCATGAAGTTTACTGCATTATTCTATCCAACTATTTATAGGTTTTAAATTTATTTACGTCAATTTAAATACACTTGATCAATCAAATGGCCACATGAAATATCAACAGTTGATTCAATTTCAAATCAACTTCTCCTCAAATACCGTGATCTATTTTGATGTCTGAGCAGTCTGTTGAGAGTGCGATTGAGAAGGCTATCTGCTGGTAGTTTTATTTAAGGCAAAGTTGCATTATTATTTAAGTGATTTATGCTGTAAATAAAGAATAACAGTGATGTGTACGCCCCCACATTACATTTCTATTTTTTTAGTATGTGTTTTTACATTGATAATCTGGAATATTTAATTGGCACATCCCCGTCCCATAGGTGCCAGATAATAAAGTTTATTGTACGTTTAGACGGTGGACAGTCTTGGGGAGTAGGAAGTGAATTACTCACTCCAGGATTCCTGGCTCTGATTTGCTCTTGTAGCCACAGCTTTTAATATGACTAATATGTTTATGGCCAATGGTAACCCTTGGGTTGTTCATAGTGGGGTTTTAGTGATGCTGTTGGCTTTGAGTGCCATAGGATGATCGTTAGATTCTCTTGTTAGAGATGCCAGATGGTGACCAAATTGTCAAAACTTGGACATTGTCCAGTTCTTGCTGCATTTGGACATTCTCTGGTTCAATACTTGAGGAGTCATGGGTGGTGCTGAACCTTGTGCAATCATTCATGAACATGATGGACAGAACATCATTGTAGCAACTGAAAATGTTTGGGTGTAGGACATTAACTTGAGTAACTCCTGGAGATATATCCTATTTGTAATATACATGGGCTAAAATTTTGGACAGTCAATTGATCATCTAAGCAAAGACATTCACTGTTTTTAAGTGATGTCAGCTGGTGCAATTGGACATGTCGTGATGAGTTTTCAAGGGGAAGGAAGATACATCATCTCATTTGCCAATTCGGTTTGTGTAGGGGTGACCTTTATCTATTCATACAAAGTGACTCGTACCTGCTTTACACTAAAGTGGCCCATGTTTGAAAGACACAATATGGCCAACAAGGATTAAAACAAAATGGGACAGCCTGCTCTAACATTCAAGTGAAACACACTGGTACCTTTGAACAAGACTACTCCAAGGTCAGCAAAAGAACCCTACCACCAACCATTTGAGACAGTTTTGATAAAAGAATGCCTAAGAATGGACAAATGATTAATTCCAGACTCATTAATGAAAGGATGATTGTCCCAGTAAATGAATAACACGAGGTGTATGTTTCATTCCATGAACCAGCCAAGATTAACTGTAAACAGTATTGAGTTATACAAATGTATAAATTGCTGTATTTTCACAGTAATTTTTGCTGGTTTATCAAGAGTACAGGTTCATAATGTGCTGAACAGCTGCAAAGACAACAGCTAAAGTTACTTTGTAGTAAATAGTTGCTTCTTTGAAACTACCTGCAATATTAAATAGACTCTAGTTAAAAATCCCTTAATCATAGAAGTAGTTTTAACATGTAACCAAAGTGTAATATCAGCATGAGGGGAAAAGCAATTAAACCTAAGCATGAAAGTTAATTAGCCTTAGGAACCACCTTTTCTTATGCCCTGAGCAACCCATTAATTACAAAGTGCTAACAGTAGAAGTAGCTTTTGTAACTTTACATTTTATAACTAACTTTATAATGGAAATTAATAGCAATTAGTCAAAACTGTCTTTTGTGATTTTACATATGTGATTAGGACAGTAGGAAATATGAATTTAATTGAAACATTTGTTGTCATCTGTACCCAAAGTAAAAAAAAGAGGAATGGCTGAATTTGATAAAAGAAAGCGCATGTAATACAATGAATAATAGAACCCAAGAGATAAGCCTGAGACAGATCTGAAGGAGAGTAGCCAGTAACTTTGGAATGCAAATGAATAGGATGAATAGAAAGGTCCCAAGGCTTAGAGATCACAATGTCTGGTAAACGCCATAAGACCATAGGAATGCCCATCATTGATGAGGTGTCCCACGGGATTGGGTGTATGGATTAAGGGGGAAGGCAGTGACTACACTGTATTTGATTATTGTAACAGAACATGTATAAAATGCTGTATTTTCACAGTAAAAAGCAGATTGTGTCATTGATCTCTCTTCTGATCTGAGCCAAAGACGAAGGGAGAAGTTAGTTTCTCAAGTCAAAGCCAGATTCGGGGAAGATCCTTTGACCCTCTCCCTGCACTAACCAGTTTCTGCTTGACTAAACATCTTCCACTTGCCTGAATCCTGCCGGCCTCCTGAGTGTTTGTCCCTAGTTTGTTGGGGGGTGGGGGGGTTGGGGGCGGGGACGGGGGAGGTGGTGCTCCTACAGTTTGTAACAGGTGAACCACCACCTATTACTAGGTTCAGGTGGAGCTACCTCTCTGAATGGACAGTATGATTAAATAACATAAAAACAAGAAGACAGCAGACAGTGAAGCAGGCAGCATTCCACATCTCTTGGTAGCATGAATTGTATCAAAAGGTAGGATTGGATTTCAGCCACCAAAATAAAACTTCAGATTAAAAAGCCTTCTCTAAACAGACAATGGTCCAACGAATATTTAGGCACATTCCTGCCTACCCTCTAACTAGCAGAGCAACTTTCCCTGGGTTTGTGTCGTTCCTAAATAATCTGTACCCTTCAATATTCAGGTCCCAATCCATGTTCTCCAGTAGTTTTCACTCTAATGAGCATCTTATTTATTTCCAGTTGTGCTGTCAGTTCACCTATTTTATTTGAAATGTTATGTGCATTGAGTATTTACATTCATTTTTTTTTATGACATCTGTCCTGTCTGTTAATTTACTCTCTGATGTGTACTGTTTATCTCTTCCCCTCATGGCCTATTTATCATCTCCTATATTAATAACTCTGTTTTGCCTTGAATCTACCCTTTGATATTTCATATTTTCCCAAATTTGATTCCTTGTCCACTATATCATTTAAAATCCTTTCTACTTCCCTTGTAATATAGGTCACAGCAACACCAACCCAGCACAGTTCAGGTGGAGATTGGGCCACTTTCAGTTGGAACTGATTCTTTGCCTCTACTTCACTCTGTCTCCAATTGACAGTACTTTTAACTTGCTCAGAGATTTAGCTGTATTTGCAGGGTTTAGATATCTTTTCACAGAGGGATGTCCATGATTTCACACTTCAGTGTGGCCTAACCTGCTCCAATTGATATGTGCTAGTCATATGACTGAGCCAAAGTCCAGCTAATCCAGAGGTAACAGTCCAGAACATTGTCTAGTCATGAGCATCTTTCAGAATTTCCTATTCTGCCTGTGGGAATAGCTAACTACTTCACCACAACTGGAGGTGTGTAGGTTGTCTGAATTAGACTTGTACAATTAATGGTAGGGCCCTGGATAGTGTTGTAGAACAGAGACCTGCGGGTTCAGATACATAATTCTTTGAAATTTGTATCACTGGTAGACAGGGTGGTTAAGAAGACACTTAGCATACCTCAGACCTTCATTGCTCAGACCTTTGAGTATAGGAGTTAGGATGTCATGTTGAGGTTGTACAGGACGTTGGTGAGGCCTCTTTTGGAGTACTGTGTGCATTTCTGGTCATCTTGTTATAGGAAGGATATTGTTAAACTGGAGAGGGTTCAGAAACGATTAACAGGATGTTGCCAGGAATGGAGGGTTTGAGTTATAAAAATAGACTGGAAAGACTGGAACCTTTTCGACTGAAGTGTAGTAGGTTGAGGAGTGACCTTATAGAGGCTTATAAAATCATGAGGGACATAGATACGGTGAATGACAAGGATATTTTGTCCCTGGGGTGGGGAAATTCAAAACTGTGGGGCATATTTTTAAGGTGAGAGGAGAAAGATTTAAAAAGGACATGATGGACTGCCTTTTTGTACCGAGAGTGGTTATTATGTGGAATGAACAACAAAAGAAATTGATGGATGCAGGTATAGTTACAATGTTTAAAAGAATTTGAATAATTTCATGAATAGGAAACATTTGGAGGGATATGGGCCAAACATTGGCAGATGGGACTAATTTAGTTTGGAAACATGGTTGGCATGGAATAGAATAGAATATCCTTTATTGTCACTTGTACTCCAGTATAGAAGTGAAAAGTTTTTATAATGGCTGCTTTTTAATGGCGCTATCTTAGGTACAAGTACCTAGGTACAAATCTTTACTGAGTAAAAGAGGAAGTGTTGTTATATAAAGAGAATTAAAGGAAAGCATATATATTACTTAGAGGTAGTTATAACATATTAAAAAGGATTTAATTTACAGTCCGATAACAGCAGCTCAGCACGAGGCGCCAGGCCCAAGTCTAGCAATTGTCCTGTATTGCTTCAGCCTCCAATCCGCTCCTCACTGGCACTTAACAGCAACCTGGTAAGTCACGCTGTAGCAGGATTCATTCCTCGGCCCCTTCGTCGCTCTGGGCACTCGGCCTGGCCCGAGATCGATCATCTGCCGTTGCTCCAGCCCGTGCTTGCTCCGCTGCTGCTGCAGGACATGGCCTGTGCACCCAGCTCCCACCTGGTCTCCGGTCGCAATTCGTTACAGAGAGGAGAGAAAAAAAGGGGGGAGAATAAAGAACTGGTTGGATTGAAGGGTCTCTTTCCGTGCTGTATGACTTTGACTTATCACAATTTCACTGTACTTTAAATTACACCAGTAGAGGCTACAAGATGATTCCTTTTCAATGGACCAAATTACCTGTTCTTACAGGTGGAACGACTCGGGGATGTCTGCCTCAACAGCAGCAACAGCATTCCCTGCCCTTCAAAGCATCTTTTTTTGGGAGGGCTTCTGCCTCCTTACTCCACATTCTGTAATGGCCACAGATACATAATTACCACGCTATCCATTTTTTAAAAACATGGTCGCAGCACAATTCTCTATACCTAGCAGTGACTAATCACAAAATGGCAATCAGAGACCTTGAAAATTGATAATCTATTTTCATCTTAGGTTATGAAATGTTGGAATATAGTTATACACGCGTTGAAAGAAAGGTTACCTTCCTATTTTGTGATTGAATTGTCAAGTTGCTACTATCGTATTTATATTCTGTTGCAAATTCCCCTCCAAACCGTTAAATTCCTGATTTGGAAATATATCATCGTTTCTTTAATGTTGCTGGGTCAAAATTCTGGCATTCCCTCCCTAAGGGCATTGTGGGTCTATCTACAACACACGGACTGTAGAGATGCAAGAAAGCAGGTCATCACCACCTTTGCAAGGGCAATTAGAGAGGGGCAATAAATGGTGCCCAAACAGCAATGCCCATAGCTGATGCGTGAATCAAAAAAAATTATTCCTTTTGATCCGGGCACTTTGTGTCATGTAACACCGTTAATGTTCAAGACCTCCTTCGAAGCACTGACTCAGGATTACATTGCACAGTGAGAGTCCAAAATCAGTACAAATATGCCTAAAGAAAAATTGGAATCAAGTTTGTAATTTTTAAAAAATGAACAGATGGATTAATATTTTTTCAGTGTAGTAATTACAAGCTAAATACTCAGTGGAGATGTATAAAATAGCTCCACTAGACTCACCAGGTAGATGGTGACAGTTCCCACCACAGAGGCATTGTGACCATATTCACTGTATTCATAATGGTATTTACATTATTTAAAAATGTAACTAGTAGCAAAAGCTGCTCACTTATATATGCACTGCACTGTGCATAATTCTCCTTCCTGCCCACCCCTCATGTCCCTTTCCAAAAATGTTGTGAATTCTCCATTTGATTTGCTGAAAGTTATTTTGTAGGACTGTTGAGCCCAAATTAGCAAGCCCTGAAGATGCCCCAACACAAGACGATGTAAAATAATATCTTTTATTACTAGGTTAGGTGTTGAACCACCTGCAAAATTGAAACTGCTGTTCACCCACGTAAATCCAGCTGTCGAATGCTAACTGTAAACAATTTCATCCTATTGATCTTTGAAGAAAGTGGCATGATTCATTGATTTGTTTCCAAATTCCTTGAGTGACTTGTTGGATTCCTATTCAACGATTATGTCAAAAGCAATTGTTTCCTATTAAGAAAGAGTCTTGACTCAAAGCGTTAACTCTGCTTTTTCTCCACAAATGCCGCCAGACTGCTGAGTTCCTCCAGCAATTTCTGTTTTTGTTTCAGATTTCCACTATCCACAGTTCTTTGTTTTATTGCCATGTACTGATCGACCTTTGTGTTCCAGCCTCACCCTCACTAAGGTTAACCAATATGTTAACCAAATGTGTGTTCTTTCCAGCCTAGTGAATTACTTAAAGTAACCCTTGTAGTTAACTTTGTATACACACTTAGTAACAAGAATTCAGATGCATGAAATTGAAATAGATGCTTTGAAGAACCACAGAAGCTTGTGAATGCTGTGAGATTGTGTTAAAGCCCTTGGATAATTATAGAAGCAGTCATCTGATTTTTTTTCAAGTTATGTTGTCTGAAATATCTAGCTTTCTTGTGCCCTGAATTTGCTTCTGCCTTAGTCTGGTGAACACCATTGTGGCTCACCTGTATTTTCTGGGTATCTTTATATACTGTAAATTAGTTCTGTACTGCATTAGCAAAATATCTCCATGTGATGTGATAACAGAATATTTGGGTTTTTTTTTGATAGTTTGGATGCGAAATCTACAAGTATTCAGGTCACTGTGAAGGATGGTGGGCTGAAGTTGATTCAGATCCAGGATAATGGGACTGGCATCAGGGTAAGACATCTTAACATGTAGGCCAAAGATATTGATGTATGTTTAGAGGCTTGCAATTTCACAAACCTTTGATAAAAAGTTTTATGCCAGGACCATACAGTAGAGCAATACGTGCCTTCAGAATACAGTCCCGCAAGGCCAATGCCAAAGTAGAGTTGCCACATTGAAAGTGTGACAGCTGGCTAACTCTACCTTGTTTTGATTTTGGACAGATTTTGTTACTGGGGTCTCAGAAGGAAATCTGCCTTGATAGGTCAATATTTATTCATCTTTCTTGAGGTGACCTCTCACTGAAGTACTCCATATTGCAGATTTGGTTTTAACAATGAAACCAATTTAATTTGCAGAAGAAATAAAGGTAAAATAGAATAAACCAAAATATTTACAATATAACATAAATTTAAACATTTTGAAACAACAGTAAAAATTATAATGCCATCAGTTTGAAAAACATACTTTTATAGATCCTGAAACACACTTTTTACAGATCACAAAAAGCACGTTTCCTGTATTTGCACTAGAGAGACTCTCATCTCTATAGACTTAATTTAACAGTGATTTCAACGCCCAAGCTGGAGAATTTGAAAGCGTCTTCTTAGATAGTTCATTTACTTGAATTTAAACTTTCTCAGCTTCAGATAGCTACTTCAGCGTTTCCCCCACACATTTCAGGTCTGGAACAATTACTAAACTCCTTCCTTAGAGGTAATCTATTTTTAAGAAATCTAAAATATCTTCTCCCTTTGTCAGAAGAAATTACTTTACAAATCTATCTACAGCTAACAACGCTGCAGAGCTGCCCCAAATCTGAAACTAAACCTATGGGTGTTTCTCTTCAAGCTTCAAAAAATAAGATTCTTCCATCACTATACATTGTTCGCTCCTAAACATTCCAACTTGCAACAAAATCCCATTTGTTCTTGGAGGTTACCTGAGTTTAAAAGAAATCACCATGTCTACAGAAATACTTGCAAGTTAATCATTAAATGTCTTCACACGCACAGAAGACCCTACGCACTTGTTCAACATTCAAAAATCCAAACTCAAGATTAAATTGTATTAAAATATATACCTATCACACATTCTACGTCATAAGCTACTCTAATCAATGCAATTACTGCAATGTAAGTTCATTTTTGGTTGGACATTGGATGTTTCATGAATTGCACAGTTCTTGCTGGAGTCATCCTGAGTAATAATAATTCAACAAGATGCCATGAATTACAAACTAATTGGTAAACATGTGGGTGTCCAAGCATTTTGTATCTGTGGACTGTTAAGAAGCTTTAATCTTCCTTCATTTGTCTCAAGTCAACACTGAGGCAGCAGAGCTAATACAAGCCTTTACCCAACATTTAGATTCACTAAGTAAAAGCAGCATTGACCAGCAAGTAAGACATGAGTGCATTAGATTCAGTGGTCTGTTGTAAGGCCACCATTGGTTTAACAGGACATGGTGTTGTAAGTTTTTTTACAACAGCAAAGCTTGTGTATTTTGACAAACATTTGCTCCCACTTAAAATGCATGTTGACTTTAGACAGTTGTAAATTTGATTGCTAACTGCATTTACAGGCTCTGGCTAATATTTGAATAAAAGCAAAATACTGGAGATTCCGGAGATATGAAACAAAGAGAATGCTGGAGAAACTCAACAGCTCTGTTCCCTCCCCTCACTTAACCTAGTTTATAGGCACATTCTAACCCTGAAATAATATAACTTTGTCACTTCTATATCCCTAAAAGTAGTAGCTTTTGCCCACTATGATCAATGGTGTGTCTACCAATCTACATAAGGGTTGAAGAATAGAAATATTTGTGACTTTATCATTCTAGGACCAATGCGTGTTCAAACTCTGTTGCTGATTATGTTCTCTTTCTACTCTCTTTATCCCAAATATTAATTTTTCATATCTTTGTGATTTCAGGCTTTTGATTGTGTTGTTCCTCGTAATTATTCATTTTCTATTTTCACTTTTTAGTGATCATTTCAGGATTTCTGTCATTGTAAACTTACAGCTTTTTCTGTTTACTCAGCTCTCCCTACTGTCTCCTACCCCGACTTCCTTTCCTTTTCCTGTCCTTTTCTTTGTTTGTTCCTCAAACTATTGAAGAAGCTAATGGGGATGGTGGCACAATTATAAGCGATCCAGATGGCAGTTGTGAAATACATTTTTCCTGTTTTAAGGATAGAATTCAGATACCATCAAATCTATAATTGAAACTGTGGCCTCAGTGTAAGTTTGGTTCTAAACATTTTTCAAGAATGTTAGTTGCTGGTGCTGATATGATACTATTTACAATAGTATAAAATTAAACAAATGGGCAAAGTTTGCATTATGCACTGCTGTCCAAAGTGGGTGGGGGGGTTGTTGTGAAATTTTTAAAAATGTTGGAAAATGTCATACAGTGCAATAGATCAAAATTATAAGCATGTTCTTTTGTACAGTGATTCCTAAACTCAGTCACAAAAAGTTGAAGAATGGATTCAGAATTGTATCATGCTGTGTCAGAAAGAAAGCCAACGCATCCATTCAAAGGGGTTAATTTTGGCAATATCTTTGTTTGTCCCCTGGAGCTGGAATTTGTATGTGACAATTATTGCTGAAAATGGAAAGAATGAAATTCTACATAAGATGGGACACACAGCTGATGGCACCTTTCAGCATAAAGGAACGAGCAAAGGCACTTCAAATATAGAAGCAAGGAAATAAAGGCAAGTTTAAGATTGAAAGGTTGGGCAGAGTGAGGGACTTTGAGAACATTTTTAAAGTTTGAGAGGTTGCAAAGTCTAGGGAGGATTTTGAGAGTACAACTGGTACAGCTGGTCATAAGATAATAAGAGATGGTTCTTGCCATGTAGCAGTCAGTCTTTCGTCTCCTGTCATCTTATAAACTGACTCAGAATTGTCTCCGTTTTGTCCTGTACACTGTCCTGAATAGCTTTCCAGATGTCAGCGCAATGTGTTTTTTATTTGGTTTCCCCCTTACTAAGTTATCTTTTATCATAAATAGAAAGAAGATTTGGAAATACTTTGTGAAAGATTTACTACTAGCAAGCTACAGAAATTTGAAGATCTTGCTAGCATTGTTACTTACGGATTTAGAGGAGAGGTATGTCTGGAAGTTGATAATTCTTTTATGATTATAATAATTTTGAAATGAATTTAGTTGCACTGTCTACAGTAAGAACAAGTAAAATAGGAATCGGAAAAGACCATCCAGGCTATCAATTCATTCCTCAACGGCCTACGAAAAACCTGCATTTTTATGACATCATCTTAATATGTTTACCTTTCCTGACGAACACCATCAAATACAAACAAGCTTGAAAGAAACCAAAACTTCAGATGCTTTTAATATTTGATATAAAGTGCCTCTTAATGTTCCATAAACTATTCAATCATAAGTGTCAAAGTTTATTCTGCTAAGCTCAATATCTTGTTTTCAGCCAGACCTTCACTCAATTTCTGAAGATATTCTGTTGACCAGAACTTTACTTTGAGGAAAGTTATTTTCATCTTTGTCAGGATTGCCACTTATCTACTTAACCTATTGGGTCTGTAAATAAACTTGGTTCATAATTCGAACAGTTAGCTCTTTTTTTGTTTTGAGACAGCTTTGGAATTGCACAGATGGTATAACTTGCAACTTAAGAGAGACAGAGTTAGTCGCATAGGGTCAGCTGTCTGCCATTTTGTAAAGATTTTCTTTCTGAAGAAATGTTGGCTTGAAAGAACAGAGGCAATGTTACTTTTGTACTTATTGTAATTTTCGGTGCATGGCCTCCTTATTAATCATAGGTTTCTTGTGTGTCAGATGTAGCACCTTTTAGCTGACAAGTTAATCTGAGGCCCCTTCTGGCTATTCTGCTGGATGTATGCGTATGGTCACAGGTGTGACAGATAACCTTTTGCCTTCAACCAGTGCTGCTAAAAACAGACCAGTGTTCCTGAACATTGACTGCTGTGTTACCTGCGACAGTGATGCCACTTCAAAAGTAATCCACCAACGGTGAGGACTTTTGAGAAATTCTGAAGATTTGATGTAGCCTTAGAAAAGTAAAAACTCTCCTTTTCACAGTTTTTTTTAATTTATTCATTTGTGGGATGTGGGCGTTGCTGGCTGGCCAGCATTTCTTGCCCATCCTTAGTTGCCCTTGAGAAGGTGGTGGTGAGCTACCTTTTTGAACTGCTGCAGTTCTCCTGCTGTGGGTTGACCCACAATGCTATTAGGGAGGGAATTCCAGGATTTTGACCCAGCGACATTGAAGGAACGGTGCTATATTTCCAAGTCAGGATGGTGAGTGACTTAGAGGGGAACTTGGAGGTGGTGGTGTTCCCATATATCTGCTGCCCTTGTCCTTCGAGATGGAAGTGGTCATGAGTTTGGAAGGTGCTGTCTGAGGATCTTTGGTGAATTTCTGCAGTGCATCTTGTAGGTAGTACACACTGCTGCTACTGAGCATCGGTGGTGGAGGGAGTGAAGGCTTGTAGATGTAGTGCCAATCAAACGGGCTGCTTTGTCCTGGACGGTGTCAAGCTTCTTGATTGTTGTTGGGGCTGCACTCATTCAGGCAAGTGGAGAGTATTCCATCACACTCCTGACTTGTGCCCTGTAGATTGTGGATAGGCTTTGAGGAGTCAGGAGGTGAGTTACTTGCTGCAGTATTCCCAGCTTCTGGCCTGCTCTTGTAGCCACTGTGTTAATGTGGTGAGTCCAGTTGAGTTTCTGATCAATGGTAAGTCCCAGGATGTTGATAGTGGGGGATTCAGTGATGGTAACACCATTGAATGACAAGGGGCACTGGATCGATTATCTCTTATTGGTGATGGTCATAGCCTGGTATTTGTGTGGCGCAAATGTCACTTGCCACTTGTCAGCCCAAGCCTGGATATCGTCCAGACCTAGTTGCATGTGAACATGGACTGCTTCAGTATCTGAGGAGTAAGAATGGTGCTGAACATTGCGCAATCATCGGCGAATATCCCCACTTCTGACGTGGACGGAAGGTCATTGATGAAGCAGCTGAAGATGGTTGGTCGAGGACACTACCCTGAGGAACTCCTGCAGAGATATCCTCGAGCTGAGATGATTGACCTCCCACAACCATGACCATCTTCCTGTGAGTCAAGTATGACTCCAACCACCGGAGTGTTTGCCCCCTGATACCCATTGATTCCAGCTTTGCCAGTGTTCCTTGATGCCACACTCGATCAAATGCAGCCTTGATATCAAGGGCTGTCACTGTCACCTCACCTCTGGAATTCCGCTCTTTTGTCCACGTTTGAACCAAGGCTGTAATGAGATCAGGAGCTGAGTGGCCCTGGCGGAACTGAAACTGGGTGTGGCTGAGCAGGTTATTTCTGAGCAGGTGTTGCTTGATAGCACTGTTGATGACACCTTCTGTCACTTTACTGATGTTCGAGAGGAGACTAATGGGGTGGTAATTGGTCAGGTTGGATCTGTCCTGCTTTTTGTGTACAGGACATACTTGGGCAACTTTCCACATTGTCAGGTAGATACTAGTGTTGTAACTGCACTGTAACAGCTTGGCTAGAGGAGCGGCAAGTTCTGAGCACAAGTCTTCAGTACTATTGCCGGAATGATGTTAGGGCCTGTAGCCTTTGCAGTATCCAGTGTCTCCAACCGTTTCTTGATATCACGTGGAGTGAATCGAATTGGCTGAAGACGGGTACCTGTAATGCTGGGGACCACTGGAGGAGGCCAAGATGGATCATCCACTTGGCATTTCTGGCTAAAGATTGCTGCAAATACTTCAGCCTTATCTTTTGCACTGATGTGCTGGGCTGTTCCATCATTGAGGATGGGGATATTTGTGGAGCCTCCTCCTCCAGTGAGTTGTTTAATTGTCCACCACCATTCATGACTGGATGTGGCAGGACTGCAGAGCTTAGATCTGATCCGTTGGTTATGGGATTGCTCAGCTCAGTCTATCACTTGCTGCTTTCGCTGTTTGGCGTGCAAGTAGTCCTTTTTGGTGGCTTCACCAGGTTGATACCTCATCTTCAGGTATGCCTTGTGCCGCTCCTGGCATGCCTCCTGCACTCTCCATTGAACCCGGGTTAATCCCCTGGCTTAATGGTAATGGTTGAGTGGGGGATATGCCGGGCCAAAGAGGATACAGATTGTGTTGGAGTACAATTCTGCTCCTGTTGATGGCCCACAGTGCCTCATGGATGCCCAGTATTGAGTTGCTGGATCTGTATGAAGTCTGTCCCATTTAGCACGGTGATAGTGCCACACAACACAATGGAGGTTGTTCTCAATGTGAACACGGGACTTTGTCTCCACAAGGACTGTGCAATGGTCACTCTTACCGATACTGTCATGGACAGGTGGAACTGCAGCCGGCAGGTTAGTAAGGATGAGGTCAAGTATGTTTTTCCCTCTTGTTGGTTCCCCCACCACCTGTTGCAGACCCAGTCTAGGAATTATGTCCTCTAGGACCCGACCAGCTCGATCAGTAGTACTGCTGCCGAGCCACTTTTGGTGGTGGACATTGAAAGCCGCCACCCAGATACATTTTGTGCCCTTACCATCCTCAGTGCTTCCTCTAAGTGTTGCTCAATATTGAGGAATACTTATTCATCAGCTGAGGGAGGACGGTATGTTGTAACGAGCAGGAGGTTTCCTTGCCCGTTTTTAACTTGAAGCCATAAGACTTCATGGGGCCCGAGTCAATGTTGAGTACTCCTAGAGCAACACCCTCCGGACTGTATACCACTGTGCCGCCCCCTCTGCTGGGTCTGTCCTGCCGGTGAGACAGGACCTATCCAGGGATGGCGATGGTAGTGTCTGGGACATTGCCTGTAAGGTGTGATTCTGTGAGTATGACTTTGTCAGGCTGTTGCTTGACTAGTCTGTGAGATAGCTGTCCCAATTTTGGCACTAACCCCCAGATGTTAGTGAGTAGGACTTTGCAGATCAACAGGGCTGTTTCTGCTGTTGTCTTTTCCAGTGCCTAGGTCGATGCCAGGTGATCTGTCCAGTTTCATTTCTTTGACTGAAATTAAATGCTTGGTCTAAATTATTCCACAACTCCTTACGGACTTTGTGTTTTTGTCAAACATCTGCAATCATCTCTTAGTCTTGTCATTTTGATGAGCCTTTGATATTGTAATTCTCAAGCTGACACTGAATTATTCCGGCTGACTAAGAGGAGGGGGCAAATGCTGTTCATTTTTCCCTCAGCAGACTTTTGCGGCATTTTAAACACAATTACTTTCCCTAAACTGCTTTGTGCTGTCCCCTGGTTGAAGTCAAGTTTTGGAAGAAGGTAAGTTGTTAGGTCTGAAATTCTTCTACAATTCAAACAAAAGTTGCTGGAGAAACTCAGCCGATCTGGCAGCATCTGTGAACAGAAAAAAATAGTCAGTGTTTGAGGTCCAGTGACATTCTTCAAACGTTCAGACATCAGACATTCTTCTGTTTGGAGAAAGAGGTGAAAGTAGTTAAGTGCCGATGATTAACCTGAACAGCAAAATGCTATAGTTAAGTGGGCAACACAAGTTGAGTTAAAGGTATACAAAATCTGCTATGACACACATTCTGCCGTAGAACCTGAGTTTCTTTAACCCCTTGGAGTAATTGATTTTATCTGTTCAAAATCATGAATGTTTTTGATAGGATGAAAAAAAAAGCTATTTTGAGTGTCAAAAGGGCCACAGTTTTAAGGTGAATGGGAAAAGAGCCAGTGATGACCTGTGGATTTTTTTAATGCAGCACGTTCTTGTGATTTAGAATATGCTGTCTTAAAAAGATGGTAGAAACAGATTCAAATGAGAATTTGAAAGAAATACTACTTAAATGGAAAATATTTACAGGGCTATTAAGGAAGAGCAGGGGAGTGTGACTAATCAGACAAAAGAACCAGAAAAGGCATGATTGGCCAAATTGGCACCTCTTGTACACAACTCTGATGTACAAACATTAGTGATTTGATTAGTACCACAATTAAGCAAGGTTCATGTTCACCTTCATTTCATGCATTGTTTTGGCATAGCTGCCCATGTGTCAGGAGAGTCAGCTGACTCTGCTGCTTTCCTGCACTTATCTGTTTAAAATGTAGCATGTCCTCTGGCAACTTTGGTACACTTTATTTCTCTAAGTCTACCATATAATCCTGTTATTCTTCCACATTTTATCTCCAAATTTATTTATAATTTCTTTCTTTATTTGTTCCCATACTGACCATTGTAAATTACTAAATCGCCATTTCCTCTAACTTCTTTTGATGCCATTTGGTAGTGTAACCGTAGACACTGGTCATGAGTTGGTTCTGTGGGCTAAGTGTTTGAAGTCTCTACTCCACTGCGATTTTCTGTACATTTTTAAAGAAAACCTTTTGTTCACTGGACTGTGGAATATCATGGATATTTAGCCTATTGAAAAATTCAAAGGGTGCCTAATATTAGCCGTTGAACTAATAATCTTTATAAACTGCAATTTTACAGCAAAGTAGCCTGTTGTACAAAGCATTTCTTAATGTAATACTGTACTTCCTCGTTCCTTAGGCTCTTGCCAGCATAAGCCATGTGGCACACGTTACTGTAACAACCAAAACTGCTGATGGAAAATGTGCGTTCAGGTAAATGTTTTAATAACTCACTTTTTCGGATTACGCTGACAAATGAGTGTCCTTTGAGTTATGCTGACCAAGAATGATCGAAAGAAATCACTGCCATTTTCCAATGTGTGATCTTAGAACACCAAGATCTGCGCATTTAATCTTCACAAAACTTTGACCTGCACACAGCACCTGAAGATGAGAATGTGGTGATGACCTTTTTTTTTTCAGGACAGTTTCCTGCAGCTACTGGAGTAATCCAGGCATGTTGATCAACAGTGCCTCACATAGGACACTGAAAATTCCTATACTTTTGAAAGGTGAAGGGCTACGCTGCGTTATTGCTTTTCCTAACCTCGGTCCTTAACTTCATTTTCGTAATGTTATACAATTTAGTAACCTTTAGTTTTAGCTCTTGGTTGTTAGAATGAACTATTTTTATCCTTGTTATCTCATTAGACAGTGACGATACAGTAGGTTAGCTTTTAGAAATAACCCTTCAGATTTGGAGCTTTAAGCAGCAATAGCAGCATTGCATTATCATTAGGGGGCATGTGTGGACTTCCGCACTCTAATCTGTGATATGTACTCACAGCTGGTGCAGATTTGTGCCACATGCAAGGATTAGTAAAATATGTCCTAGCATTCCTAAGCCATTCTTTTGCCTGAAGAGGTGAAGCAGGATGGGGACGGTTGTTCAGTCAAGTGGATTTTTAAAAATATGAAAACTTCACATTATCTTTGTTCTTCAGAGCTAGTTACTGTGATGGGAGGTTAAAGGCCTCTCCAAAGCCATGTGCTGGAAACCAGGGTACACAGATCACAGTAAGTTCTCCATTTGTATTTGAATTTTTACTTTGTTATTCTTGATTGTTCACGCTTCATTCGTAACCCAACCCAACCCTTCTTGCCTTGCAAACCACTAACTTATATGCAATCTTCCTTTCCAAAGTCTACTAGCCACCTCCCAAATCCACATACTTCTTTTCTTGAGGTGCTCATTTCTGTCTTTGCAATCATGTTTCAATCTCTGCTTCAACTCAAATCAAACACTCAATACATCCTGCATGTCTGCAACCCTAGTGAATTTTGCCTTCCAGTTTGGCTCTGCGTCCATTAACAGAGTCATCCGCACCATCCATGTCAATCGCCGCTTCTATTGTCTTGCAGATTTGGATTGCTGTTGCTTACATCTGCTGTTTTTGTTTTCTATTTAATTGTAATCAGAGCATCTATTCTTCCATTTAAAAAAAGAGAATTGGATGGGCTAGAAAAAAGACTGCTGGTTTGCTGTCGTCTAGGAAACTGTGTTAGCCCTATGCTCTACTTGACCCCACATTATATTGGTTGCGTATAAACCTTTAAAATTTAATTCTGCTGATTCACACTAACGATAGGTTTACATACATCTTAAAATTTTGTTAACTGCTAATGCATCTGCCTTCAGGTTTCTGTCTCCTGGTCTGGTCTGGTACACTTGCTGGTTAAGCTGATCCATCAATTTTCTTGTATTGTGCAAAGAATATTTATTTCAGACACCTAACTAGCTGTAGTGGTTACAGCTTGCTTACGTACTTTTAAAAGCCATCCATGTTAAAGTAGCATTAAACAAATTTCTTTGTCTCTCGAGCTCAGGACTTTTTTTTTTTTTGCAAAATTATTTTAGAGATCCATCCCAGTTGCAGTCCCTGGCATACTAATCATTTTCAAGGGATCACTGTTGAGAAAGCCAGTTGGTGAAGTCTAGAACTGGAGCCAATCTTTGCACACTTTTAATATGTATTTACAGTTATACATTATAAGCCTTCACTTCCTAGCCCAATATGCACCATTTTGGTCCGTCCATTTATGGGAGACTCCAGTAAATTCCGAGTTACTGCTTGCTTCCTGTATACAATTGAACACAATTGATATACAATTGAAAGACATTCTCCAAGTAAGAAAGGATTTGTATTTATTTTGTGTCTTTCATGACTGCTGGATGTCTCAAAGCACTTTAAAATCAGTGCAATACTTTTGAGTTATAGTTATAATCACTGCTGTAATGTGTTTGAAATCGCCAGGTAATGTATTTGTCTTGGTTTTACATGAGGAATAAAATTTGTAAGAGCAGTGGTGTAGACTATTCTGTCCCTTGAGCTTGTAATACCATTCAAATAGATGTTAGCTAAACTGATCTTTAAATCCATTTTTCTGTCTTTGACTCATATACCCTTAACCAACATAAGAAAAATAAACTGTTGTATCTAGGTCTGTAGTTGCTGTGGTGGCTTTGGTTCACTTTTTAGTGCAATGTTCCTGATGTTGACATCTGCTTTCAGGTGGAAGATCTTTTTTACAATATTGCCACACGAAGGAAGGCTCTGAAAAATCCCAGCGATGAGTATTCTAGAATTGTGGAAGTTATGAGCAGGTAGATGCAGTTTATAAAATATCCAATAACTACCTTGATTACAATTCTTCTGCTACAGGTATTTGTTAGTGTCATCAGTGCCATTTTATGTTTGAAACCGAACATATCAATTCTATCAAATGCCAATTAATTGCTTAAACAAGAGGAATTTTGAAGGCAATGGAGCAGCAGATTGGAATTAGACTAAGTGAGTAGGAGTCTGTTAGGAGTTAACAGACACTAAACAGGCTGAATAGGCTATATCTCTGGTTGAGCTTTTTATCGTGAAGATAAGATCATACGTGTATCTTTAAACTAACTCTGAGTTGAAAACAGAACACCTCCTAGCTAAGGGGAGTTTATAGTTAGTTGGTGGAAGGTTGTAGGAATGAATATTCATTCTATATGTTAAAATGGGAGTACTTAAAGATGCTGCTTTAATGGAGTCATAGAGTTGTACAACGTGGAAACATTGCCAGCATTGGCCCATATCTCTCTGAACCCTTCCGATTCATATACCCATCCAGATGCTTTTCAAATGTTGTAATTGCAGCAGCCTCCACCACTTCCTCTGGCAGCTTGTTTATTACACATACCGCCCTCTGCGTGAAAAAGGTGTCCCTTAGGTCCCTTTTATATCTTTCCCCTCTCACTTTAAACCCATGCCCTCTAGTTTTGGACTCCCTTACCCTGGGACAAAGACCTTTGCTATTCACCCTATCCATGCCCCTCATGATTTTATAAACAGCTATAAGGTTACCCCCTCAGCTTCAGCCACTCCAGGGAAAATAGCCTCTGACTATTCAGCCTCTCCCTCTAGCACAAATACTCCAACCCTGGCAACATCCTTGTAAATCTTTTCTGCACCCTTTCAAGAATAATGTTAAACCTCATAATTTAATAGGCAATACATTTATACTTGAGATTTATTTTGACCAAGATGGGATGTCTTTCTTTGGTTCCACTTCTCGGATCACAAAATAATGTGTAAAACGTTTAGAAATCTCAAACCCAATTCCAATCTGCTCTGCGTTTAATGGACATGGGATAAGAGCTGGAAACTAACCCATCGTGGGGCAAAGTCTCCTTTTAAATGCTATAATGAGGCTCAAGATGTCAAATTAAACTTGTCCTGTACATTTTGAATATTATGCTTCCCTTTAAGTCATTAGTAAATCAGATGGGTTTTTACATCAATCAACGATAGTTTTGTGTTCCCCATTGCTGGTTTCATAATTCCAGATTTTATTGGTTGAATTCAAATTCCACCAGGTGTCATGGAGGGATTTGAACCTGGGGTATACAGACCATTATTTTGGGCTTTGGGATTACTTGTCCAGTGACATTATCACTACTCCACTGTTTTCCTGGGTTCTGCCAGGGAGCTTCAAAGAAGCAGAAGACAGCCTTGAGAACAAGGTAAATGCCCTTCAATGCTTGAGATTCTACTGACCAGCAGCCAAAAATAACCTTGTTGCCTTCAGAGCCCACACCCTTCGCCTACCACCATCTCGGGGATCCTACTTCACAGGGTCAAGGATTGTGGCAGTAGGTTCCTTTCCAGCTCTTGCAGCTCCTTTTGAGTGCTTCACAACAACTACCCAACCACCCCACACCCCCCTTCCCATTGAGAACCAAAGTCTATCAATCACCTACCTGTTTAGAAAATCTGCCTCTGTTGATATCAGAGCACCTGTCTCCCCAGGTTAAAACCTAATCTTCACTTGCATGACCAAGTTGTACCGTGAAAAGAAATCAAGGAGCTGCAGCAATCCAACTATTGAATTCGACTTAATGGTTATATTTCTTGATGCACATCTAGATTGGGAGAATAAGATAGCTTGCACAATCTGTGCTTGGTTGAGGAACTCTCTGCCCTTTCATCAGATGATGGGAATTGGTATCCTAAGTAATGGGAGCACCAAGAAACTTATTCTTTGCAAGATTTTCTAATTGGCAAATCACATTGCTATATTTTGTTATCATAGTCTACAATTTCTCCTTCCAGGTATGCAATCCACAATTCAGGAGTGAGCTTTGCTGTGAAGAAGGTGAGTTTTGTGTGGGGTGATTAACCTTTTTCTTCTTCCTGAAATATTTCCTTTGTAAGTTTTGAGGAGTTTTTCTACCTAAAATTAACATCTGTTGGAAATATTGGTCTAAATACTGTTAATTTCTGCTCTAGGTGCCAAGTAGCACTATCCAGCCTATTGAATAGGCTGTGTCTCTACAGAGAGTTGTTCTCTGTCTCACTTGGACTCCTCACTTTGCATACAGTGGTCACACCAAACCCATTCTGAGCCTGGAATTCTGTGAGGTGTGACCAAATCTGGAACAAACTGACTGGATACTGCCTCCCTCTATTGTGTGTCAGGTTATCTCAATTGACACCTCAACTTATGATTTTGAGCTGGCAAGACTTCAGTCAGCGATACATTTGTGTCCACTCCAGACAACCTTGCTGTTCTGAAAACCACACACTGGCACGCAACCCACTGCCTTTTCATCAAGCCATAGATAAAGTCACTATAGTTCTAGAGAATCCTAGCGCTGCTTTCTCGTTAGATAGAGACTGTTGGTGGTGGTTTAAACAAGAATCACACTGTCTCAGTAAGGGGAGAGGTTCAGATGGTGGGATTTTCATGGTTACCTCAGCCAGCGCAGGAGTTGAACCTGCGCTGTTGGCATCACTGCATCACATACCAACTGTCCAGCCAACTGAGTTAACCAACCACAGGCTATAAATTATTATTTATATCATTCATGACTATGTCATTTGTTTGTAAGGTTTTTCTTGTTCCATGCAATCCCTTGCAGTAAGCATTTCCAATTATGTTTTGAGAAAAATTTAAATGCCTCTATTAAACTGCCATCAAAACTTACCAGAAATACATACAAACATGAATTTGGAGCAGAAGAAAGCCCTTCAAGCCTGCACCATCAAACAGCTGATCTGTTTGTGTTTTGAATTGCATGTTCCCAGCTACCCCAATAACCATTGATTCCCTTACCTAACAAGAATCTGTTAAGCTCCGTCTTAAAAATAATTAATGACCCTGCCTCCACCTCCTTCTGAGGCAGAATTTAAAGTTGCAAAACCCTCTGAGATAAAAAATCTCATCCCTGTCCTGAAAGGTTGACCCCTTGTTTTGGAATGACCCATAAGAGGAAACATCCTTTCCAACTCCAACTTGTCAAGAGCATTCAGGATCTTATAAACTTCAATCAAGTTACTCCTCACTCTTCTAAGCACGAGTAGAAGCAAGCTTATCCAACCTTTCTCAACTTATTCATTCCAGATATCAATCTAGTAAACCTTCTCTGAAATGCATTTAAATCTTCCTTAAATAAGGAGACCAAAAACAGCACATAGTAATCGAGGTGTGGTCTCACCGCTGTCTTATGTAACTGAAGCATATCATCCTTTTATGTGCAATTGCTCATCCAATAAAGGAGAGTATCCCATTGTCTTTCTTGATTTACATACTGTTGCTGCATACTAACCTCTTGTAGCTCATACATCAGAATACCTAAATCTCTCTGCGCTTCAGAATTTTGCAATTTTCTTTACTTAAGTACCTACATGGATCATGACAATGAATCCTCCCTCTCTTGAACTGATGTCATTTAAACAAAATTAGTCTAGTAATGATTTATATGTATTTGCTTCCATGCTTCTAGCAAGGTGAAACTGTTGCTGATGTGAGAACGTTGCCTAATGCCTCAACCCTGGACAATATTCGAACAGTATTTGGGAATGCTGTAAGCAGGTATGGTCTGTTCCGAATCACATTTATCCATAGACTTTAAATCAGCAGTTATAGCATTGAACTAGACATTTACAAAGCCAACCACTTGTAGCTGTTGGAAATTTGAAATGAAGTTTAAAAACTGCCAGAATTACTCAGCATCTATGGAGAGAGAACCAAGCATTAAATATGCAGGTCCGTGACCTTTTATCAGATCTGTTTGCCTATATGGGGCAAGTGCAGAGGGTGCAAGTACCCTGCCACCAAGTCATTTGTGCCAGCCTTAATGGTTATGATTAAAATTACTTAATGGGCAATATATGGACTATGTTCATGGCAGATTGCCCCACAGCTTTGGTACTGCATTTATGGGGATCAGAGGTGTTATGTGTGGTGCTATGCATCATATCTAGGTAGTATGTCATGAAATGGTGAGCAGAATTTAATGAGGCCATCAGGAGAGGGTTGGGAAGTGGAAAGTAGTCACAAAATAGCGATTCATGGCTAGGGATAGAGTTCCTGATGCCATGGAATTTCATTAGTAGTGGTGAGGTTGGAGGTGAGCCTTTTCCCTCTGATACCAGTTGAGGAAAGTGATGGACTACATTAAAGCATTTTGCTGCCACCACTGGCATTGTACCACAGATGGATAGGCCCTATGATGTGGGAAGACACCACACTGTAAATCCTGGCAGCCTCCTTGCAGCCTTGGGAAGTGGTTTTTGGAATGGGGGCTGCTCCTGATCGGGTCCTTCAAGGTCCCAATCCTTAAAAGGTTGGGAGATTCAATATCAACTCTTTAAGCTTCCTGATTGCCACAGTCTCTAGCTGAGGCTTCCTGAAATAGCCAGACAATGTTGCCCCAAGTGTCTAGCTCATCATCAGGGCTACCATCTTCATGAAAAAATTTAGCCCAGTAAATGAAATCCTGTGGCTGTGTCAGACCATCATGTTCTAGGAGATCTCTGCTCCCTTTCAGATCAGGGTTTCCTGCAATTAACACAAGCAACACAGACTTTGGCAGTGCTGGTCACTTAGAAATGTTGGCTTTTGCTGCAGTGCTGTTATTTTAACTCTTGTTTGTTTGTAAGGAAATAACTGAAGCAGTTAAATATAGGATGCATTTGGGGAAGCAAATCTGTCCTGCAACAGATCTTTTAAAAAGCCCAATACTAGTTTAAGGAAAAATATCACTTGCAGATTTCAATTCCAATTTTTGGAAACAGCTGAGAAATCCAACTTCCATTCTTAACAGTGGCTACTGCAATTTCAGCAATCACAAATGTGGAGATATGGGCATTTGTGATATTCCTTGTAGTTCATATTGGGTAGTGTTTCGATTAGTGCCCACAATCATCAACCTACGTCTGGCTGAGAATGTCAAATTTTGAGAAAGCTACAGTCTTCAATGAGAACAGCTCATATGTATCCCATCAAGTGACTGCAATCACCAATTGAAACAAGCACAGATTTTACAGCAGCAAATTATTCCTCAGAAGTACAGTCCCTAATATTTGGATATTTTTAATCAACTTGTTCAGACATGTTATGACACACCTCAAGTGAGTAGGACTTGAACTTTGTGGCTCAGAGGTAGGAACACTGCCACTGTGCCACAAAAGCTCTCCCCACCACTTGGATATTTTCTCATCAACCTGTTCAGGAGTGATATCATTAGCTGCCAGTATTACCACACAGAATTTATTAGTTGTCATTTTCATGCTGGTTGGCAACAGAGATGTTGTTTGAAATGTATTCTGCCTCTACTGATTTCAGTCAGTTGGGTCTTTGACCAGCTTTCATTGACTGCTTAAAGCTGCCTGGAATCTCTTGACATCCTCGCATATTGTTAACAGGAGTCAAAATGTGGAGACTTCAATCAGTGCCTAAGTGTTACCTAAGGTGCAGTTAACAACTGTGGAATTGACTGCACTCGAATAGATAAAGAACTCGTATTGATCTAGCACCTTGCACAATTTCAGGACATTCCAAAGCACTTTATAGCCTATCAAGTGCTCTGAAGGGTAATTAACATCATAATGGCAGTCAAGTTGCACATAGCAAATTATGATAACCCGTTATGATTTTACAGTCCACTTTGTAAATGGGCAGGTCAACATGAATGCAACTGCTTTTTGCAGCAGGAACCGTAGTCCAGTTGAGGCAGTGCCAAACCTCCCAACCGTCTGTGATTTTGACACCAGCCCAAGGCAATACCAGAGACTTAGAAAGATATCTTTAATGATAACGAAGGTATGGGGCATTGTGTTAATAAGCAAGTAGTTAAGCATGTGGTTGGGATTAATTGATTTAGTCATTGACTGAGTAGATACAAAGGGGATACAGGTGGAACTGGTATATGGAAAAAAGACTGTAAGCCTGAGTAAAGGAGCCCTCTTGTGGCATAGTGGTAGAAGCCCCATCCCTGGACTGAGAGGCCTGGTTTCAAGTTTCACTTGCTCCTGACGTGTGTAGTAACATCTCTGAACAGGTTGATTATAAAATACCTAGGTCGGAGTACTTAATAAACTCTATTGACAAAGAATGGTGCCTTCGTTTCTGTCTCATTGATTTGCTTGGATCCAATTTGACAGATGCTACTGAAAGCAAACGTTTCCTGACAAAACGAACTAGTGGCATAGAACCACAAGATTTGCAACATTAACCAAATCAGAAATGCTTTGGTAACATTAAAAGGCTATCAATTTAGTGCTATATTCTTATTTCTGCTGCAGGGAATTAATTGAAGTATGTTTTGAAGATCCAAAATTTGCTTTCAAAATGAAAGGCTATATATCAAATGCGAACTATTCAGTGAAAAAGTGTATCTTTTTACTTTTCATTAATCGTAAGTAAACTTTTCAATTGATTTCTTGAAATGGTTTATTTTTTAAACAACAAATCTGTTTTAATAACGCACTGATCCTGTCCTTTTGTTTTGATTCCACCGGTACCCTTTTCTATCACAAGCTTGCATTTGAGACCCTGTTCACAGCATAATGTTTTGCTAGAGAAGAGTACAGATGAGAAAATTAAACAAGGGAGCTGCAGATCTCCTCATTTGAGACAGAAAAAATCCGTTGAATTGGGCATGTATCTTCTCACTCATTCTCAGTACATGTGACAATAATAAATCAAATCAAATTATGTGCGTCTTTTAACTTTAGGATTCAATCAGAATGAAATCTTATGTAAAGAAAGGAATCTCTTCCTTTTTTATGACTTGTCTCCAACCATTTAACCGAGGTTGGGATTCCATCTGGCAAATTGTCCTCCAACTTTGATGCCACAAGTGTGATGACCATAGGTAACCAGGTGTAGAGCTGGATGAACACAGCAGGCCAAGCAGCATCAGAGGAGCAGGAAAGCTGACGTTTCGGGTCTGAACTCTTCTTCAGAAGTGGGGGAGGGGAAGTGGATTCTGAAATAAATAGAGAGAGGGAGGCGGATGGAAGGTGGATAAAGGAGCAGATAGGTGGAGAGGAGATGGACAGGTCAAGGAGGCGGGGATGGAGCCAGTAAAGGTGAGGGTAGGTGGGGAGTTAGGATGGGGGCTGGTCAGTCAAGGGAAGATGTACAGGTCAAGGAGGTGGGGATGAGGCTGGTAGGTAAGAGGTGGGGGTGGAGGCTGAGGTGAGAGGAACGGATAGATGGGAGAAAAGACGGACAGGTCAAGGAGGTAGGGACGAGCTGGGCTGGTTTTGGGATGAGGTCGGGGTGGGGACGAGCTGGGCTGGTTTTGGGAAGAGGTTAGGGTGGGGATGAGCTGGGCTGGGGAGATTTTGAAGCTTGTGAAGTCCACGTTGATGCCATTGGGCCATAGGTGTTGCATGTAACTCTGTGTAGTCACATCTGGTTAATATGTCACAGGATGGTACATGCACACCTGTGGCAGTGATGGGTCTTTGCACTGTGACTTCCACCCATCTGTGTCCCAGGTCAGGCAGAGAAATTTATTAAATGACCAATTGCACTATTTGATGGTGATGGTGATGGTGATGGTGAGAATGTTGTTATAGTGATGCAACTGTGATACTGGCTAAAGTTCGGGGACCTTGAAGCCGCTGCTTTGCCTTCAGATCAGAAAAAGCAGTATTTACAATTCAATTTCACCTCTCAGCACCATTAGGTGCCAATATCTCTCGAGTGTTAAGGAGCATGTGAAAAGAAATTTATTGCGTGATGATTAGCATCATTTACATTATATAATAGTGTTCCCTTCCATATTTGGGCAAATGGATTCAATGGCCAACTGCAAAGTCCAGTGAAAAATCCTTGAAATAGCAGAAGATCTCTTTCTGATTTTCCTTGTTTACCAGATTCATTTGAGAAAAATGCTCCTTAACACTCGAGAGATATTGGCACCTAATGGTGCTGAGAGGTGAAATTGAATTGTAAATACTGCTTTTTCTGATCTGAAGGCAAAGCAGCGGCTTCAAGGTCCCCGAACTTTAGCCAGTATCACAGTTGCATCACTATAACAACATTCTCACCATCACCATCACCATCACCATCAAATAGTGCAATTGGTCATTTAATAAATTTCTCTGCCTGACCTGGGACACAGATGGGTGGAAGTCACAGTGCAAAGACCCATCACTGCCACAGGTGTGCATGTACCATCCTGTGACATATTAACCAGATGTGACTACACAGAGTTACATGGCACAACAGCCAAAGTAAAACTTTGTGAAAAAAGAAGGATCAGAATGACTTTAGAAGGAGGCTTGTTGTTATCTTTTGCAAAGCAATAATGAAAAAGAAACAAAATGAAACTTTTCAACCCAGTGTCATATTGTGCTTCCCTTATTTGTCTCTGTTTGCACCCATAACACACACAACTTACTGGATGGTGACAGGTTCGAAGATTTTTCAGAATTTATGTTCAGAATACAGTTTGAATGAATGTAGCTCCAGTATCTCTCAAGAAGCTCAATGCCACCCAGCAGCCCGCTTGATCAGTTTCAATCCATCACTTCAAACATTTACTCCCTTCATAACCGACTCACAACTTGTATAATAGACAAGATGTCTTGTTGTAATTTAGCAAACCTCCTGTAGCAGCATCTTCTAAACCCATGACTGCTATCTTCGAGAAGGACAAGGGCAGCAGATGCCTGGGAGCCCCATTGTTTACAAACTTCCAAGCCGTACACCATCCTAATTTGGAACTGTATTACCAGGGTCAAAATTCTGGAACTCCTCAACAGTGTTGTAGGTGTAACTACATGATGTGGACTGCATTGTTTCAAGAAAGCCTTTTTGATGGCGATTATGAAGTCAGCAACATCTGGGTAACATGTCACAAGATGGTATGTGCACGCCTGTGGCAGTGATGGATCTTTGCTCTGTGACTTCCACCCATGCTAGCCTTGTCAGCAACTCGTGTGCCATCAAAGAGTAAAAGAAATCTGTGGACCCTGAGGCAAGTTGTAGAGAGACCTGAGTAGGGTCTTGCCTAAACATCTGATGCCTATGCAGTTCTGTTTTATAAATGTAATATAAAGCTTTAGCATGGACAGATACTCGAGAAGGAATGAATACCTAGCCCTTTTGGAATAGCAAATAGGAGAGATGGGGTTTCATATGGATTTTGAAGCCGTAGAATTATAACGGTGTGGGATTAGGGCAGGATATTCAGAGCAGAATCTTAGCCATGCTGTTTTGGCGAGGTGATGCACATTTTGGAAAATCTTGCACCAGAGTAACTCCACAACATGTTCCCATCTCAGTGATCTTGCTAAAGGTGTGTTGACTCTGTCGTCAGCAGCAGTACCTGCCCAGCAGCAGTAGGTATCTAATCAGCAACTATTAGATGTCCACTTAGGGACACATTAGTGATGCCTCTGGGCTCTTAGCTTTTTTATTATACTCATTCATGGCATGAGGACATTGCTGGCACAGGGCAGATCCTTCTACTGAGTCTAAGCCCAGTAAATGGCTGGAGGCACCTTCCCCAGAGATCTAGCTTCTAATCTCATAATCATTTGCACTGGCTTACATGATTATGGAATCTCAACTTCTACTGAACATAACTTGTGCACAACATTTCTTGAGCCTCTGTGCTGAACTGGTTGATTTTGGGTGAATTGTGGAAACTCAAAACCAATTTTCTTTTCTACTCATTTGCGGGACATGGGTGTCGCTGACTGGCTAGCATTTCTTGCCCATCCCTAGTTGCCCTTGAGAAGGTGGTGGTGAGCTGCCTTCTTGAACTGCTGCAGTCCTCCTGCTGTGGGTTGACCCACAATGCTATTAGGGAGGGAATTCCAGGATTTTGACAACCCGACAGTGAAGGAACGGAACCAAGTCAGGATGGTGAGTAGCTTGGAGAGCAACTTGGAGGTGGTGGTGTTCCCATATGTCTGCTGCCCTTGTCCTTCTCGATGGAAGTGGTCGTGGGTTTGGAAGGTGCTGTCTGGGATCTTTGGTGAATTTCTGCAGTGCATCTTGTAGATAGTACACACTGCTGTTACTGAGCGTCGGTGGTGGAGGGAGTGGATGCTTGTGGGAGTAGTGCCAATCAAACGGGCTGCTTTGTCCTGGATGGTGTCAAGCTTCTTGAGTGTTGTTGGGGCTGCACTCATCCAGGCTGGCTTTCGGGGAACTGCTGTAAGTCATCAAGGAGCAAGGTGATGGTTGAACAAGAAATCACAATGGATAAGGTGCAGGCTGTGCAGTTATGGAAAATTTGGTGTTTAGTAGGCTGGGTAACCTTGGAAAGAGAGTCTCGGAGGTGACAAAATTATGGTAAGGATTTTAAACTCCCCATGACATTAATTGGCGTTACCATCGCTGAAATCTGCCTCTGTCAACATCCTGGAGGTTACCATTAACTTAAAAACTGAACTGGACTAGCCATATAAATACTGTAGCCACAAGAGCAGGCCAGAAGCTAGGAATCTTCCAGAGAGTAAGTCATCTCCTGAGTCTTTGAAGCCGATCCATCGTTTACAAGGCACAAATCTGATGGAATATCTCCACTTGCCTGGATGAGTAGCTGCAATTACAGTTAATCTCCACATTATCTAAGACAAAGCAGCCTGCTTGATTAGCATCCATTCACCACCTTCAACATTCACTCATTAAACCAATTACAGACAGTATATACTATCTCACCAAGGTTCCTTTCATGGCACCTTCCAAACCTGCAAACTCTACTATTTAGCAGGTGTATAGGAACACTAGCACCACTGTCAATTCCTTTCCAAGGCATACATCATTCTGAACTTTATCCAAATTCCTTCATTTTCACTGTGTCAAAATCCCATTTACTCTCTGCCTAATGGCACTGTGGATGTACCGACACAGTCATGGACTGCAATGGTTCAAGAAGTCTGCTCATTACCATTGTCATCATCTCTCGGACAATTAGGGATTAGCAATAAACGATGGCCTAGCCAGTGATTCTCAAATCCTTTGAACGAACATTTTAAAAATGTTATCAAAGTAAAGATGAAGGAGAGGTGGGATCTTTCTCCACCCCTACAAATTAATATTTATTTACATTTAGACTGTATGAAATAGAATGGATTTTTAAAAGTATGTTTGTATGCAACTACGTCCAATTTACTTGTGATGTTAATGTTGCATGAATGATGTAAATGAGACCATCTCAGTTTGACACTTTTGTTTGCTTTCTTAACTTCTGGCAAGCACAATCTGTACCTCGGTTTAAACTCCAGATGTTAAATAAATTTGGTGCCTTTAATATGTAAACCTGACATTCATTTGCTGAACTTAAATGTTAATTGTCTGAGTCTTCCCAGGATAGCAGTGAGCTCTTCTGCCTCTGAATAGGTATCATTGGACGCTCTTCTAGCCCAGTACTTCAAGTGAACTTAGTTTTCAGGTTCTTGCATTTCTCTTACGCTTTGCTGAGGCACTCATTCAGGCTGGAATGCAGGGGGGTAATTTTTTTCAAATTTGAAGAGTCACCAACCTAGCATGAGAAACTTTCAGCAAAGTTCCCATATCCCTTCCTAGTGGAGCAAACTACATGCTGGGAATGGGAATTTGTCAGACCTTGCAGCTGGCTTCATCAGTCTGTGGTGGACATTTGTGTGTCATATATATCAATCATTATGTGTGAGCATTAAAGACACATTGTCAGTAGTTTCTTAGGTGTTCCTGTGTTTCCTGTGTCTAAATTTTAATTTTTGCCTCTCTGTCCATCCATGTTGTTTCACTGTTGGTTAGATAGTTATGATTTTTGCTTTAGATAATTATATTTCTCCTGAATACTCTAATCACTTTTAATTGTATCCCATTGTTTTTCTATCTTTTTTGTCAATTTTGTTTTGCCATTTACCTTTCTTAGTAGTATCTGCACATTCTCAGACTTTAGCTTCTTTCCATTTGATTTACTTTGAACTTCGTATTACTTGTGTCTTAAACCTTAGTACTTTGTGATTACAGTTACCGGGATGTTTTCCACATTAGCTTACTTGATCTATTTTTATTCAATACCCATTACGAGTTCCAATGGTGATCCTCCTTTTTAGGCTTAATAGGTTCTGGGTAAGATAGGAATCCTTTATATACTGTAAAACTCCATTCCCTTTCCCCTGTTTCCTTATGTCATCTTGCCTGTTTGCTTAGGGGTAGATGAAATCTCCTGAGTTTATCTTTTACTCATCTCATAAATGCCAATGATTAGTTTTTAAGCTTCTTATTGTCATTATCCACTTGAGAAAGTGCTCTGGCACTTGATGTCCACCAATGTTGGTATCATAGAGGTTAAATATTTAATCAAATTCAAAGTCCTCAAGTGCTCCCTGATGAACTGAGTTGAACAGAAGACACTGACCAGTTTTCTGTTCGTAACAATCAACCACTATTTATTAAAGGTAAAGAGTTGTAACTAAAGCAGACAAAATATGAGTTACCAAGTTGGGTAACTTCTGTGGAGAGACAATGTTGACATTTCAAGTTCAGTGATTCTTCTCCAGCACATACCAGAGATTGGTGCCTATTTCAGGCTAGCTTTCATCTCTAAACTAATACACAGTCTAATGATGGTTTGATCGTGAGGCTTTGCTGCATTTGAATGTAGTTCTGCCATTGTTTGAATATCAAATATCCTCGATGGACCTGCCATGATTCCTCACATCTAATTTTTCTTTCAATTATTTTTAAGATCGCTTGGTGGAATCCAGTGCTTTACGGAAAGCAATTGAAACTGTCTATGCAGCCTACCTTCCCAAAAATACACATCCCTTCCTGTATCTGAGGTAAATATGATAGACTGAGAAGGACGCCTCCAGTTATTCTCACTGTATGTGCAGTATTTAGGACTGTTTTCCTTTTCTTCAAGCCTTGAAGTATTGCCACAGAATGTTGACGTCAATGTTCATCCCACGAAGCACGAAGTGCACTTTCTCCATGAGGACAGTATCATTGAGAGTGTGCAGCAACATATCGAAAGTAAGCTACTAGGTTCAAACTCCTCAAGAACCTACTTCACACAGGTCAGTATTGTGCTTACAATCCTTCTCCAAATAAATATGGCTAAGTTTCCTGAATTGTATATTTCTAGTGGGGTCATAACATTGTAGTTGTTCTCTGAACAGGTTTATCTTAAAATTAGAACTCCTTATCCTTCAAAATCCTTGCTGGTTTTCTTTTTTATGATGTTTGAATGTTAGAGTGTTCCAGCTCAGAAATGGACTGTTTGGCTGATACAATCTGCACTGGTGTTTTATCGAAGAGTCCCTAAGCTTGTTCTATTACTTTTACTCTGTGTCCCTGTAATGTCCCTCTTTGGGAGTCAACTCAGCTGACAGAAAGGCTGGTTTGTGATGCAAAATGATGCCAACAGTATGGGTTCAACAGTAGTGGCTGAGGCTTCCGTGAAGGGCTTTTCTTCTTAATCTCTCCTTTCCGCTCAGGCGTGGTGACCCTCAGGTTAAACCACCACCAGTCATCCCCCTCGAATGAGAAAGCAGCCCTATGGTCTGGTGGGACTGGTGACTTTACTTTTAATGTTCCACTTTGAGGAGCATGTGTTCAGATCCCTTCTGAAGGAATTTTTGGACTTGTTTCAAAAACAGTCCTATCTCTACAATTTATTCATTCTCTATTCATCCCTTTCTCTACCTGCAGCATTTTGCTTTTATTTCAAAGTGGAGGTTTCGCTGATGATTATAGTCTACTCTTTCACTCACAATTCATTAGATGCTGAAGCATTTTGTGCCCATGTATAGCAAAATCTGGACAACATTTAAGCAACAAGTAACATTTGCACAAGTGCCAGGCAAAGAGCATCTCCAACAAGAGAGTCTACCTGCCACCCCTTGACATTCAATAGCAATCACATTGTCAAATTCCTCCTCCATCAACACCTACAGTTCATCACATGTCAGATACCTAACTGAAAAAACGGTACAAATTCTGTGGCTACAAGAGCGGTCAGTGTTTGGGAATTTTGCATAGAGTAAATTACCACCTGATGCCTTTAAGCCTTTCCACTTCTAAAAGACACCATTCAGAAATGTGATCCACTTGCCTGATATTAGCTCTACTCCACCAACATTATTCAGGATAAAGCATCTCACCTGACTGGGTTCCATTCATGAAGCACTTATTTCCTAAATCACTGGTCTACAGTGACTGCAAGTTGTACTATATGAAAATACACAGCAGCAACTCTCCAAGATTTCTTTGACAGCACTGCCAGACTCATGAATACACCACTTGCAAGTTCCCTTCCAAGTTTAAAAGAAGAAAAAAAACAAAAAGAAAGCGTAGAACGAAGTAGAAGCAGAGGATATAATCTAAAGCTTTTGAGCTCAGTCAAAAGACTATACAGTCTAATTGAGACTTCCAGGGAACAAGAGGACCTTTGGGGCCAGCGAGAGGCAAAAGAGTCAGACATGCTTCTGATGGGCCAGAGGCATTGAGTCCTTGGCCTGCTGCAGACCTAACTCATGAAAGGAATTACAGATGTTAAAATTCTTTGCTACTTGACTTCTTTCCAATTGGGTAATAGAGCAAGTATTTTTGTTGCCAAAGATTAGTCTGGATCTTGTAATTATTGTTTACCTATTTAATAAAACAATTGATAATACTGATGTTGAATTAAAGACAGTTGTCAGAAACAAGTAACGTAGCGTGGAGAGCTATGGTCTCTATTTTGAGAGTGGAATATTTAGTTCAGTGGATTATGTGCTTCCATTCCTTGAGTGGCAGCAATAAATAAATGCAAAAGCATTTCAAGTTTTGTATGTCTTGTATAAAATGGAAATTTCTTTTGAAATCCTTGTTAGACTTTACTGCCAGGCCCAGCCATAACCTCCAATGACTTCATCAAGCCTTCAGCAGCATCAGCTACGCTTCCAGGTTCGAGTGACAAACCATATGCTCACCAGATGGTGCGGACAGACTCCAAGGAACAAAAAATTGATGCCTTTCTACAACCAATCAATAAACCACAGGAAGGACCACCCACCACTGTTTCTACTGATGGAAGGACTGTGTGTCAGGACTCTGAGATGGAGGATATAAGTGATATTGACTTACTAGCTGTGGAAGAAGCTGGGAGCTCAAACGCAATCATTCAGAAACCTTTGCATCCCTGTAATGATGACCCATCCAGTGCCCCAGCCAGGTAAATGGTAATTGTCAATGTAGAAAGCCTTTGAATTTCTTAATGGACTATTTAGAATCCCAGCACATTAAAAGGCCTTTTGGTCCATCAGTTCTTGCCATTCAAAAATAAGCACCTAACTATGCCAATCCCATTTTTCCAACAATTGGACCATAGAACATAGAACATAGAACATTACAGCGCAGTACAGGCCCTTCGGCCCTCGATGTTGCGCCGACTTGTGAAACCAATCTGAAGCCCATCTAACCTAAGCTATTCTATTATCATCCATATGTTTATCCAATGACCATTTAAATGCCCTTAAAGCTGGCGAGTCTACTACGTCTGCAGGCAGGGCATTCCATGCCCTTACTACTCTCTGAGTAAAGAACCTACCTCTGACATCTGTCCTATATCTATCACCCCTCAATTTAAAGCTATGTGCCCTCGTGCTAGCCATCACCATCCGAGGAAAAAGGCTCCCACTGTCCACCCTATCTAATCCTCTGATCATCTTGTATGTCTCTATTAAGTCACCTCTTAACCTTCTTCTCTCTAATGAAAACAGCCTCAAGTCCCTCAGCCTTTCCTCCATACCAGGCAACATCCTGGTAAATCTCCTCTGCACCCTTTCCAATGCTTCCACGTCCTTCCTATAATGCGGCGACCAGAACTGTACGCAATACTCCAAGTGCGGCCGCACCAGAGTTTTGTACAGCTGCAACATGACCTCATGGCTCCGAAACTCAATCCCTCTACCAATAAAACCTAACATACCGTATGCCTTCTTAACAACGCTATCAACCTGGGTGGCAACTTTCAGTGATCTATGCACATGGACACCGAGATCTCTCTGCTCATCCACACTACCAAGAATCTGACCATTAGCCCAGTACTCTGTATTCCTGTTACTCCTTCCAAAGTGAATCACCTCACATTTTTCTGCATAGTTTTATGCCTTGGCATTGCAAGTGCACATCTAAATACTTAAATATTATGAGGATTTCTTCCTCTACCACCCTTTCAGGCTGTGAGTTCCAAGATTCTCACCAGTCTCTGGGTGAAAACATTTTTTCCTCATATCCCTTCTAAACCTTCTGCCCCTGACCTTAAATCTATGCCCCTGGTCCTTCATCCCTCCAAAGAGAAAAGTCTCTTCCTGTCTATCTTATGTATGCTCCCCATTATGTTATTCATTTCAATAATGTCCTCCCTCAGTTTCCTCTGCTCCAAGGAAAACAACCCCAGTCTATCCAGTCTCTTTCCATAACTAAAACTGTCCAGCCCTAGCAACATCCTGGTTAATCCTCCTCTGCATCCTCTCCAGTGCAGTCACATCTCCTATAAGTTGGTGATTGAGATTGACTAAAGTGAGGGAGTTGGTAGGATTAAGTTGTAGTTGGAGCTCACGGTTTTCCACACTATCTGAAGACCGTCACGTTCAGCAGCTGTGGTGCCTGTGACTTTGTTCTCCACTTGCCACTTGCTGTTGGCAATATCCTAAGGTGGCAAACGGAACCAGTAAGTATCTTGTCTCCTGTATACAAGTGACTGGCAGTTTCAAACTGCAGAGTTCTCTTTTGTTTAATGTTTTGAGAATATTACTTGTTGTGGAAATAGTGCTCGTTAAAAGGACCTTTCTGTTGACAGGGTGTAGCAAGTGTAAAGCTGTTGGTGTAAGAACATGTCATCCCTTTTTTCTTTGGCAATTAATGTATTTATCCATTTGGTTAGGTTCCAGCAGACTTATTTTTAAATTCTTTGAGTAGCTGATCAGTGCTTTGCTTAAAGTGGATTTTGAGTTTAGATTTGTCCTGATTCTTGATTTGAATGAACAGGTGACAAAAGCTGTGTGCAGGCAGTGGTAAAAGTACCCCTCCACTGAGTGCTGAGCGTCTGGTGGTGGAACACTGGTATTGAACCTGAATCGTTTGCATACATGTATAATCTGAAACTGAGATTTGGAATCATTCACTACTTGTACACAATGTTTGCTGATCAATTTATTGAGTACCTTTTGTTAAGTATGCTCAGATTACTGGTGAAAAAAAATTATACCGTGATTGAACCTTGACACTTATTTTTGTTCCCATGAGTGGAAAAGAAAGATGGTTTTGATCTTTTGGCCAAGCGTAGAAGCAGTCCTTCAAATAAATGTAGTCATCTTCAGTTTAATTTAAAGTCCTACATAAGTTTGTCTTGAAGACCGTGGTGTTCTGCCATGGTGCTAAACTTTAAGTGCAAAATGACAAATAAAACTTCATGTCAGTTTTGTGGCATCAGATTCTGATCCTAAAATTTCCAATTAGAAAATGGAAAAGCTATTCACCATGTTTCCGGTTGGGACCACGTCCCTTAGAATTCTAGGAGTCTGCTGATCTTGAGATCTTGCTGCTAGCAAAGACATTACTGAACAATTAAAGACAAAAATTAAAGGTATCGTCGCTTTTGTTGCTATTTATTTCTACTTCTGATTTTTGTTAAGTTGTGGTTTTGAGGCAGTTAAAAACATAATCCCAATTATGATATGTTTTACATGTGATGATGGGTAAGTTAAATAAACAGATTCAAAAACAACCTGTAAGCGAGAGTGAATGGTTTTGTAGTAGATCTGTAGCTCAGGTTGTGGGTGTTGAGGTTGGTTGGCTCGCCGAGCTGGTTTGTTGTTTCGCAGACGTTTCGTTACCATGCTTGGTAACGTCCTCAGTGCAGCTCCGATTAAGTAGTGTGTTTTCCCGCCTGGTTTTTAAACTCTGGAGTCCGTTGAGACGGATTGCCTCACCGGGTTTTCCTTCGTAGTGGAATGTATATGAGGTCGAGTTCAATGTGTTTATTAATAGCATGCTTCGTGGAGTGCCATGCTTCCAGGAATTCTCGTGCTTGTCTCTGCCTAGCCTGTCCCAGGATCTTGGTGTTGTCCAAGTCGAAGTGGTGGTTCTCCTTGTCCATGTGGATTGAGATGAGTGAGTATTGGCTGTCTTTTTGTAGCCAGTTGGTGTTCATGTACTCTTGTTGTTAGTTTCCTTCCTGTTTGTCCGAGGTAGCGTTTCTCGCAGTCTCTGCAGGGGATTTTGTAGATGACACTGGTCCTGTCCATGGCGGGGAGTGGGTCTTTAGTTCTGGTGAGCAGTTGTCGTAGGGTTGACGTGGGCTTGTGTGCCACTCTGATGCTCAGCGGTCGTAGGAGTCTTGTGGTGAGTTCCGACGTGTTCCTGATGTAGGGTAATGTGATGAGTGTGTCGGGGCGTGTAGATTCATCACGCTACCCTACATCAGGAACACGTTGGAACTCACCACAGGACTCCTACGACCGCTGAAGAAGGGTCTAGGCCCGAAACGTCAGCCTTCCTGCTCCTCTGATGCTGCTTGGCCTGCTGTGTTCATCCAGCTGTACACCTTGTTAACCAAGATCCTGGGACAGGCTAGGCAGAGACAAGCATGAGAATTCCTGGAAGCATGGCACTCCACGAAGCATGCTATTAATAAACACATTGGACTCAACCCCCTACGAAGGAAAACCGGAAGCGAGGCAATCCATCTCAACGGACCCCAGAGTTTAAAAACCAGGCTGGAAAACACACCGCTTCATCGGAGGCTGCACTGAGGATGTTACCAAGCATGGTAACGAAACATCTGTGAAACAACAAACCAGCTCGGAAAATGAATGGCTGTAAGAATTGGGTGAATATGTTAAGAATTTGTCAGTACATCAATCTTAAAATAATGCACCTTGATATTTATGTAAGGCAAAATCTTCTTTATTAATAGGAAACGGTCAAGGGTAGATTCACCAGGTGAGATAAAAGAAGTGAACTCTAGCCGTGAAATGACAGCTGCCCATCTTCCAAAGAGGAGAATTATTAACTTAACCAGTATTCTCACCCTACAAGAAGAGATCAACAATCAGAACCATGCAGGTACAGTATATTTTAATGACTTGGATGAGGAAAGCGAATGTACTACTGCCACATTTGCAGTTGACATAGAAGTATGTGGGAAGGCAAGTGGTGAGGATGACAGAGTCTGCAGAGGGATACAGATAGGTTAAGTGAGTGGGCAACATGAAATATAATGTGGCAAAATGTGAGGTTATGCCCTGTGGCAAGAAGAATAGAGGAGCTGAATGTTATTTAAATGGAGGAAGATTGCAGAAAGCTTCAGCACAGAGGGATTTAGCAGTCCTTGTATATAAATCACAAAAGTTAGCATATAAGTTCAGCAGGTAATAGGTAAGGCAAGTGGACTGTTGGCCTTTATTTCAATGAGAATGGAGCATAAAAATAGGGAAGTATTGCTAAAACTATACATGACACTGGTTCGATCACACCTGAAATACAATGAACAGTTTTGGGACCCTTAACTAAGGGAAGATATATGGGCGTTGGAGGCATTCCAGTAAGGGTGTAATAAGTTGATCCTGGGTCTGGAGGGATTTTCTTATGAGAAGAGGTTGAGTAGGTTGAGCAGGTTGAGCTTGTACTTGTTAGAGATGAGAAGAATAAGAGGTGACCATGTTGAAACTTGTAAGATTTTTAGGGGACTGAGCAGGGTAGATTTTGGGAGGTCATTTCCCCTTGTGTGAGAGTCTAAAACCAGAAGGTATATCCTCACCGTAAGGGGCCAGCCATCTAAGACAGATGAGGTGAATTCATTCTCTCAATGGAGTTGAGGATTATCACATAATGTCATTGACTGGCAGAGCAGACTCGATAGTTGGAATGGTCTACTTATGCTCCTAAATCTTATGGTGTTAAGTAGAGGCACTAGCTATTAGGTGTGTTGCTGCCAGAGGAGGGAAGGATGAGAGACAAAGTTCATGTGTGTTGGTCTTGTGTGTATGTATTGTCATTGTTTGCAAATAGATTAGCCAAGCCATTATTCAGTGTTGGTTGGGTAAGTGAGAATGAATGCAAAATTGGACAAAAACATATACAATAGAAATGCTGTTGATTTTATACTTGCTTAACTTGATGCAATAAGATGTCATTATTGTGGTAAGGGTACTAATTATCTTGCTATTTTGTCTCTAAGGCCTTCAAGATATGTTACAGAATCATTCATTTGTAGGTTGTGTAAACCCTCAGTGGGCACTGGTGCAGTATCAAACCAAACTTTACCTGATCAACACTACTAAACTCAGGTAAATTCATATTATGTTTCCAGAGTGGACTACCAGTTTTGTTATGATCCTGGGTGAGCCCATGAAATTATGCAGTTATCTGGTTAGGGACCAGTAACCTTTTATTTTTAAAGTAGACAATGTGTGTGATCCAGGAGCATTTCTAAGAGCGTAAAACTACAAGGATTGATGGTATTGAGAGAAAGAAACAACTATACCTTACCAAGTTAGAACAATAATACAGTTCTAAGACCCAGAATTAACATGTGATATCCATGGACAGCACGTGCTTGAACACCCCACAGTGCACATTTGTTTTTACTCATTCATAGGATGTGGGCATCGCTGGCACAGCCAGCATTTGTTGCACATCCCTAGTTGCCCTTGAGGAACTGGTATGAGCTGCCACCTTGAACTGCTGCAGTCCATGCGCTGTAGGAGGAAATTGCCTAATTTTGAATCAATGACTTTGAAGGAACAGCGATATGTTTCCAAATCGGGATGGTGAGTGATTGGGAGGGCACTTTCAGATGGTGGTGTTTCCATGTATCTGCTGCTGTTGTCCTTCTAGTTGGAAGTGGTTGTAGATTTGGAAATGTTGTCTAAGGGGGTAATATCACATGATCAAGACAGATTCTACAGATTTTTTGACAATTTCTGACAGTTCTGAAGAAGGGTCACTGGACCTGAAATGTTGAATCTGCTTTCACTCCACAGATGCTGTCAGACTGCCGAGTTTCTCTGGCAATTTCTGTTTTTGTTTCAGATTTCCAGCATCTGCAGTTCTTGGTTTTATTTTAGCTGTTGATTCCTTCCCTGCAGGACAGCTAAAAAATCAGCATCCAAACAGAGTCTACCCCTGTCTCGGTCTCTACCTATTAACTATCTGTCCCCATGGACTGGTTTTCAGTGACCCTCAGAACTGAACTGAGCGAACTATTAAAAACCTTGCAGTAAGCCCTGCCTCTATCACAGGGCAGAATTGAATGTCAACTCCTTTTGGCTCTCCTTTTGTATAGCCCAATTTAATTGTGTTGCCATTTTGACAGAATGCTGACTTTTCAAAAGAAAGATTCATAACATTGTATTAAAACAGGATTGTTGAGTGAGGCTGGAAGTATCCTGTGTAGTACAGTATCAATGTAGACAGCAGAACAAATTAAATAAGTTTCCTAAAACCTTTGCAGTTAATAAAAAAAAAAGTGACAGACAGGAAGTGATAAACTGGACCATCCAGCTCATTGTAGACAAATTTGTATCACAGTACAACCACACCTCGCAGGCAGCAGAATTAGAATTAGGTTTTATTGTCACATGTACTCGAGTACAGGAGTTAGTGAAAAGCGAACAAAGTTGCTACTCACCAGTGCAATCTTAGATACAAAAACATGAATTAAAAAAAAACCATCTAGATACAAAAACCAAAACAACCATCTAAGTTACAAAAACTAGAATTAAACAAAAAAGCTGAAACACAAAAAAAAAATCAGGAAGGGGGAAGTGTGCAGATTTAATCTTCATCAGGTAGCCTTATCTTCATTGGGTAAGTGGGCCTTCCTCTTCTCAGTCTCAGAGCCAGTGCAGGCCCTCGTAACCCCCGACTGCCGCCGCAGGCCCTCGTAACCCC
>NC_063335.1:6075686-6089130 GCF_021869965.1 Rhincodon typus
GTAACCCCCGACTGCCGCCGCAGGCCCTCGTAACCCCCGACTGCCGCTGCTGAATCCTGGAACGTGCTTCCCCAACTCATTGCCATTCTGCTCTCGCTGTTGCCAGTGCCCCACTGAAGACACTGCAGAATGCAAAAAGAGAGTTAGATGTCACAAAAATACAAACACTCTGGTCAATATTACGGTGCTGATGATGAACATCTGAGAAATTCTTCTTTTTACTTTTCTATCTTTCCTCCTACCTTTTCTAAGAGGTGATCTCCATCTTAAGCAGAGACAGGTCCAGCTCACATGCGAAGAAATTCAATAAATCAGCATTTGTCACAAAGCCATCCTCTGTTGTAGAGGTTCACTGTTCTTTCGAAGTCAATATTTCCGAAGAGGACTTTTATTGTCAGAACTCCAGCTGAAGGGCCAACAGCCCATTTTAGAGTCCTCACATTGGCCAAATAGAGTTGAAGGGAAGACTAGATTAATCAGGAGGCAGTGATTAGGTGACAGCAAATTTGGATTTTGTGGCAAGAATGAAAGACTGAGCAAGCTAGTGTTCCCTAGCTTTAGGATTCCATGAAGAGTAATTTAGAGTTGTTTTCACAATAGGACAAATGTTTGCTCCAACTCGCTCAAAGAGCAGAATAGAGTTGAGCATAGGCCTCCCAGTGTTCATGTCATATTGTTATAAGAATGAAAATTATTAATGAGAATAGTGAAGAAGTAGGGCATTTTGAGACTGGAAAGGGGTGACTAGTGAAAATTATTCATAGATTGTAGTGGGAGAAGGGTCTCTGAAAATCTACTGATTCAGCTTTATTGGAACCTTTTTACCAAAAAAAGGAGTCAAAGACAACGTTTAATATGAACTGAAAATACAAGAGATATTCAATAATCCAGGCAGCATCAATGGAGAGAGTGAGCTAACATTTTGACTCAACAACTTTTTGCAGCACAAGAAACAGGTTGCAGCGAACTCTTCTTCAGAACTGCTGAAGAGTTCGGAACTGATCTCTAGTTCTGAAGAGTCATACCAGGCTCAAAACATTAATTCTATTTCTGTCTCCACAGATGCTGCCAGTTCTGCGGAGATATTCCAGCATTCACAGTATTTTGCCTTTTATCCAATGAACACTAGCTGTTTCTTCCTACAGAAGCTGAATATTTCCAGCATTTTCCATGTATTTAATAAAGGAAGTTAATGTTATTGTCTTTGAACCAACTGATTTCTCGTAGTGCTTCTGCCTTTGTCAAATGCCATATTGTATATAAACAATTTTCAGACTACAATTTGTGCTTTTCTTTCAGTCAGGAATTATTCTACCAGATCTTAATTTATGACTTTGGTAATTTTGGAGTGTTGAAGTTGTCGGTAAGTGTATGATGTTATTCTTTGTCTTAGTAATTTCATTGCTACCACAGGACACCAAATTTGTGTTTTACCTTGTGTTCAGAGCCCAGCCCCTTTGTATGAACTGGCAATGCTAGCGTTGGATAGTCCAGAAAGCGGCTGGACAGAAGAAGATGGTCCCAAAGAGGGATTGGCAGAATATATTGTCGATTTTTTGAAAACAAAATCTGAAATGCTGCAAGATTACTTTTCCCTTGGTATTGATGAGGTTCGTATACTATTTAAGGTAACTAAAAATTGTTAGAATTTGGAGTGAGCAGATGAAACAGTCTATCTATTTCTTGGTAAAGATGAACATAGAAATAAAGTGCTTGTCATTACAGTTATAGGTGGTCCCCAATTTACAAATATCAGACTTGCGAATGCTCGTACTGATGAGCAGCTATTTTATATTGTACTGTAGTGAGTTCCAACTCTTATACAAATCAATTTACAAACGAACTCAGAAATGGAACCCAGTCATAACTTGGGGACTGCCTGTGACACTCTCTGGAGAATGTTTTAATATAAAGCCATTGTTAAAATTATTTACTGTGGTCATTTCTAGGAGGGAAACCTGACTGGATTACCTCTGCTCTTGGAAAACTATGTTCCGGCTCTGGAGGGGCTGCCAATGTTCATCCTGCGTCTTGCTACAGAGGTGGGTACCTTGTTACTTATATCCATAAGTTTATTTTATAGAGGATTAATAAAGAGCATTCCGGCTTATTTGCCTGGCCCAAAATTCAAAACTTACGACACCCAGGTCTTTGCACCCCAGACACTGAAGTTTACAAGAATGAGAGGTAATCTTATTGAAACATACTAGATTCTTAGGGGACTTGATTGGTTAGATTTGGGAGAGTCTAGGACCAGGAGGCATAATCGTATAATGTTGTGTGTGTGTGTGTGTGTGTGTGTGTGGGGCGGGGGGGTCATCCTTTTAAGACCGAGTTGAGGATTTCTTCTCTCAGAGGGTAGTGGATCTGTGGAATTCTTTACCACAGAGAGCTGTACATGCTGGGTCATTAAGTATATTGAAGACTGAGATAGACATCCTTATTCATAAAAAGAATCAAGGATTATGGGGAAAAGGCAGGAAAATGGAGTTGAGGATTATAGAATCTGCCACGATCTCATTGAATGGTGGAACAGACTGAATGGGCTGAATGGCTCTCTTCTGCTATATCTCATGGTCCAATCCAGCTTCCCTTTGAACTAAGTCTCTGTTATCCATACATTATAATTCAACAGGGTGGTCTGTACCTACAGCTCATCAGTCTTATTCATACATTCACATACATGCAGTGCAACCTTGATTTAGAATGTTTTAATTTTCCCTTTGATTCTACCTGTTAATCAACTATTCTGTATTCTAGTGCTCATCTGTTTCTCCCAGTATTATGTGCACCTTGATATTGTTCTTCCCTGTTTTCTGCAACCCTGCAGAGAAAGGTCAAAGCTTCCTAAATAGCACTAGCAAGGAACTCTGTCCCAGCTCTGTTTAAGTGCACCCCATTCGGTTTGTATAGATGGCCTCTTTCACAGAACATGTTCCAGGCATTTGAAGTCCTCCTTCCTGTATAATTCTTCCTGCAGCCGTACATTCGTGTCGTCTTGCTGCTTCTGTACTCACTTGCACAAGGCACTGGGAGTAATACAAAGATTACTACTTCTGAGGCCGTGGCTGCTAAACTCTGACTGCAGCACCATTTCTACCTATGTTGTTTGTAGCAAAGTGTTCATGAACTCTGGCTGATCACCCTCCCCCAGAAGAATGGCTCGTAGCCACTCTAACGTCTTTGACCCTGGTACCAGGGAGGCAATATACCATCCTGAAATTGTATCAATGGCTGCAAAAATGCCTATCTGTTCCCCTAACTAAACTAATCCTCTTTCACTGTTGCTGTTTGATTGTTCTTCCCTTCAGTACTGCTGGCCCACCTGTGGTGATATGGGTTTAGCACTGCTTTACTCCTCTGAAGAGCTGTTCCCTCACCATATCCAGAATGTAAAACCACTTATTGAGCGGGACTTCTGTGGATTCCTAAAGTACCAGGCTTTTATTTTTATGTTTTGTGCATGCGTAGGTACTCTCGCTTTTCTGGAGCTGATACAGAAACGGAAATAAAAACCTTTCCCCTTCCCTCCTCACCGAGCGTCCCTATGTGCCAAACTCTCATGTTTGCATTCTGTTCCAGCTGCACTCCATTACAACTTAATTCAGCATTACACAAACTAGTTTACATTTCAAGTATTAGTTATTGAATTTAAATTTCATCAGCTACCATGCTGGGATTTGAACTCATGTTCCTAGTGCATTAGCCTGGGTGTCTGGATTACTAGACCAGTGACACAAACACCATGCTACCATTTCCCCTAGAAACCATAAAGGGGAAACCAGATTTTCCACAAACCATATTAAAAGAATGCAACGTCAATTATTCCATGTTGCTTCCTTTCTAAGCATAGAGTTCATCGCCCAGTTATCTTTGTGGGCACGACATGTCCGTCACAGAGACCAAACATAGACTGCTTTGTGGAATACCTCCATTCAGTCTGTGCTTCCTGTCGTTAGTTACTTTAATTCTCCACCTCGCTCCCACTCTGACCATTTTGTTCTTGGCCAACTACAGTGGTCAAAATAAGTCTGACTCCAGCTTAATGAACAGCATCACATCTTTTAACTTAGTTCTGTACAGACTTTTGGACTCGACACTGAGTTCATCAATTTTAGATCATAACCTCTGCTTCCACCTATTTTTTTGGGCTGGGTCATTTTTTCGGTCCTCATTTGGAAGTGTATCTTTTATTTGTTCCATTACCCTTTGGTGTTTCTACCATGAAAACATATTTCATCAAACCTTAATCTCTCCTGGCTTTTACCCTGCATCAGATTTTCCCTTTTTCCTTCATTTGCTTAAAACTCATTATATTCATATCTTTCCTTAGTATCAACCTGAAACATTAACTCTGCTTCTCTCCCTGTTTCTGAACCTGCTGAATATTGCATGAATTTTGGATTTCCAGCATCTGCAGTAATTGGTTTGTGTGTTTGCAGTTCCCACCCTTGGATTCAGAATAACTGCTTCAATAATGCAGTTTCCAAATTAATTTCTTTCCTGATAAATTGGTCAGTTCGGAATGTAACCATATCGTAATCTACACTCAATCATGGCAAAATCTCATTTGACCAGGCATAGTAATGATACTGAATATTTTTAACCTTCACTTAACATTCCTTATTTATTCTAAGCTGTTGTATGCAACACCAAATAACAATACAAGATGCAAGTACTCATCATTGTGTCTAATCTTAAATTTATTCTTTTCTTTTGTGCTTGGCATCTTTTATGATTACACACATGCTACGTTCCTCTCATTGTGTAGGTGAACTGGGATGAAGAAAAGGAGTGTTTTGAAAAATTGTGCAAGGAATGTGGTATGTTTTACTCCATCAGAAAAGAGTATATGCTGGAAACAGAACCTCACGTGTCCCCAAATCCGGGTCAGCAGGTATAAACGTGAACAATTATTTTATTGTTCTTAAGTAGGATCAACAGTAGCTGCAAGTGTTCCATTAGATCAATGTGCTATGTCAGTAAAATAGAATCTAGTGGAACAAATAGCAAGAACCTCTCCAATATCAATAAGCCTAATATTGAGGACTGCTGGATGGGATATGTTTGACAGCATACTCCTGCAGCAACTGCTATGCTCAAAACCTGGTCCTGGCAGGAGACTAACAGGAGGTCAACATAAATGTTTTAGAATGTCCTCATAGTATCCCTGAAGAGGTCAAACATCACCAGTGACTCATGAGAGACCCTGTCTTATGATTGACCAAAATGAAGAAGTTTCAATCGAGAAAGCACCAAACACATCAAGAAACTTTGTCAGGCACAGTTGAGAAGTTGAGTTTGGAGAAAACGTACAACATTCCAAACTATGATGTACCCAACTGTTGAAATGCCACTTGCCTTATATGTGGCAGAGTCTGCAGATTGCAAATCTAAGATTTATAAGCTATCTTAGAAACCATCCAACCAGAGCGGAAGCAAGTCATCCCAGATCCTGAGGGATTGCCCAAGAAAGAGAGGATCTAATCTCTCTTGATAGATTGATAAATTCTATTCTGTGAAGTGCACCAAACCCTAGAATAGGTCTTGAAGTCACCTAATGGTCTGGAGTAAATCTAGAAATAATCAGAGGCCAGCAACTTATCACTTCCTGTTGCCTCTTGCCATTTCACTTGGTTCTTCTGTATCTGAGGTATTTATGGATCATATGCATCATGCTGCAGTGGCTGTGAGAATGTGATAGCCTCCAACCTACAGACTTGTAACAGGAGGAATAAATAAGGGTATAAAAGGGGAAAAGAGGGGAATTGGCACTGAGCCAGAACCTCATCTTTTTGTCAACAAAAAGCAACAGTTAGGGGGTCACTGAATTGGCATTAGCATTGATTATTAATTCTTGTGCTCTGGTTTAAGTGCATTATAGTTCTGCATGACAACTTTGTTCCTTTAACTGATAAACTAACTTAATCGCAGAAAAATGACGACAGGCAGACTTTTTTTTTGGAAGTGTATATAAAATCTGTAAATGGATTGTCTTGGATAAGTCATGTTTTAAGGAGTGAAAATTCGCACAGGTTTTATATTCCTAGATGTATATAAATTCCCTTTTTAATTTTGAATGTAAATAAATTAGATCAAACAGGATAGCACAAGGAAACAAATATCATGCTTTTCTAAAATTCCTTGAACGTTATGGGTGATGACTACCTGTACATAGTGTAAATTTTCTCCTATTTTATTAATTTTCACCAGTCTAAACTTGGCAATAATAATAAGTAATTTGGATATGAAATGAGGATGGTTTCCCTTAATAAACTTACTTTGAATCAATTGATAAGAAACGAGAACATTTACAGTAAGGTATGGTTAAAAAAAATGGCTAATATGTTGCAGCTAATGAGAATAAATTGCTTTCTCCTCACTGCTTCTGATTACGTTTTTATAATGTGAACATTTACCATATTGTCGAAGGTGCTTCAGCTACGATTGACAGAATAGGCTGGAAAGAACACGAGTCCTGTCATTGTTCTGCACAGTTTGCTTGCCCTATAAATGTCAACTGCATTCATCTCAGATTCCTAAACTATTTTGGGAGGGGCATTAATGGTTAGAATTACAATGTTACGTAATGCAGGGTTATATTCGTGAATGTAGTTGGTCTCTAATCGGGTATGTATTCAAAACGATATGCAAGATTGACATTGCAATTTTATTCATTTTATAGCTATAAGTAGTTACTCCTTTAGAGAAATTTTAATAAAACTCAGCAAGTATATTAGTAAATAAATCAGCATTTCCTTTTTAATCCTGCATTGGAATCCAAGGGACCAACAAGGCCCATGCTATACGATAGGATAGCAGATTACTGAAACAGCAAAACTATTTGGATGCCTGCTCCTGATTGCTATTCACTGACAACCTGTTGGTGGTAGGTGTAGACTTGGGTGGCAGTTCAGTTCAGCTATAATTCCACTTCTACTCCTGAGAGAATGGGCTTTTTGCTGACAGCTGAGGTTCATAATGGAGAGTGACCTCTTTCATTAGGGACCAGTCAGTGACTGGAGTCGAAGAAGTCAACTGTTTGTGGAAAGATGGAGAGATCAATCTCGTAAAGGTTTCTAAATGGTAGAGATGCATTAAGTTTAATCCATTGTAATTTGACAATTACATAGTGTAAAACTGTCTTTTTCTCTAGAATCAGGAGCTTGGCACTGACAAGCCATGGAAGTGGACGGTGGAACATGTTGTTTCCAAAGCCTTTAGAACTCTCCTCCTTCCACCGAAGCACTTTGCAGAGGATGGATCCATCCTGCAGCTTGCCAATCTGCCTGATTTGTACAAAGTATTTGAGAGATGTTAATTAATTCTTAGAATGTACCACGAACTACGTAAAGACAATTGTTTTGTTAATTCACTTCTCAAGCAGTGGTCTTCGATTCTGCACCAATTTTATTTTTCAAAATAAGAACAGAAAACTGATTTTTCTAAGTATAAAATGTTGTACAGTATAAAACGCCTGAACTTGAGGTTTTGTTGCTGGGGTTCAATCTTGTTTTGTTAGCAAAGCTAATCAGATACCAGACTTGCTCGTAAAGCTCTACGTTGGCAGCACCAACTTGCAAATCTGCCCTTGAACTAAATGTGGAGAAAATTTGTATTCTCTTTGTAGTGAAAAGATCCAAATAATTTCTAGGTTGTACATAAATTTATTTAATATAAATGATGCTATGTGTTTTCAGAACTTTAGGGCATGTGTGTGGATTTATTCAAAGGACAAACAATTGCACTGTTTTATATCAAAAAATTCTGCTATCGTCACTAAATCTTTCTACAATAAAGTTCATTTAGGTCTTGGTCTTATCCAATTTGAAATGTAGAGTCACTTCTGTGTAGAAAGATCGGGGGATCATTTAATGACTTTGGTAAAAACACAATGGCTAGAAAATGATTTGGAACACAAATGAAGCAATGACAAGGCTGAGAGATTTGCAAGCATCTTAGCTATAAGGGGCTAGAGGTTTATCCATTCTTACCTATTTCTGAGGTCCATACATTTCAAGTCTTTAGCCAACTCTATTCACTTCAAATTACACCAATAAATGGCTGAAGGGTCCTGACAACATCCCGGCTGTAGTTTTTGAAACATTTTAGCCAAATTAGCTGCAAGCCTAGCCAGGTTTTCCAGCACAGCTCCAATATTAACATCTAATGGACAAGTTGAAAATGCAAGAGAAAACCAATCTAGCCAATTGCCATCCCATTAGTCTATAGTCAGTTCTGCTGTAATGCGTGTTCTGTCAGTGCAAATTGGCTGTAATGCGATTGACGAATAGGGGAACGCTATTTCTAAAACGTGAACTTGTGTTAGCTATAACACAGTTCCATCGGTGCATGGAAGATTACGCGTTAACATCACATCATTTCACAGGCTTTGCCATGAAACATACAATGTTAGCGCCGAAAGAGTCTCCGCACTGGCATCACAATCATTTTGCAGGCTTTGTCGTGAAGTGCTTTCTGTGAGGTAAAGTACAGCCACCTCTCACATTAAGTCATCTTGACATTTGTTCCATTCAATTTAATTTGTTCAGTGTGTTAAATTTACTTTTATTTCATTATTAGATATGAATTAAACACTTACTCAAATTGTGCTATCCTTCGTGTTGGGCTTTTGAGTGGGTTTTCTTTTTGTTTGGTGGTCTGCCCCTAATGCCATTTTTCCCATTGGCCCTGTTATTTCTATAATGCATTTTTATATAGTACAGTCTTACCCAGGAATGCAACTAATGTGTTATAGCAGAATCGACTGTACTCTCAATCATCGGCAAAGTAATAAAAGATGTTGAGGACAGTGCATTCAAATAGTCCTTGCTCACCAATGGTTTCTGTGAGGACCCCTCGGCCACAGTTCTCTTTTTAACCTTAGTCCAAATGTGGAGAGTTGAAATCCACAACTGAAGTGTGCAACTCTGTTAACATTAAATACTATCTTGATCATGTGTAGAATCAAGGATTGCGAGCAGAATTGAAATCAGTGGGAATTGAGCAGAAAATGCTGGCAATTCTGCACATTTATGGAGAGAAAAACAATTAACATCTTAGGTCTGTGAACTGTCATCAGAACGGATGGAAATTAGAAATTAATAAAAATGGAAGGTTTTGAGCATATGAAATAGGGAGAAAAAACAAAAGGGAATGTAGGCAGAAGTTAAACAAAAGTCAAAGCAAATGACAACAGGAAAAGACAAAAGCTAAATCTTGATGAGATGGGAATGGTGCTACAGCTGCCAGTGAAACACATACAAAAGACAAGAAAAAACTGATGTAGCAAAGTAACTCAGAACAAAAAGATTACCATGAAACTAAAGGATCTCGTAAAAGGCTAACTGGTTAACTAACCACCTGCCAATTTTGCTTTGCTTTGTCTACATGGGACTCCTTCCCAGACTCTGTGGAACATTAGGAACAGAAATATGCCATTTGGCTTCTCACCATTAATGAGGTCATCTGCACCTCAACTCCATTTGTCTTTTCTCCAGACCCATCAATCCATCACCGCACAAAAACCTACCTTGAAAGTCTCATCCAACATCTATAGCCTTTGGGAAAGAGAATTTCAATTTTTCTGATTTCATGCATTGTGTGGAAAAAGTTCCTGATTTTGCTCCTAAGCAACTTAAACCCTATTTAGGATCTTAACCATTGTGCTTGATTTTTTTGCCTATAATGAAATGAAGTTTTCTAACATGTTAAACACAAGTTTGATCTGTAAAGCTGCCAGGTAACTGCAAAGACATGCAGAAATATTTTACAGTTGTAATAGCCACAGTTCTGAAGAAGTCACTGGGTTTAAAACATTAACACTGTTTTCAGAGATGCTGCTACACCTGCCAAATTTCTCCAGCAATTTTGTTTTTTTAAAATTCATTTGGGGGATGTGGGTGTCACTGGCTGGCTAGCATTTATTGCCTGTCCCCACTTGGCCTTGAGAAGGTGGTGGTGAGCTGCGTTCTTGAACTGCTGCAGTCCACCTGCTGTAGGTTGACCCATAATACCATTAGGGAGGGAATTCCAGAATTTTGACCCAGCAATAGCAAAGGAACGGTAATATATTTTCAAGTTAGTATGGTGAGTGGCTTTGAGGGGAACTTGAAAGTGGTGGTCCCGTATATCTGCTGCCTTTGTCCTTCCAGATGGAAGTGGTCATGGGTTTGGAAGGTGCTGTCTGAGGATCTTTGGTCAATTTCTGCAGTGCATCTTATAGATAGTACACATTACTGCTACTGAGCATCAGTGATGGTGGGAGTGGATGTAGTGCCAATCAAGGGGGCAGCTTTGTCCTGGATGATGTCAAGCTTCTTGAGTGTTTTGGGCCTGCACTGATCCAGGCAAGTGGGGAATATTCCATCACACTAACAGCCACTAGAATTTGATGAAGAGAGGATGGTGGATGCCATTTTTAACAAAGTATTCTTTAAAAATCAGATAGTAACGTGAATAAAATTGGTTCCCAATAAGTCAGCAGAAAAAGGGCCATGGCCATTGACTCGGTCAACCTGCAATATAAGTGGATTGGGCAAGAATGGAGTGGTATTTGAGCCTACCTGCTGTGGACAAATTTAATGTTCTCAAGTGTGTAATTTGACAGTTATTGCCAGACAGACTACATAGTTCAGAGGAAGTACTAAGTTAACACTGCTTTTAATTTGAGTTTGTGTTTAGAGAGTACACAGTGATGAGTTCAGAGAAGGCATAGCATTCACAAAATCTCCTGTACTCCTCCAAGCTGCAGGTTATAGTCAGACACAAATGCAGCCACAAAATCAAATTTGTGTGCATGGCTGTTGGAGGTACATAAGGACAACAGTGTATCGGTTTGGGTCCTTAATAATCAGTCAAAGGGTATGTCTGGCTCTTCTGATCTGGGTTGGAATTCCTATTTCCAGCCCAGATCAAATTAAAACTTGTCCATTTATCTTTGGTGCAGTTCATTGGATGAAATTCTGATCTAGGTTCCTTCCCAGCCATACAACATTGATGAGTCCAGGAAACATAGCTGCCCTGTTGCAGAGTGGACTGACCTGAAACCACACTCCCATTTTTCAGCATTTTTGCCATGATCTGTGGTTTAAAGGTCCTTAAACCATTTTGACAGCGCTGAGACAAGGTATGTGTTCAAAGTAAATAAGGGGGTACAGTGGCAAGTGGGGGTCATGTGGCGGCTCAGTGGTTAGCACTGCTGCCTCACACCTGCAGGAGTGTAATTCTCACAACATCCTAAGCTTAATACCCTGTGGACAAACAGTCTACTTGGTTGACATCCCATCCACCACTTTAAATGATTTACTTCACACTCACTACTGTCATTGTCAATGGTATCATGTACAAGATGCATCAAGACTCCTTTGACAACACTTCCAAGACTGTGATCTTTACCACCTAGAAGAACAATGGACAGCAGATTATCTGGCCATTATTAGATTGTAGTTTGTAGGACCTTAATACACACAAATTGGCTGCCATGTTTCTACATTAAAATAGTGACTGTATTTCTTAAGTACTTCATTAGTTAAAAAGCACAATAAGACATGCACAGGTTCAAGAAGTTGGAATGTCGTGCAGGTCTTCATCTGGCTGAAGAATGTTGCAAACGTTTCAACTTTGTCTTTTGAACCAATGTGATGTGCTCACCTCCTCCTCATCCTATTATCTGTTCCTTATCTACCATCACTCAAAGCTGGATGCAGCCTGCTGCACAGATTTGATATGATCCAATGGGTTCAGGAATCATTTAGCTCGATCAATAGCTCACTGTACTGCTAAGCATACACTTAGGTCTAATGTTGCACATTCAATTGATTGGTACCTCATGTTGCTGTTTCAGGCATGCCCTCTGGCACTCATTAAATCAAGGTTTGTTCTCCAGCTTGATTGCAGTGGTAGACTGAGGGATATGCCATGCCATAAAATTACAAATTGTTGTTGAATACAACTCTGCTGCAGCTGATAGCTTGCAGCATCTCACAAATACCCAAGTTTCATCTGTTTTATTGGTTCCAAATCTCTTTCAACACAATGGTAGTGCCATACATCACCACACTGAGAATATCCTCAATGTGAAGATGGGATTTAAATCTCCGTAAGAGTTGTGCAATGATCACGACTACCATTACCACCATAGACAGATGCAACTGCAACCAGTAGATTATTTTGGATGAGGACAATGTAGGTAATGTATTTTTTTTATAACTTTTTAAGCATTATTTTCACAAAGGCCAAGATGCTCCCAAGGTTGGCTCCTTTTCCATTGCTAGATGTGGTCTTTTGTTGGACCTCATTTTGACAAGAAGTGTGTCCTGGAGCTAAGCACATTTGGTACATCATTTTGGCAGTTTAGCAAGGGGTAATCAAACTTTAACATGACAACTGCTCTACGTTCATTTTACACTTCTGAACATACCACTCATACTGCTCAGGAAATGCAACTGGCAGTGCATTAATACCAGCACCTCTGGCAGGACTGATCCTCAGCCGCAATATTCGGCACTTGTGTAAAATTATGGAGTTGCACCAGACCAACTCTGGTACATCTTCAGCTATCTATTTATGTACTGATCTGTTTAGGTTAGTCAAAACTGTTGAGGAAGGGTCACCGGACCCAAAACATTAACTCTGTTTTTTCCTTCACAGATGCTGCCAGACCTGCTGAACTTTTCCAGCAACTTTGGTTTTGTTCCGGATTTACAGCATCTGCAGTTCTTTCGGTTTTTAATCAAAACTGTTTATTAGGTTTTTGCACTTTTGTTAAACCGCCCAACACTTAAATGGTTGGCTGGGCAAATTTTGAGGATGCTATCTTATCATTGCACATGACCAAACATGTAGACAGGTGCTTTTACTACTTGAAGACATTTGCATCAATCATAAAAATAAATTTGTGGTCTCATTATATAAAGTGCCCACAGTTGCATTTATTGTCAAAATCCCCATTCACATGCCTTTATTTTTCCAGAAAGACAAAACCCTTATAAACAAGCAACACCAGTAATACTCTGAAGATGCAGTCCAATATTTTGTACAGAAAAGGAAATAACTCTTTCCATTTGTTTTCTTTAAACTCCATGAAGTGGGGAGCAGCAGAGAACCCCTGTTCATGTGTTTTAAACTAAACCATAGGGACGTTTGCAAAACTTATCAATTTTAACCACAATCCATTTCTTTACTTGAAAAAGTTGCATGTAATGTAAATGATAATTTTGAAATTGTACTTTCGAAGAAAAAAATGTGTCATTTTTGGCAGATACTTATCTTAGAAATTTACCCACTTTGTTTTTAAAATATCTGAATTGCAGTATTTCAGACCAAATGAATGGTCCATAAGTTTGACTGAATAACCAGATCAAGGTAATCTCCATTGCACCATGTGGAAGGCACTTGAAGTGGGACTCCTGTATGGTGGGGCGCACAGAACAACTGGCAAACA